>NC_081521.1:40171734-40496487 GCF_030273125.1 Centropristis striata | reverse complement strand
TCAAACGGATCAGAAGGAGCTTCTGGATGGCAGCTGTTGCATATATGGGCCTCGGTACGCTGTGATGTCACAGCTGAGGCCTCAAAGCAGACTTTTCCTGTCAACTTTCATGAATGATAAACTGGGCTCGTCGTCGGTTGTTTTAATCTCAGTTTACGTCTCATACCGTGGCTGCTCAAACTGTAAAAAGTAACAAAGATTACCTGAAAAGACATTTTAAATACACTCAAAGTTCAAATGTTACAAACGGACCCACGAAAAGCATTGAACACGTCAAGTCTGTTGCCTTTAAGATATGCGACAGCTGCTTTCTCCGCTCTTAAATCAAAAAAACAAACACTTTTGAAATCTTTTTTTGCCTTGTTTAGTATATTTTTTTTATTCACCAACAAGGTGTGGTGAGTGAATAAAATCAGTTCTTACACAGTGAAGTATTTTTTTCATCTTTTTTCTATCATATGTGCAATATCTTTGTAATGATTTTGTACATTAAGAACAAGCAAGGTGTCCCTCCAATTTGTGCGTTTTTTTTTTTCGTTCATGTTGCATCATTATTTATTTATTTTTTTGTTTTTGACCCCTGTCAGAGTCTTTCTCAGTAAATTAATGTGTGGCTGTCCTCGTGGTCTTATGAGAGGCACAGACTTGGAGTTCAGTGGAATGTCTAGTAAGTGATTTTTGCATGTAATGTTATTAATGTGAGGCTATCCCTCTGCACATTGTATAACAAATCAGTGTTACCATAGCAAGTTTAAGTGCAATCATGTTCAGAAAATGCAGACTTGTACTGAGAGTGGAAGTCTGTTATCTTGTTGTCCAGAACGAGATTCAGGTGAAAAAAATATCTTTTTTCATTTAAGAATATATAAATACTTACTTACACAGTTCACAATGGAAAGAGGAATGTGTATATATATTTTAATAAAAGGAATATGCTTCTCTTTGGGCTGAACAGAAATATTTTGCTGGATAAGCACATATGAAAGAACACTTTCATTTTTTCAGGAAATGCAGTTATAATATACAAAATGCAAACTGAACAAAGGAACTGGGTATATGTAAAGAATAACTTTCTACATTCTACAAATAAGAGTCTATTCTAGTGTGTAAACTAGTGACAGTAAACTGTTTGTCCCAATATTCAGGTTGTAAATGTATTTTAACATTCACAAAGAAAACCATTGCCATAAGTCAGGCTTATTCTCACACATTTCTCCTCATGTGAATTAAGAAGGAACGTTCAGATGGCAGACATATCACATATAATGATCAGTTGAATGTGTCTTTCCATTGATTTCATATATTTTGCTATTAATTCTGAAATCGTGGGATGATGTAAAACCGAGGAATCTGTTTATTTTGGTGTGTGTTGTAGTGCTTCAGTTGTCTCCAGTCATTCTTTGTGAGAAAGTACCCCAACAATGCACTGCATGGATCATCATGTGTCCTATTCACTGTGAGCTGATGGGGAGAAAAAAAAAATCAGCCTATCAATTTTGACTTTTGGTTTTGATTTTAATTTGGAATTTCCTGATGTTGACGTGTTCTTGTTGCTCCATGTTAGACTGGTAGTTATTCAAGCTCGGCATGCATTTCATCAAAGCCATTGTGTAAATTACAAACATAAAGAACATTGCACTTCTGTTTCTGAGGGCTTTCATCGTGTAAATATGGGATTTTGGTGTGCAAAGTGATGAACTGCTTGGAAGGAGGGTTTATCTTTATGAAGCTGTAAAGGGACCAAGACGGGGGTTAACACAGCTGTACATAATGTGTATATGATCAGTGCTCTATTCTGATATCTGCAGTTATGATCAGGATGTATATACATAACCTCACAGATGGATACGAGGGGTGATATATGAACATATCGATTGTCTCTGCCTGCAGCTGTCGTGAACTGACATTTTGCTGTAGAAATAAAAAAACAGACTGTTAGAAAGTCCGCTGCCATTTACATCCAGCTCTCTTTTCATACATGCAACCCCTTCACACACACACACAGATAAACATACACACATCCTGCTGCAAGCTGTTCAGTCTGGCGTGAGACACATTTAAAAAAAAAAAAAAAAAAAAAAGGAAAAGACAAGAATGGCCTCATTTATATGTGCATTCTGTTTGTACAGTGAGTAGTGAGTCAGTAAGACCCCAGTTATTGTAAAACTTCAACTGTGACAATGTTGAGAACGCAAAATAAACAAATATATGACTTATGGTACACATGTGTTGTTTTTGCTCTCCAGTGTACATGAAGTAGAAAATCTTGTGTCCTATTGAGTCAGCTCTCAGTGTGAATCAAAGGGAAACTAGACTGTTTTTCCTCCATTTTGTATAATGCATTTTGCATTAGTGCCTTATCTTTAGGCTCCCGTATCTTCCACTTCCAGACTCCAGCATGACTTTCCATTACTTAATATTGCTCACTTCCACTAGAGGGCATGCAGTAAAGTGCTTTAAAATGAAAAGGAAAATCTGTGCCATCACACCACCTATGGGCCAAAAGTGAGAATGATTCTTCTTAATCTGACCTCTCCGTTTGAAATCCCTTCTCTGAAGCTGTGAAAGTGAGGATTATTTTCTTGGATTGCATATTTTCTTGGACATATTTCCATTTTGCTTTGCAGCTCAGAATTTCCTTTAAGAAACATTTGCTCTTTGGCCTCAAGCTCATTCAGTATTTGGCTTTCAAAATATCTCACAGGTAAATTTAAATTCACACAAAACTGCACATGCTTCAAGCTTTATTTTTGCAGTAAAGTGCCCCAGTGTGCCCTCAGTTTAGGCTGTCAGTACTAAACTTTGTGTGGGAGAGCTCCAGATAGCCTCCGCCACTGTTTTTATTAGATAGACTCTTATCTCCTTTAAGCAGATGGATTTCCTTCATTAGAAATGCGCCATAACCGTGCAGTGTTATTGGTGCGTTGCTCACCCTGACGTTGCTCTGTACTGTGTGTGTGATAACTCAGTTTGACAACACGTCAATTACAAAACAGGGGAACCTCGAGTTCAGCAGAACTTTTGAAACATTCTTCAATGCAACATTGGACTAGAACGGTGAATATATAATTACATTTTAAGGATGACTGGCACCACAAGAGGCAACTTCCAAGTTGGCTTGACTTGAAAAGGTTTGTAAATTATATAATTTAATGTATTCTATTTGTCATTTAGCTTCAGGATACACGGGAATGTTTAGAATCTTTCACCTCATAGATCCATTTTGGGCGTAAACAATAAAATCAGTAATAAGTTTTGGTGTTTGGCGCTTAACCCATAAGAACCCAGACCCAGTAATACTTAAAGGAAAATGATGGGGATATACCACAGACCAAGTTGACCACATAGAACACATTTATGATGGGGTTTGTTTTGTTTTTTAAATCTACCCCTAAATGTCAAAGATCTGTGATGTGACATTGGGCATTTATGGTATTTATGTTTATGATATTTCTTATTTTAAAATAGAAAAACTAGACACTTTTTCTACTTACTGAGACACAAATTTGCCTTTTTCTTTACATCTCCACAACATAAATCAAAATAGTGACATTAATAGTGCTGTTTAACAATAAATTATTTTCCAGATTTTTAAAAACAAATAACCATTTGCCTTTTTGTTTGCATCTACATAACATATATCAAAACTGTGACTTTAATATGTTCAGGAAATATGGTCAGAACAAGTTAAATGCAATACAGGACAAACTATTAACGGATTAGATTTGTTAAATGGGTTTAGACTTAACCTCCTAACAAAAAATATGTTTATTTTTAAATCACTTCTTGTCACAGCGAGTGTTTGTTACACGGGTGTCACCATAGGTTCTTATGGGTTATTGTTATTATTGTCCTGATGCATAGTTTTATGGATACTGTTTGGTATGCACTGAAAAAAATCCTCTTTGCAGACTGGAAATGAAACGTGCAAATCGGGATTAACCTCTTCCTTTTCCTGCAGGATGCTCTCCAGTTTAATCTTAGCTGCCGTCCTTGTCTGGGCCACATTAAGTGCACACACTACCAGTCAAGCCTGCCTATGTTCAGACCGCCTGCCTGCTGGTCTGCAGGTCAACTGCAGCTCTTCAAACCTCATGGAGCTGCCTGGCCTGCCCGCAGACACAACAGAGCTCCATGTGCAGGACAACCGGCTCACCTCAGTGTCTCCAGGCCTCTTTGACAAGCTGGTCGGTCTGAAAAAGGCCTCACTATCTGGGAATCCCTTCCACTGTGACTGTAGGATCCAATACCTGAGGAACTGGTTGCTGAAGAATGATGCTGTTGCCACCAGGAAGCCAACCTGTGCCAGTCCCAGCTCTGTTGCTCAGAGGGCCATCGTTGATCTCAGCGATGATTTCTTCTCTTCCTGCGCCCCGGAAAACTGCACCGGCGCCGCTTATAACGCCGTGATGGGAGCGATGCTATGCTGCCTTGTTGTTCTGCTTCTGTGGAGCTTGAGACTAGCAAAAACATCCACCTTCATTCTCTCCATATATGGGAGACATGCGGGATTCGAGGCGGGCTCTTTGCGCTCACTGAAGCCCAAACACAGGAGGAGGCTGCAGACTGCACAGTCAGCCTCCAGCCTGGATACTTTCACTTTTACAGAGGATCAAGAGAGACCACTTCTCAACATGGAGTTACTGCCACAAGTACTGGATGTGTTGCACAAGAAGCACAATATCAAAATAAAGGCCACCTGAGGGACCTACCGCAGTGGAATCATAAAAACACTACAAGTGGCACTTAGAGTTGATGGCAGCACAGTGGATTTCTTTGTTTTTTTTGCAGTGAGCTGACTTTAATGCTTTAACCCTCCTGTTATGTTGCGGGTCAAATTGACCCATTTCAAAGTTTAAAAATCCCCCCCAAAAATCCTTAAAAGTAGTTTTTTTTAATAAAAATTAAAAAAAATTACATTTAAAATAACATTAAAAAAAAAGAAAGTCATGTTAACTATTGTATTTTATGTGTAGATCTTTCCAATGTACATAAAAAAAGTTTTAACATGCATTTATGAAAAACGAGTGAATTATCCTCATTGAACCATGATCTGTTCATATCCATTCATAAATATTGATGGAAATGGTTAGTAATAGAGTTATTAATGAAATAATAAACAATGTTTATTGGGATTTTTTTTTTAGTTTGACATTGCTGGATAATATAATACAAAATATTTAAAAAATAATAAATCATAAATATTTTAAAATAACATGCTCTGGGTCAAACTGACCCACGAACATTATTGCGGTTCCTGAGAAAACGAACATAACAGGAGGGTTAAAACATTATTAAAAACCTATTTATTCTCCTTGGCGTTCAGTCCCAGCTAGGCAAGAATCCTTGGCTTTCTTTTTTACTTTTTTACCCTTTTATTTGTCTTTTTTATCTCTAACTCTGTTTTGGATTTAGTTTTTATTACTATTTTATTTCATTGTTTTTACTGTTTTTAGTATTTTATTCTTTTTATTGTTTTTATTTATACCCAGTTGTGTATGATTTATTCTATTTTAATAACTGTACAGCACTTTGGTCAACTGAGGTTGTTTTTAAATGTGCTCTATAAATAAACTTTGACTTGACTAAAGTGCTACAGTCAAGTCTCCTCAGACTTCTTCTGGGTAACTAACATTTTGTTCTACAATGCAACCTGATTTTATGCTGGGAAATTTTAATCATTTAGCCAGGAAATACACCAGATAAATGCATTATAAACAGTGGTGAGATGTAACTAAGTACATTTACTCAAACTCTGAGCATAAGTACAATTTTGGGGTATGTGTACTTTACTTGAGCATTTCCATTTCATCTAACTATTCTTCTACTAAACTACATTTATTAGGCAAATATTGTGCTTTTTGCTCCATCCCATATAGCCAACAGCTTTAGTTACTCTCCAGGTCAAGATCTAACATAAAAACATGATCAATTTAGTCTTTACCTTGAGAAAATTAAAACGCTACTTACATAAATGCATCAATGATAATAACAATATATTTGGAATAGTCTGAGTGGGGCATAATTCTGCATAATGAGTACTTTTACTTTTGGCACTTTAAATACATTTTGATGCTGATTTTTTTGTACTTTTAATTACGTTTTGAATGCGGGACTTCAACTTGTAGTGGAGTAATTTCACAGTGTGGTATTAGTACTTTTACTTAAGTAAGGGATCTAAATACTTTTTCAAACACTGCTTATAAATAATTGTCATTGTCAATCATTTATTCTGAATTGTATAATTTTTGGTAAAGCTCAAGGACTCATGTACTCATATAACACTAAGTGTTATCTATTTAATGCCAGAAATGGGCCCTTACCACCCTTACTATTACTAATAGGCTGATATTTATACGAAAAACACACTATATCATTTTATTGGGAGGAACCAAGCTATTCTCTGCAAAATGAAAATAAAATAAATCTAAATTAAAAAAAAAAAACGCCTTAACTAACATTTGAACATAAGCGTATCAGGGAAAATTTTGGAATTGTATTGAAAATTACTGGGACATAACTGATCATCAGCTTATGGATGCTATATATTTGTTTAACCCTCCTGTTATGTTCGTTTTCTCAGGAACCGCAATAATGTTCATGGGTCAGTTTGACCCAGGGCATGTTATTTTAAAATATTTATTATTTATTATTTTTTAAATATTTTGTATTATATTATCCAGCACTGTCAAACTAAAAAAAATCCCAATAAACATTGTTTATATTTCAATAATAACTCTATTACTAACCATTTCCATCAATATTTATGAATGGATATGAACAGATCATGGTTCAATGAGGATAATTCACTCGTTTTTCATAAATGCATGTTAAAACTTTTTTTATGTACATTGGAAAGATCTACACATAAAATACAATAGTTAACATGACTTTCTTTTTTTTAATGTTATTTTAAATTTTTTTATTTTTATTTTTATTAAAAAAAACTACTTTTAAGGATTTTTGGGGGGGATTTTTAAACTTTGAAAATGTATGTTTTAAAGCATAGACTTGTACAAAGATTCTACACTGTGCTGCCTCTTATAGCTGAGTGATCAATATCATGACCATTTCTCATAAGTTTTGGATCATTTGTGATTGGAAAAAAACACACAGACAATTTGCAAAACGTGTAACTTTTCTTATCGTTTCTTACATGAAGGTATTTACAGTGATTGAAATACAACAAATGATCAAATGTGGTAAAAGCGGTAAAAGTTTTTTCATTGACATTGTACTTGTATCTAAATAAATGTCTAGATATCTTTTTGCTTCTGGAATAAAAGCATAAAATTGAATTTCTATATTATAATAAAGAGGTTATGGCAGGAGGATATGGCAACATTTAACAAAAGTCTCCGTTCTGTGCAAATACTGGTCAATGCTCTCACAACAAGACAAAATGCAGACAGACAGTTCTATTAGAGGACCATACAGCACATCAAACAGCTGTTTTTACACAACAAGTAATATTCTTATACTCATGCATAGATTTTCAAGGATAAATGGGTAAACAAATGACTAAAAATGCAATAATAAAAAGTCACCTTGAGAATAAAGGTCAACCATTATCTGAATATGCTTCTTAAAAACACTGGTAAATTCTTGTAATAAATATAGGATGATTTCAGGATTTTCAATTATCTAAAACATTACTATCATCTAAAAAAATACTTAGTAGGGTAAAATAAGGCAGTTCCTTAAAATTTTTCTTAATGAAAACAGGTAATTAAAGACTATCGCAAAAACAATATAAAAGAGCGGTTGACTGTAACAGTTAAATGATTCAATTTTCTCTAAAGTTTTCCTCAATGTTGAAAGTTTAGAAGGTAACCCACAGTTTGTCAATGCCCCGTCAGGTGGTAAACAATGTCCACAGTGTTAGGCTCTTTTAGGTTTGTGCATTAAGTGGTATAATCAGTTTAAAGGAACACTCCACCGTTTTTTCATATTAAAACATGTTATTCGGTCAAGTAAGACGAGTTGATACAGACCTCTTGCGTCTCAATGCGTGCACTCAATCGCCCTGGCGCGCGGCGCCACTTGGCTAGCACTTAGCTTAGCCCAGTTCATTCATTAGGATCCAAACAGATGGACAGTTAGAAGCGACCAAACTCCTCCACGTTTTCCCTATTTAAATACAGCTACACGAGTAGTTAAACGACCAAGTATGGCGACACAAAATAAAACGTGGCGCTTTTCTAAGCGGATAAAAAGGATAACTATAATGTATGGCGGAATAGCACTTGGGAGCACTTCGACTCGGCGCAGTAATATCATCACTCCTGAAAAATGATATTACTGCGCCGAGTCGAAGTGCTCCCAAGTGCTATTCATTAAATAGGGAAAACGTGGAGGAGTTTGGTCGCTTCTAACTGTCCATCTGTTTGGATCCTAATGAATGAACTGGGCTAAGCTAAGTGCTAGCCAAGTGGCGCCGCGCTCCAGGGTGATTGAGTGCACGCATTGAGACGCAAGAGGTCTGTATCAACTCGTCTTACTTGACCGAATAACATGTTTTAATATGAAAAAACGGTGGAGTGTTCCTTTAATGCTCCACCTCCACCTCTCTACTAGGACCTCCATGATTAAAACAACAAGCGGTTAGCTTAACTCGACTTAGGCACAAACTTCTCCTGCTCAAAGATGAGGTCAACAGCTTCTGCCACATCGTGCACAATGTGGTCCGGCTCCACCAGCTCGGGGTCAAACCTGAAGTCCCGGTGGCCGTGGAACACGGTCTCCTTGATGCAGTGACTGGCATCAGACGGCACCTCCATGTTGGGGTTGTACACCCCTGTGCAGACGAGGACAGACTTGCAGGAGGTGGCGGAGGGCAGCGCCAGCTCGCTCTCCCACAGATTGTCGCCCCCCTCCTCCTCCTGGGGCAAGGCAGTGGTGGACCCTGTGGCGGAGACCATCTTAGCAACAGCTTTGGGGTTCTTTCTAGCAACTCTCTCCTCCAGGTAGCGGTTGTATAGATTGGCGCCATAGATGTCAGTCATAAGGTTATCCCTAAGAGTGCAGAAGGGAAGAGGTTACTCAGTGCTTTACACAGTATGCATAAAGCTTGACTATACTGACATGTGCCAGGATGACTGTATTTACTGCAGCTCAATGCTACTCCTTTATCCAGTTTTTTTGTTATTAAACTTTGGTAAGTCTATAGTGCATTATGAGTGCATTCATAGTGAATTATAATGCTCATTATAATCAATCATAATGCATTATGACTGCATTCATAATCACATATAAAGCTTCATGATGCACTATATCAACAGTTATAAATATAGCTTATAATGACTTATAAATCCAAGTGTCTTATGAGTGCTCTTGACTGGTTATAAACTACAGGCTGACTGATGAGGCTTATAATACATTACAACTACTCATACCCCTCTATACACACACCTCAACAATCAATTGTTATAAGGACTCATAGGATGCCATAAGTATAAATAAATGATCAATGTATGCTTTAAGTAAAGTGAGGTTCATATAGACGCATCTATAATGCAGTATAGCTAATCATGATGTTTCATTGTTGGCGTTAAGTAAAGTGTAACACATTTTCATGCGCTTACTTCTGCATGACTGAGAAGTACGCTCGCGCGCACACACACTGCAAATAAAGAAAAATTGGGTGAACTCAAAATTTCAAGGCAACAAACTTCGATAAAATTTTAAGTTGGACAATTAAACTAAATATTTTAAGATTTGTTTTTAAATTTGCTCAACTCTGAAATCAGATTTCTGTCAACTCAACTGTAAGTTGTACTAACTTATAATTTCACATTGTAATAACTTTTAATCCTTACTTCTGCTAACTTCTGCAATGTGCTGAATTGGCACGATTGTAACGCCGCTATGAAATGTCAGCTAATGTTGCGACCACAATGTTGAGTTAGCATTGATACGCTAATGGCTACTCTTGTAGCTGTAACAAGCAGCGCCGCTAGCATCAGTTAGCCGCTAGCATCAGTTAGCCGCTAGCTTTCGCTAATGACCGAATTTCACTGATATCCACATTTCCCAACAAAGAAATAAGAGTTATCAGAACTATTGTCCCTTGTTGTGAACCCCAACTTAAAGATATAAGTAACAACAACTCACCAACTTGTTTTTGAGCAGACAACTGGCTTCCTTTGTTGTGCTAACTTACATTATTGCTCTAAATGTCAATAATTTATATTTCCAAGTTTTACCAACTTAAATCACTGTTTCAGGCCAAAAAATACAAGTTGGCTTTTTTGCAGTGCAGTCGGATTAGTGTCTATCACGTGACAACAGTCACCCAGCTCAATTTTAAGTTCAATATTACAATATATTACTATTAAACTACCTCAGACATTGTGATTTCCTTTATTTGTTTAAGAAAAATACTGCTGTGTTATTGTTTTTCAATAAAATAAGATTCAAACATTGAAGGTGTATGCTGTGAGTTATAAAAAAATTGGTATCAGCCAAAATTGGAACTGGCAGGTCTGGCTTTTTAAAAAATCAGTGAACGGTGATTGGCCAGAAAATTGGTGCACCCCAACACACCAAATATTTTAATTATGAAGGATTTTAGTCATCAAACATCTGTATCTTAATCTTTAGCAGCAGCTTGGCTCACAGCCCCTCTGCTAACATGAAACTGCTGTATTCAGTGTTTTTAACAGTTTTATTACTTCTGATTTGCTACATTTGTTTATGAAAGGAGGAGATGTCTGTAGAAATAAACACTGAGGGGAATCCTAACCTGGAGAAACTGCAATGATGGCATTGCTCCGTCTTTTGTTACTGTTTTGATTTGATTCAGAGACCCCTCGCTGCAGAAAATTGCACATTTATGCACATTTAAAGTAAAAACAACCCAAAGGCAACAATCTTGATAAAATGTTGAAGTGAAACTTGCAAGTTTTCAAAGGAAGGTGTGGTGTGTTCATTAACACGCTTGTGGGTAGTTGAAAGAGAGAAGTTCTATGTTTTCATATGATGTTTCTCACCAGATTATTAAGCAATGCTGCAGCCTTTTAGCTGGCTCGAGTTAGAAAGCTGTGATCACATGGACTTTCAAAAACTGGTAAATAAAAGTCAGATAAGGTGCATTAAACTTTCGTTTCATTACTCATGTGCATTGTCCTCAGACTGTGTTAAAAATAGATTCTGAACAATGTGATCTATTTGCTTCCTTATTACTATTATGCTGTTAAAACAAACTATTCTGGAATTACTGGTTGCAAACACATTCAAAATGGGCCCGCCTCCCTGGCTCAGTGAAAGTGAAAGCAACTCAGATATGACACTCTCATATAGAGAGTGAGCTTTGCCCACCTGGTGTTTTGCTTTGTGAGTGATGATTGAGAGTGATTATACATTGTTATCAGCCTGGGTATACCCACACTGCCTTGCACGCTCGAATTTAATTTCGAACCTCCATCCAGTCTGGAAACCAGGAAGGATTCTTAGCCCTTAGCTTTGTTTCACTTGTTTCTATGACAACGTTAACAAAAAGAAAGGCCGTGTTGTCACCGGAAGAAGTGGAAATGTTATGTAATGTAATTTTGTGTCTTTTTTTTTGGTAATTTTGTGTCTTTTTTTTGGTAATTTTGTGTCTATTTTTAAAATTAATTAATTAATTAATTTTGTGTTGTTCTTTTTTTAGTAATTTTGTGTCTTTTTTTAGTAATTTTGTGTCTTTTTTTTTGTCATTTTGTGTCTTTTTTAAGTAATTTAGTTTTTTTTCTGTCATTTTGTGTCTTTTTTTTTTTAGTAATTTTGTGTCTTTTTTTGGTCATTTTGTGTCTTTTAAAAAAAATTATTTTGTGTCTTTTTTAAAAAAAATTTGTGTCTTTTTTTGGCCATTTTGTGTCTTTCTTAAGTAATTTAGTTTTTTTTCTGTCATTTTGTGTCTTATTTTTTGTCATTTTGATACTGCCTCCAGCGGCCCCCAGGTAATTTGAGTTTGAGACCCCTGGTTTAGAGCGAAAGTTGAAAGGCGAAAGGTCTCTCGGCGGCTCCGCTGAGATCACCGGCGTTATGGTAGCGGGGCTATTAGCGTCGCTAGCGGCTATTAGCGTCGCTAGCGGCTAATAGCCCCGATACCACAGACAGCGGAGCCGCCAGAGACCCGCAGCAGCTTGATTATTGCCCATAAAATCAGTGGATGTGTGTGGCTGAATGACATGAGGGGGAATAAAGCGTGAAAATAAATAATCTTGCAGAAAGCGAGAACTGGAGAAGCAAAGCAGCAGCAACACTCTCTCACAGACACACACACAACAAACATCCATCTCTGTTGCTCTACTACGTCATCTGGTATAACTGATCTGATTGGCTAAGAGCTACCTACAGACGCTTTGATAGACATTCTAAGCGTCCAATAAACGGCTCCGGAGGATCGTAAACCACACCTCCTCTACGGAGAAATACATTGCTCGTTGCCAGACTAGCCCTGATTTGAGAATAGTCTGGTGTTAGCCAGGCTACATTGTTTTTGCAATACAGAAGAAAAAAAAACCCTACCCTATCGCATAAAGGGAAGTGACAGGAAGTTTCCATTGTCTCTCCATGGCCTGGCTTCTGATGAGGTACTCTGCAAAATGGTAGGTCAGCTCACTGGGTTTTCCCATGAGGGCCTCATACTTCAGGTCTTGACCTGTTATCTTCTTATAGATGTTCTCTAGACACACAAGAAATGTCCCATGGCCAAACCTGAGCCAAATGAGAAGACAAAGGGATATATTAACATCTGGCAGCAGCAGCTTTGAAGATCGTTCTAAAATTATCCTTCTTTTAAAAGGTTCTGTGACAGGTTACCGTGGAGAATGGGCTTCAGCCATCCACATGAGGTCCATGTTGCAGGCCAGCAGGGGGAGATGAGGCGTATTGTGGAGATGGTGAGCATTGCTGAGGTTCCCTTTGGTCAACAAAGTGTCGATTATCAGCTGGAGGTTGGTCTCCCATCGAATTGGCTCCCCGAACAGAATCACAGCTGTGTGGGAAATTAAAAGATTACCATTAAATGGTAAATGGTAAATGGACCTGCACTTACACTACCGGTCAAAAGTTTTAGAACACCACAATTTCAAGTCCAATGAACAGCTTGAAAGGGTCCAAAGGTAAGTGGTGAACTGCCAGAGGTAAATAAAAAAAGGTAAGCTTAACCAAAACTGGAAAATAATGTACATTTCAGAATTATACAAGTAGGCCTTTTTCAGGGAACAAGAAATGGGTTAACAACTTAAAGCAGTTCTGCAGCAACGGAGGTTGATCAAGCCTTGAAAGTTGCTAAGTTGCTACCAATTCCTACAGGTGTCCCAACTTTTCTTGATCACTTACAACCTACAAGTTGCTCCACATTTAAGGGAACTTCTGCAACAGAGTTGGGAAGAACTTTCTGAAGAATATTTGTGTTCAGCTGTTCTATCTGTTAAGGTGGATACTTCCATGAGTCAACAGTTTAGAATACATTTTCCTTTCTAAACTGATTCTCTGATTTCTTTTTTAACTTCAATTGTTTATTTGTTATATGCATTAATTTCAGAGTACACTGAGACATTAAACTGCATCATTTGCAATAAAATTCTGGAAAAGTTGGGGTGTTCTAAAACTTTTGACCAGTAGTGTATATAGCGATTTTCTAGTCGATTTCCACTCACTCAAAGCTCTTTACACTACAGACTCATTCACCCTTTCACACACACATTCATACTGGTGGCAGAGGCTACCCTAAACCAGCTATTCTCAACCTTGGGGTCGGGACCCCAATTGGGGTCGCGAGATGATTTCTGGGGGTCGCCAAATAATTTTGGAAGTCAGCTCTGTCTCCACTGTGTTAAAGTGTTCATGTGTTAATGTGTTTTAGTCTTTTTGGTCACTAAATGTCTTTTTTTTGGTCATCTTGTGGGTTTTTTTAGTCGTTTTGTATCTTTTTTTTGTCGTTTTGTGTATTTTCTGGTCATTTTGTGGGTTTTTTTGGTCATTTTTTTTCCTTTTTTTGGTCATTTTGTGTCTTTTTTGGGTAATTTTTTTTTGCTTTTTGGGTTATTTTGTGTCTTTTTTTGGTCAATTTGTGTCTTTTTTTGGTCATTTTGTGTCTTTTTTGAATAATTTTTTTTTGCTTTTTGGGTTATTTTGTGCCTTTTTTTGTCAATTTGTGTCTTTTTTTGGTCATTTTGTGTCTTTTTTGGGTGATCTGAACTGTGCGTGTGAGATTGTGTTCAGTGAGCGGGGGTCGCGGACAACATGCATGTTAAATTGGGGGTCGTGACTCAAAAAGGTTGAGAACTACTGCCCTAAACGGTGCCACCTGCCACCATTGGGAATTAATTCACACACTGATGAACACAGCATCAGGAGCAATTTGGGGTTCAGTATCTTGCTCAAGGATACTTCAACATGTAGGCTGCCATGGTCGGGGATCGAACCACCAACCATCCGATCAGTGGGCGACCACTCTGCCAACTGAGCCATTTAATTTCTGCAATATCAAATATATCAGAAATCTGACACAGTAGGTGGCAATGAGAGGATTAATATGAAGTACATGTTCTCACCTTCAACCTGAGGAAGGGTGCCAACAGGACTGGACTGTAATGAAAGGAGAGAAACAGATTATGTCCTGTGTGATTTTTTCTATTTTCAGCAATTTCTACACCAGATTCCAATATCTTACCGGCAGTTTGGGTCTCCTGTTGTGGTCCACCATGTCCAGCAATGGGAATGATTCCCTCAGCATGTCAACACTGACCACATTCTTAAAGCCCACACTAAAGACAGTGTTAAGGTCAAATCACGAGAATCATGCAAACCTAATTTAAATGGATTGCAAACACAAAAAATACACTGTAAAAAAAACCCCTGTTGTTTTTACGGTAAAAAACCAGCAGCTGTGGTTGCTGTAATAAATACGGTGCAACTTTTTGTAATATTACGGTAAAATTATATTAGCACTGTTGATTTCCCGTTTAAGATTGCCATTTTATTCCATATTTTACCATAAAAAATAAAAAGTTTTTCCATCAAAAGAAACACTGTTCTGCCATATAACTGACAAGAAAATACTTTATAAATGCCGCATTAATTAAAGATTTTACCATTAAATATTACAGTATATGTTTTTGTCACAAACACGGTGCCAGAGTATTTTACAGTAGAGTAATGTATTTTTCAAAAAAATAAACTGTGAAAAAAAAATACTGTTCTGGCTGATATATACATTTACGGTGTTTCATTGTTACTGAAACTGAATTAACCCATTTAGCATTTTACGGTCTTTTACTGTCATGGTTTAGCAGTTTTTCACCTTAAAATCTCCAGACATTTTTTACAGTGTAACAGAGCAAGATTCCAGGATACTTTTTAGCTATTTCCAGGACTGGTCCCTGTCCTGAGACCAGCACACACTTGTCATGAAACTTCTTGAACATCCTCAGGGGACTATGGGACATGATGACTTGATCTTGTGTAATCTGGAAATAGATCAAGTGTAAGGAGAGGTTAATAGCAGCGTGACATGAGACACCACATTAATAAAAAACTTTTCACAGGGTTCCCACACGTTTTCACAAATTCAAGCACTTTTCAAGCACTTTTAAAGCTTTACCTGCACCTTACAGCTGTGGTCATTTTATTTTCAAGGATTTCCACCACCTGTATGAACCCTGTTTTTATGTCTGAGTGTGTTATATTAGTTCAACATAAACTTCTGGTTTTATATGCAGCACTTCCTTTTGATCACTTCCCTCAGTTAATCATTAGCCATACTTGTTTATTTTAACTATGTTGTGGAACCATTTCAAAAAGGTCAATACAAAAATCAAAATGGCAGATTATTTCCACATCCTCAAACTATTAATGAGTGGGGGAACTAATTTGAACTGCTAAACATATTTTAGCCACCAAATAAAGGCTCTATATAACTTTAAGTGTACTCGATATTTATAATCTCTCCTTTCTGTCATACAACTTCCCATAGGAGACTGAAACATATACTCCATTCAAAGCTACCAGACTCCATTGACAAAAACATAAATTTTACTTCACAGAACACGGTGCTTCTGGTTTCTTTCTTGCCTCAATTAGTTAGTTTGTTGGTTTTGCTTGTTCTTAACTGTTTTAAATCAGCGTAAGTCACACAATAATGCAAACAAAGGACCTGAGCCATGCAGCGGTAGACCAGAAACCTTTGTCATGTGAGGTAAAATTACTGTTTTTGACAAAGGAATCTGGGGGATTTAAAGCAAGTACAAATGTGTGTAACAGCGTCATTTTCCGATGGAAAAGGGACGTCACACAGCAAGGTAAAGTTGAGAAAATATTCAAAATACTGTGAAAACTTAATCTGATATTGATTTAATTTGGTGGTCCTTTTTTAGGTGTCTAAACTCTGAAAACTGAGCTTCTGTCTCGATGACGTTACTCCTGACTGCTTCTGACTATAACAGATACCTCATACAACCCCAAAAAAACTAGAACCATCCCAAAATATATCTATTCATTCTTTATCTATCTATATCTAAAAACAAAGACATATTAGCTCCATTAACCTGCTGAGAGCCAAGCTTTTGTTTGGTATGTATTGTTAGTTTCTCCTAGATATTTTGGATTTGTAGGACCTGATAAATACAAAAACTAAGCATTGTCTTTGAACAGGAATTCGTTTTTGAAAATAAATAATGGGTTCATTTTACTGTATAACACAATTAATTCACCAGTGAATAAAACTTTTTATTTCCTTACATTTACACCCTCTCATTTGAAGAATGATAGTAAAAGTCTATTCGTTTTCAAATGAATACTTCCTGATTAGCAGAGTCGTAGCTTGTTGCTAATGCTAAAAATAGTCAAACTTGCACAGAATATCAAGCTACATACATTATTAAGCACAAATACACAAGTTTTAGCCATAAAATCTGATCAGCTTTGGTACCTGGTCCACTTTTGTCTGGGTAAAAGCTGTTAATTGACTTTACCAAGATGCTGCCATCTGATTTTTACACTGATTGATGTATTGTTCTTATTCTAGAGTGCATAGTTATAGTTAAGCAGAATGAAATATAAGGTCCAGAAAACCTAAAATGAAATGTCCACATATGAGGACGCAGGGTCACAGGAGGTTAAAGGCAAATTACTTCCACCATGGTTAGCCACTTAGACTAACTAGTTAATTGTTGTAACACCCATAATAATAGAGCCCCTGATAATAAGGTGACTAGTTATATATATATTTTTTAGCTGTTGCTATGGCATTTATTTTCCACAGGTGGATAACTTACAGGAACTCCAAGGATGTGAGAGAGCTGGTCTGCTTTTTTTTGTCGAAGGCAGTTCCCTGCATTCGTGACAAAAACAACTGGCACCACAAATTGTCCCTGAGAGTCGACCAATTTCTCAAAGGCCTTTTTTGCAGCAGGGATTGGCATCCTTCCTCTGACAAGCACGCCATCAATGTCAAACAACAGCCCAAAGCTTGGCTGTGGCTGTGAAAGGGAAGGGCAAAAACAGGTTAATCAGCAAAACTGCAGGCAAGAAATCAACATGTAGGAAAAATAACAACACAGTATGAATTAAAGGGGGTAAGCTGTTTGGTTAATATGATCAAAATTGTGTTATAATGGTGACTCATTACATGTATAACAATCTTTATGTGGCTCAAATTAAAATATATGGAGACAAACACCCTGCATAAACATCACAGGTCATTTTTCTTCAGAAATGGAAATGTTAAACGACTTAAATCTAGGCTGCTTTGCAGAATGACTGTGAATATTGTTTTCACACATAATCATGTATTTCTAATGCCATATTAAGGACAATGCTAGAGTATGGCACAATATGGATCCTTTATTATGATGGCAACATACGGGGCAGCCACAGAAAAGCCATAGAGAATCTTATGGTGACACAGCATTACATAGGGGATTACTGTTAGCAATTTACACATAAACATAAAGCTAGGCAAACATATGTAAAAAGGTTATTTGTCTCAATGTTTTTGCTGTTACTGGGGCGGAAAAAAACAATCCGCGATTGTTTTTGTCATGAGGGAAACACAGTGAGCTATCTGCTGCTGTTCCATCAGCGCGTCCACAGCTGACAAAGTTGCATGCAACATTGTGTGCAACATCGATTTTTATTCCCTGTAATAAAAAAAAATCTGAAACAACTACAAAGTAGCGCCCTATCAACACGGTATTGTTCTCCTACATGATCCCAAGGCGCAGCAACAGCTCCAACCGTACCTTGCTAATAGACTGAGTTCCGCAAAACCCGCACCGAGAACCGGCAAATTCAGCTTTGCGTCTGGCTTGACGGCTACTCAGGGTGCACAGGCCCCGGTAAAACGGCAGGAGTCCCCTCATCTCCTTTGTTTATCGCCGGGTTTAAAAGAGAAAAAGGAAGAGAAATGAAAAGGACCCGGCATAAAGCGAAAGCCGGCTCGGTCCGGCCGCGCTGGCTGATCGGCTTGTTTTTTTCCTCGGAGGTTTTCTCGCCTATAATTTAACTGGGTGAGACCCGATGACGACATATGAGGAGTAGGAGGGTCTCTTGCTGCATCTCTGCCGGAAGGAGATGTAGAGCTGCATCTGCACTGCAACCCCCGCTGCCATTTTAGACTCCGAGGTGGAGCTTTTCATTTCTTGCACGCACCAGCATCTCGGTGCGTCACGGGACCGGGCTGCAGGACTACAGGCGCTCCGGGATCCACATCTACACAGTATATATCACCACTATAGCCTTCTGTTAATACATGTAATCCTAGTGGGGTTGTTTACGTGGTGCGAGGCTCACACAACATGGATACAGATGCACCATTAAGATGCAATTCTCCATTTTACGCCCCGATTTTACCTTTAAAGCGCATGCATGGTGTCACGTGGAGCGTCCTGGAGTCAGGGGGGCTACATTTGCTGCAGAGAACCTGAAGGAATTTGACAGGGAAACCTGACTCTTGCCACAGCTTGCTCTAAATTAAAGCCTTTTTTAAGAAACTAAAAATGAAAAAAACAGGAGTGGTAATGTTGCGCAAATGTTATGGAGCCACATAGTTTAGGACAAATGTGTTTACACTGAAGGGATCTATAGAAAATCGTAACAAAGGGCTTTCTGCTTAACATAAGAGGACAAAAGGTCTGTTGACCAAAGGCCAGTCTGCTTTGTTTACTGTAAACCTGTATACCCATCTGGTTGTTTATCAGGCAGATCTGGTCTTTAAGATGCATCTTTTAAAAGGACAGCTGAGTTGACTCAGACATCTTGAGACAGATCCTTTGATTTTGGACAAAACCTGTAAATTTAAAGACATTTTATCACAAGAAAAAAGAAACGACACAACAGGTCCTCCCCGTGCTCCTCCAGCTTTATTGATAGTTTAAAATTACATTTCTATTTTCTAGGACTTCAGTTGCACTTTCCTTCCGACTTAAAAACTGAGTACAAGCAAATGGTATTTATACAGTAGTCTAAGTGATATTGTACAAAAATAACATTTTGATTTCTGTGAAAACATTTTTCATTCCCAAATAACTCCTAATTCTGCTGTTCTGACAACTGTTCTTGATGTTAAATTTTGCCAAGGTAAAAACAAAAAAATTCCAAAGCCATTTTAAAGGAAAAGTCTACCTTGGACTAGCAAGTGATATTTAAATTGTAAACAGATTTCTATAAAAGAACGTGTTTCTTTTAATTCCTCCAAAAAATTTTATATCGTAGCAATATAACATGTAGTTTGTTATCGCCCACTTAGCTGCTTGTAGGGCTGAAATGCATCATGTTATGAACTGTTTCCATGCCATACTCTCTTGGCCAACTCATATCCCACTAAAACAAACCAAAATAACCATACATGGAAGTTCGGTTTCCATTTACTCCCTTCTTCTATCTCATTTTACTGAGGCTCACTTCCACAAGTTCAGAGGTCCTATAGATTCCCATATGTTCAGTCCCATTTATTCTTTCTCTGATCACCAGTGGCTTGGAAAGGGGGGTTCTTTAACAAAGCATTATACATAACACCGCTACCAAACTAAAACATTTTTGTATTGAATGCAGAAAGATATTTTTTTCACCCCTTTCATTGTATTACATGTCGAGAGGCTCACTGGCCTGGGACTAGCCTCCGTTAGCCAAACTTTGGCCAGTGAAGAGGTTTCAGAGAAAATAATACAACCAACCATCAATCTGAAAAAAGGAGGGGCAACAGAGGGCACTGATTATGCGCTGCCTTCGATGGTGCAATCTTTTGCCAGGTGGCCTGCCTTTCCGCAGTTGTAGCAGTTAGTCTCGCTGGCTTTACTGCAGTGCACAGCAACGTGACCAATCTCGCCACACCTAGAGGAGAAAAATCATCAGTTTAAGTGAGACAAAAAAAAAAATGGCACTTTACTTTCAACAGAACATCACAGGGACACAAAAACCCTGCTGACAGGAATTTAAATAATTGAAAAAAAGACCAGAAGTCTGCTCTCTCACCTGTAACATTTCACCTTATCGCAAAGTTTTTGGATGTGTCCAAACCCACCGCAGGAGTAGCACTTCTGCTCGTTGGCATGATCACAGTCGCGGGCCATGTGGCCAGCTTTGCCGCAGGTGTAGCACAGCTGCTCCCTCTCCTTTTTGGGCTCCTTGCAGTCCCGGGAAATGTGGCCACTCCTGTGGCAGTTGTAGCACGCTGGACAGAAGCAAATAACAAAAACAGCCGTTTGTTAAAAAAAAACGTGCTACCGTTTAAAAAGGAAAAAGGCCGGTTATACACAAATGTTAAATCTTTTTTAGATACCATACTGTCATGTGAACCATGGGAAATTAAATGTTGTAATTACTTCTGTACTGGTGGTGTCAGAAAACACCACTTCACACCAACTAACTAGATTGGAAATGGAAGAATTAGAACTGTCAATGCACACCATCCTCAGTTTGGTCACAGTCCCTGGCCATGTGTCCTTGGTCTCCACACCGATAGCAGAACAGCTCTGAAACGACACACACATTACAATGCAAAAGATGAAAAGGTTGTAAATTATGACTTTTACTCCACAAAAGTGTGTCCTCGGATGATTATGTTCTATTGGAAATGTTGTGCTGAGACCCATTAGTCACTCAACAAGTGAGTAACACCAACACATGTATACAAGTGTGACAAAAAACAACATGTGAGCCAGGTGATGGTGATAATTGCCCTATACTGGGTAATAGATAGTACCCTTGCTTCGTCCCCGACCCCTGCCGCGGCCACGTATACTGGTGACATTAGGGCAATTCTTGATCCAATGCCCGGATCGGCCACATCCAAAACACTCGCTGCTGCTGCTCATTTCCATTACCTAAAAAAAGAAAAGAAAAGAAAAGACATCAGTATAAAATAAAGTCTTTACAAGCACCTTTGACCTCACACGCACTTTCTACACAGGAATCATTTTAGCTCTGATTTTCAGCCATCTTAACAGGTTTCACACCAAATAAACATGAAGAAAATGTCTAATATTGTTTATATTCTGTGAAACATAACAGTAGAATCATACTTGTCATAGGCAATAATTGAGATGATATGGATGCCGATTTATGGGTTTCATTTTGGCTCAAAATGAAGTTTTTTTTTAAGAGTGGCCATATTAACCAATTAAACTGCTTAATATGATCAACATAGCACTTTACACTTTATTTAAGTAGACTTACACAATATGTTTTAGCTGTACAACGTGCATATTTAGTTGTCTATGTGGTGGGAAAGCCTGTAGATCAATAATACTTTGTTTTTAACCAATGCAGTTGTTTACACGGGGTCATATAAGGTGACACGGACAGCTGTTCCTAATGATGGATGTTTCAGCAGTGCTCCCACTATACACCAGGTGTCATGAGTGCCATGTCACCAAGAAACCATGTGCAGGGTTGTCAAAACCAGTCCATACTCTGAGCTGTCAGAAGTAGCTCATGTACACCATTTCATAAAATTTTGTTCAGATTACAATGATTTAAACACTATTCTTCAATTCGGAGTCACTCTACAGTACACACCAGTACAACATAATGACTAGCAGGGGGATCTAGTCTATGATCAGACAAAGGGGGATATTTTCCAGCTGTGGTGTCTATCATAATTGGCCATCAGACTACAACTAACTACTACTCTAACTTACACGATTTCTTCAATGGAAGCATGCTGTTTTCGCCATAGGCCAAACTTCTGTTTGCTGACGGTGCTAAAGACATCAAGTCGGGAGGAATACGAGTTAATGAGTAATCAAGCTGCTCTAATAAGAACTCTGAAAACCACGGAGGATAACAGTGGGGTTCAAATCACCATTGAATGACACTGAAAAGGCTAACTTGTTGCTTGCAATTTGGTATTATGAGCATCTAAATACACCCTGGGCCTTAACTTATGCTTACATAATACTGTTAATAGTTTTTGGAAACGTGGTTTCACTTGTAGCTACACGAGCTCGTTTCCACTGAAGTAAAAGACAACAGAGTTTCGTTTTAAATCCGGTAATTTAGTCCAACATGGTGCCACACGCCACCGACTACCATTACCGCAGAAATGGCCATGAAAGCACGCCGTGGGTTGTATGCTAAGTTGGGAAGCTAAGCTCCAGAGGGCAGAGTCCCCATTTGCATCGTGTTTTGATGAGCATCTGCTGAAATAAGAAGCCCGATGCGCACATTAAAGAAAGCGCAAATGGATTTAAATGCATTACGCGGACCATATATTCCGCGTCAGTACACCAGACAACGTGATTCCGAGCTGAAACGGAATCAAATGCCAAAGGTTGAAGCTACGCTGGCGTCGGCCTAGTCACGTTGATTTTCCTGCGTACTGGCGAGACACAGGCGCTGCTGGCTAGCACGTGTTAGCACGGCGCCTCACGACGCACGGTTCAGTCGACGATCAATCACCTTTTACCCGGTAAGAAAGTCTCGGTGTGACGGTTAAGGCGATAAAGGTTTGCCGTAGATGCTTTCTGGCGGGTATTCGGGTGAATATACGATAAAAACAAAATTTCCCGCGCAGGGCGCACACAGCAAAGTCGTTATCGGGCCGAGCTGAGAACCCGCTGCACCGTTACTTTAAACCTCACCAACGAGTGCGTTTTACGCATGAAAACCCCACCAAATGTCCAATTTTTCGCCATCGTGAATTCAAACATTGTATCTCTTCAAAGTTTACATGTATATAACATATGCTGGTTAAATCAGTTTTGGTGCTGTTTTTATTGCTTACCTCGCTGGCTACCTAGCTCTGTCAGTGTTTACGCCTCCTTCTTTGCGCTACATGCGGTGTGAGGAGCAGGAGTTCCTGAATTGTCATTCACAGGATCCAGTAAAAACCTGCGCTGTCATTGGTCACATACTCTAAAAGCAGCCAATCACAGACGACAATGACTGGACACCGCCTCTATGAATCAGCCAATCAGGGACCCGGAACGGTCCCTTTTTCCCTAAATCGACAAGCATTGTTTTCCCCAATCTTAAAATCGTCACACTGTTCAAATTAAGTCATTTTTTGTCAAAAAAAAAAAAAATTGTCAAAATTTTGTCATCTCCTCATGACGCCGGCCACCTATGGTAAAATCTCCCACATCCTCAGGTGATCAGATCATGTTATTTTACCCCTTTAACCCTATAAAGATAGATAGATAGATAGATAGATAGATAGATAGATAGATAGATAGATAGATAGATAGATAGATAGATAGATAGACTTTATTTATCCCAAGCTGGGAAATTACAGTGTAGCAGCAGCATTACACACAGAGACAATGACAACAAAGTTAAGTAAAAAGAACAACCTAGGCATACTTAGGTAATAAAATATAAAAATACAATAAAAATACAATAAAATATAGAGTGTCTAAAGAAGGAGTAGAATAGAATTCCAGTGCAGAATAAATATGAATATACAGTATAAAAAATAAAAAAAAATTGGTGCTATGAAACAAATAAGGTGCAATGAACAGTGTGCATAAAAACACATAAAGTGCATAGACAGCATGTAATGAACCAGGTTATTATTTGTTATTGTACAATGTGATGGCATGTGGCAGGACATATGAAAGCCAAGTGTATCATATTTGATACACAAGTTTTTGAGACCTATACATCAGTGTGATATTTTTTTCCTGAAAAACCTGATGTATACATGTGTTGAAGAAAAAAAAAAGAGCAACAAATTGCACAAAAATACAAGATATAGCAAAAATTTATATGCAGGTTCCACTGGTGGATCAGTCATTGCTGCGTGAAAACTTCATATCAGCAGATGTATGATGTTGTGTTATATGGAAAAAAATATTTTGCATGTTTGAGGAAAATGTAAGAAAGTAAAGCCTTAAAAGGTTAAAAATGTTGGGTTTTATATGTTTTTGTTAGTTCAAGAAAAACAAACTGTGAGCAACAAATTGCACAAAAAGAACTGATGTATCAAATATGATACAAATTAAAATCATGCATCCCTATTGTTTTTGGATTTTTTTTTTTTAAATTACCTGTCAGCAGGTTCAAGAAACACTCACACAGTTTAAAAAAAGAAGAATTTTCTGGCAATTATTTAGTGGTTCAGGCTTTATAGGGTTAAGATAATGGGCTATGTCAAGTGTGTGACTTAAGTGGATTTATTATGCCTAAGTCAAAATAAAATGTGACTTAGGCAATTATTTTAACATGCCTTTGTGACTTAAGCAAGATGTCAGAAACATGACATGATAAGTATCATGAGCATTAATGTTACTTCAAAGTGTCATGATGTTCATGACACATCCCATGTCATGTTTATGACACGCTCATGTCACTCTTATGTAGACACCTTCAAAATAAAGTGTTACCATATCTTGCTTCAGTCACGAAGGCATGTTCAAAAACATTGCCTAAGTCATTTATTTCTCTTAAGTTACATAATTTACACACAGTGTTATTACTATGCCAATAGCTATCCTTTGTTACATCCTTTTTGAGTGAAATGATCAATAAATGTCATATGTTACACTTTTGGTGAAGTTTTTTGTGTTTTGCTTGAAAAAATGAGTTAGGCGATTATTTTCACAGGGTGATGAAATGACCAATGTTGTTACCACTATCACTACAAAAAATAAAATGAATAACAAGATTTGTATCAGGTTAAGGCAATGCATACTATAGTTTCCAAAGACTAGGAAAAACTTTGGTTGTGGTGCTGAAAAGTGCCACAAAAGTGTAAGAAAAATACATTGACAGCAAGGTCTCTTTGCAGAAAACATTAACTATTCTAGAAATAATGTAGATGCCACATGAAACTGTTTACAACAAAGTCTGTAGATAAGCACGACAGGTAAAAGGAGGGGGGAAATCAGTATTTATTATTTTTGGAGTGAACTGTCCTTTGAACAGGAAGCCTGAAAAGTTGTACTATATGATATACTGCTGACCTCTCTAATTTTCTCTCTTTAGTAGCTAACTTTACTGATATATCAGTTTTATTTAATTAAATCAACAACAGTACCTAAGACATGTCCCAGAATCACAATCTAGGGCTGCAACTAACAATTATTTTCATTATCAATTAGTCTGTCGATTATTTAAACGATTAATTGATTACTTGTTTGGTCAATAAAATGTTGAAAAATATCAATTAGTGTGACCCAAACCACAAGATGAAGTCAAAAAGACACAAAATGACTAAAAAAAGACACAAAATGACTGAAAAAGACACAAAATGACAAAAAAAGACACACAATTACTAAAAAAAAGACACAAAATTACTAAAAAAAGACACAAAATGACTGAAAAAGACACATAATGACCAAAAAAGACACAAAATGACTAAAAAAGACACAAAATGACTGAAAAAGACACATAATGACCAAAAAGACACAAAATAACCAAAAAAGGCACAAAACTACTAAAAAAGAGACATGAAATTATCCAAAAAAGACAGAATGACTACAAAAAGACACAAAATGTATAAAAATATCAATCAGTGTGACCCAAACCACAAGATGACGTCCTCAAATCTCTTGTTTTGTCCACAAACCAAAGAGATATTCAGTTTATTGTCATAAAGGAACAAAGAAACCAGAAATATTCACATTGAAGAAGCTGACATCAAAGAATTTGAACTTATTGTCTTTAAAAAAACGTCTCCAACCAATTATTAGATTATCAAAATAGTTGACGATTAATTTAATAATCGATTATTGTTCAATTAATCAAATAATTGTTGCAGCTCTACAATGATCTGTATAAAGATGATTGTATCTGGTCCTTAATAAATGCTACCACTGTTTCTGGTTAAAATGAACAAGGCAGAAGAAAGTGTATGTTTATTTTAAGTAAAAAGTGAATTTGCAGTGTGCGAGAAACAAACTGGAGTACATCAGAATCTTTGACTCTGAGCAGTCAAACAATATCACAAAAAATAGCATCATTAGTCATTTTTAAGGCCTAAATAATTGATAATGAAATCAGTCTTCTGATCAAAAATATATTGATAAATGACTCTGTAACAATTATTGATTATTCTCCTCATTTTTGCACTTCTTAGAAAAAGTGAATTGCCATTTATAAGCTGCTTTGTTTGTCTGTGAATGCACCAAAGTTAAACTAATAAAAGTAAGTAGTTTCTTTATATTCCTTTGAATTATGGTGTGTCTGACATTAAGGTTAATTGATAATTTGTTATGTTTGATCTGATTTGTTTATTAATCGTAAGAATTTCGAGTTTGGTTAATCATTATTGTGAAATTCTTGTTTATCTAATTCAGACACATTTAATATAATTTAAAGAATGGATGTATGAATTGTTTGGCAAAATATTGTAATTTGTTCTCTCTTTTGTTTAGAACAGGGGTCTCAAACTCAAATTACCTGGGGGCCGCAAAGACACCAAATGACGAAAAAATACATAGAATTAACCAAAAAAGACACAAAATAATTTAAAAAAGACACAAAATGATCAAAAAAACCCTCAAAATTAGAAAAAAAAAGACACAAAATTATTTGAAAAAGACACAAAATGACCAAAGAAAGACACAGAATTACCAAAAAAAGACACAAAATTATTAAAAAAGACACAAATTACCAAAATAAGTAATTAAAGGGACCTTCCACATTAAACTTTAATATCAAGTTGGGGGCCACAAAATATCGTCTTGAGGGCCGCAATTGGCCCGTGGGCCGCGAGTTTGAGACCCATGGTTTAGAACCATGGCAATCATCCTACAAGCATCCCCTTTTCCCTATTTATCCACAAAAGATAAATAAAGCAAATTAAACTAAAGCAACCCTGATTCCTGGTGGTTTGTGGCTCCAGTCAGAACTTTTAATATCCTACAATATATACCAGTAATCAATATCATCTAACAATGGTTGTGTATGTGTCTCAGATAGTTGGGCCCAGTGCATAAACCTTATGGGGACCCTACATGTCTAAGGAGTCAATATTGCATCATATATTGAATACAAGTGGACTGATGGAGAAAAACAGTTCATGGGAGCTGCAAGCATCTCAGCTAACTGGCCTGAGTGCTCAGTCAGATCAATAAGTGGGAAAGATGCATTCATCTCAGTCTTAAGGTGGATTTTGCTGTCCAGCTCTCACATAGTGTTTATTATTCTGTGTGGTCTTTAGTCTGCAGCTGACAACCTTTAATACAAAGCAGGGTAAAATATGCCAACCTGTGATGCATCATTTTGAGTTGATTAAGAGACTTATCACCATAATATCCCACTCTGACTGAAATACAATGGTACTGTTGCATAATGGGATGGGGGACCTTAAAACGCTCCACAATGACAAAGCCCTGCCCTCAGCTTCACAGAAACAGTATTTGGCATTTCTGGTATTTGTTAGATGGGATATCTGTTAGAAAAAGACGTTTTTATAAAAGTTAACTAAAGTTAGAAGGGTAGAATGGAAGAAATATTGGACTGTAACATGGGTTTGTGATTTAGAGTTGTAACTAGAATTGTCTGCTACTGCTGCTTTATGGAAACAATGTACGTTGAACCCATCAGGACATATTGACCAGGATGTTGATGAAGCTGTTTTATTCTCAGATGGTGTCAACTCCAGCTTGCTGAAAGGACCGATGAGCCATCTGTAATAATCAGGGGACCTCAGGGGACCCAGACCGGGATGTTTCAGAGATGTTGAACACATGGTGAGTGCAGAGGCTATAGTTTCACATTTGTACTGTTTCAAGGCCAGTTTGCAAAAGAATAAGCTGCATTATTGGTCAACAAAAGCTTATTTTTAAGTCTCTTTTGATGTTTTTATGCTATCAATTCAAAAAATATTTACACCAAATATAGGTGCAACTTTTTTAATGCAGCCTAAGCTACATGTCATACAAGTTGACTCTTTATTGTATTTTTTTTTTTTTTTACCAGATATGTAAAATGTAGCATGACTGTCATTAATATCAGGAAGGCTTTCATATCATATCCAAGGCTACAATGTTGCACTGTCCCCACATCTCCAGATGGTGGTGCTCTTGGAGTTCACTATGGATTAGCCTGCCCCCTTTATTCCAAACCGGTAGTGGGCCGATTTTCTTGCTTTTCAAAAGATACTGCTGCAACAGAAAAATTAACCAAAGTACATTTTAAAACCATATGAACTATATTAATGTTTCACAGGCATTAGTTTTTTGCGAAAATATTACCAATGTGAGCTAATGAACGATGTACAGGCTACAAAATAGGACTTTATATATTGTAAATATGCATGATATGGTTATATATTAAGAGCACAACACTTTAAAACTTTACAGTTAATTTTTAATAAGCAAAAACAACGGTTTCAGCAAAGTGGGAGGGATTAAATTGTGCTATAGTTGCGCAGTGTGAGTGATGCTTGCAACTCTTGTTATGACTGCAAGGTCCTGTTTCAATCAGTGGCGTCAGACGGACGAAACGACACCAACTCAAACCTTTTCACCTTCTCACGAACAACCTAAATATTGATTGAAAAGCGAATCAGCAACGAGCAACTTCTGGGAGTTTTAATTTGAAAGTGCTTCACGGGACTTAAAGAATATCCCTCGTCGTGTCACTTTGAGGGTCCGACGGATTTTTTCCTCTCGCATTTACCACGACTGGGAGATCAAACTTTCCCTCTTATTATATCTGCTGCCTGGTTAAAGAGAGCCGCCTAGACGACCTTCACGTCTTACATTGTCGCAACATTTACCGGATGAGCGATTATTTGATACAATTTCATGGTCTTTTCCAACTTTTTCCTTTTTCTTTGAATGCGTTGCAAATATGATGATGTCACCGACGCCACTTTTTCCTGAAGTTATGGCGGAGCACAACTTTTCTAACTTCTCTTGGTAAGCACACACAGGCTACTGGCTCTTAGCGTCGAGATTCCTTGAATTATGTTTGAAATGCGAACTACAAACTGTTAAAAGTGTCTCTCCGTGGGGCACATGGCCCCCAAATGCATCGTTTGAACTGGTGAGATTTGAATGGAGAGATGTGCAGTGAAGTTTAACTAAAGAGTTCGCTTCTGAGGGCCTACGGGCAATTTCACAGCAATAACTGGATCTACCAGGCCTTATGACAACACACGGAGCCACTAATAGCTCCTGTAAGTCGTGCACGCATTGCACTAGTAGCACTAACTTACTAGTACGTTTAAGAGCTTGGATGCAACTGGAACTCCATTGAAGGCGTTCAAAAGTGACTTTAGTTAGCCTCTCTCAAAGTCTGCAGGATCTTATTCTCTTCGTTCACTAGATCAGTTGTTGCTTTCTGTCCCTTCTGCTCTACACAGTTGGTAAAAGGGCATTTGTTTACTCTGCACCTTATTCATATATATGGAATATGCTACAGAAAGACCCAAAACAGCTGACTTAATTTCTTTGAGCACTTTTAAATCCAAACAGAGTTACTGAAGCCAAATCCACAATATGCACTTGTTTCTCATGACGCGTTTAAGGTCTGTGTCTTATGTAAATATGTAACTGTATTTTGTGTTTGCTGCCTCTTGGCCCTTGAAAAAGAGATTGTTAAACTCAATGGGATATTTCCTGGTTAAATAAATGCTAACCTGCTGGTATTAAACTATTTGTGACTTTGAAGACTTAAGTCTCAGAAAGTCTTTTCTAGATGCAACAATTGTGTTTTTAAAGCTGATTGTCTTATGTTATATATAATAGATCCAAGCAGACGGGAGTAAAGTCTAATTATTCTGGACTTTTTTCCCTATTTATACCTCTTTTCTGGATGGATCATTGCACTTGTTTTGAACACAGTTTCTGCAGCATGGTGAGAAGGGTGGAAGAGCCACAATCTTCCAAGTTGCTGCTTTTCTGTGCTGTTGACACACCAGAATGTCTGTCTGCTGTGACAGCTAACCACTAACTGCAGTAAATCATCTCTTCAGTGTTAACAGGTCTTTGTATAAGGCACAACAGATAATTAGGAGTTTTGCAGGAGTGAAAGTAAACACACTAAAAATGCCCTGCAGTTTGTATTGAAAGTGAAGCAGAAGAGGGCACATGGTTGTTTGTGATGGGTTGCCCAACTTAAGTTGTTTTTCTCCCTTCAAGCCACTGCGTAGTTGACAAATGTTTGACAAATGGTTTTTCAAGAAGGTTTTTATTTTGTGTTGCAGTATTTTTCAAGTTGTTCTTCCCTCTCTCTCTTTATTGAATCACCTTTATATGCGAACATTGTGACCCTTCACTGTAAATTGAGTTTTAGTTGTCTTGTTTTCTGAGCATGCAGGAAAAAAAAGTGAGTTGAAAGCATATACTGTAAATAACACGACTGACCTCTGTGGTGGCCTGAGATTCTCCTGCTCTGAGTGGATTAGTTTGTCGACAATGCTCTGCTCTCTCTCAAATAAAAAAGAGGACAATTGCTAGTTTCATGCCAAAAAAAGCACATGTGGTATTCTTAAAACACTGTTGTGTGAACCCAGAGCTTAAAAAGCACATAAGACCACTAAATGGTCTTTAGTTTTCCTGTCACACATGCTACCAACATGCTGACATAACTTTGAAATGACCCTAAGAGGGTTGATTGCACTTGAGGAGATTATGTTCAGAGATTACATACAACAAGTTCTTGATACCTTAAGCCAAACATATCTTCACTACTTTGTTTTCCTGCCTATGAAAACCTTTCAGCGTTTTGAATCCATTGACTGAGCACAGCTACTTTTTCAGTGGGGATTTTTTAAAAAGTAAAGCCACTTTTTAAACAAGCTGCTGGGAGTGTGATTGTGCATCTACAGCTGAAATCATTAGTCGACTAATTAATAAGTTGATCAACAGAAAAACAATTGCTTTGATAATCAACCAGTCCTTAAAGTCATTTTTCATGCAAAAATGACAGAATATAGTGTTTTAAACCTCTCAAATATGAAGATTTCCCACTTTTCTCTGTATCTTTGGCTTTTGGACTGACCAAACAAGACATTTAAAGACATTTTTTGACTTGGAGAAACTGGGATTGGACACTTGTAGACCAACGAAGGTTGACGATTGCTAATTGAGAAAATAATCAGCCGATAAATCGAAAAAATGGGAAAAGTGTGAAGTTGAAAGTGAAGTGAAGAGATTATCAACCAAAGGAGTTGTATGCCCTTAACCCATTGAAGCCTGGAAAGCGTTTACGTCATTTTGTAGTATTTGTATAAGCTCTCAAATACTTTTTGAATTTCATTTCTATCTGCTACAGAGGCTGAAAAATCTATTATTTAGTAGAAGAGTTGACACTTTTTTCCCCAGAATTTTTCCAGAATTTCCAGAAAATTAGAGGCTTATTTTAAAATCGCCCAGCGGTTTTTCAGGCCTCAATGGGTTAAAAACATTGATGGAAGAATGGACTTAATTACTTTTTTCCCTGATGTAAACCATTGTCACTGTATTTAATTTTTCAGACCCATCTTTCACACTTTAACTCTGCACACCACCAATATGCTTACATAGCAGAAATAAAACTAATGTAATATTGATTAAGTTGTCCTGATGTAAGCTTTCAAGCATTTGTACTGCTGATACTATATGTGTTGGGGTTTTTTTTTCAGACCATTGAGTGCACTTGGCTTTACTAATGGAGCACCTCCAGGGAGCGTGGAAGACCCTGAGCAACGGCTTCGGGATGAAGGATTCTGCGTTCGAGGGCCCGTGCCTCTCCCCGACCATGGTCCAGGGCTTTCCCTGCCAGCGCCGCTCCTCAGACGACAGCAAGATCCCGGACTCCAAGACTAGCAGCACTATCCGCGTCTACCTCCCAAACCAGCAGCGCACCGTGGTGAGTAGAGTGTTACTGCCGGTACAAGATGTCATTAGCCTGGCTAACACCAGACCAAATCTCATTGGAGATTAGGTCTGGAATCCAGCCGTTCATTTCTCCGTAGAGGAGGTGTGGTTTACGATCCTCCGGAGCCGTTTATTGGACGCTTAGAATGTCTATCAAAGCGTCTGTAGGTAGCTCTTAGCCAATCAGATCAGTTATACCAGATGACGTAGTAGAGCAACAGAGATGGATGTTTGTTGTGTGTGTGTCTGTGAGAGAGTGTTGCTGCTGCTTTGCTTCTCCAGTTCTCGCTTTCTGCAAGATTATTTATTTTCACGCTTTATTCCCCCTCATGTCATTCAGCCACACATCCACTGATTTTATGGGCAATAAACAAGCTGCTGCGGGCCTCTCGGCGGCTCCGCTGTCCGCGGTAGCGGGGCTATTAGCCGCAAGCGACGCTAATAGCTATTAGCCGCTAGCGACGCTAATAGCTAGTAGCCGCTAGCGATGCTAATAGCCCCGCTACCATAACGCCGGTGATCTCAGCGGAGCCGCAGAGAGACCTTTCGCCTTTCAACTTTCGCTCCAAACTATTTAAAACACCATCTACAGCTAAAGAGAGTTCCGCGTCTGCAGCAGCCATGTTGGATCCGGAAAACTACAAGCTTCCAAGTGCCGAGTAGTACGCGTCATCGTCTCACCGTCCCTCCCCGCTCTGTGATTGGATCCCTAAAACAGGGCTAAGAAACTCCCGTGGTTGCCAGACCGCCTGGAGGTTCGAAATTAAATTTGAGCGCTCAAGGCAGTCTGGGTATACCCAGGCTAAGATGTCATGCTGATCTCCAGATTTCAGAGAGACTGGAGGTTGGTACCAAGGTTATTATAGTTAATGAAAACTAACAAAATAACCAAAACTAGAATTGAAAAAACATTTTCGTTAAATAAAAATAAAAATTAAAATGAGGTTTTTTTTTAAAAAACGATAACTAAATGCCCAAAACTGAAAGCATTCTGGAAGGAAGTGTTTGAAACAGTTAACCCTCAGGGCCCACTAAGGACATTTTCAGCCATTTTCACTTGATTTTTGGCAATAATTTTGGCTGTGATACTGCAAATGACATGCTTTTTGGAAGAAGGATTTATTTTTTGATATATTTTGAAATTCTAATTTAATTTTTTCTAATGGCTCTATAATACACTGTGTACAAGCTTACTACCCTTTCGAGCCCTTTCGGGCTGAAAATGTCCACCTCCAAAAAAATGCTATAAAAACTTTACAGATTAATATTTTTTTTTAACTTTTTTCTGCATAAACCTCTTAATAAAATATTTGGTGGAAATATTACTATGGATCCAATGGTGGCCCTACTAGGTCTATTACCAAAAGGCATTGAAGGAAGAGCCAAAAAATATCTTTTACAGATATTACTAGCAATTAAATGCATTACAGTAAGGTGGTTGAAGCCCCAACATATAGTATGTGGTCTGAAAAAATAAAGGAAATATATCAAATGGAACAAATAACATACTCCTTAAGACTTCAAAAACATATATTCACTAAAAGGTGGAGCCCTGCTATGGGTATACTGATATAATTTTATTTCTTTTATTCCATTTTAATTTATATTTTTCTTTGTCATTATAGTCTCTGTATTTTTTTTTGATGTACCATAAGTGTTACCATGTGTATGAAACAGCAGATATGTTGAAAATGATTCTGTACACGATTGTGAATGAAACTTAAATAAAAACTAAGTAAAAAAAAACGATGACTAACTGAAACTGTATTTTGTGGTTACGAAACTAACTAAAACTAACTGAAATTATAGTGAAAATGTCCTTCGTTTTCGTCTTTATCAACTATTTTCATATGTAAACCTTATTGGTTGATATGAAATCTATTTCATCTATGTGGTTTTATTTTTTAATAAACTTATTGGGGCTGAGATGGTTAAGACAAAGGAAATAAAGGAAACATTTATTGTGACTTTTTTTTAATCTGGCACCCAACAAATACCCCATTACAAAACAACTACAACTAATAAAAACTAAACTAAAACTAAGCATTTCCAAAAAATAAAAACTACTTAAAACTAGCAAACTCACTCTAAAAACTAACTAAAACTAACTAAAATTAAAGTGAAAATGTCCTTAGTTTTCGTCTTTATCAACTATTTTCATATGTAAACCTTTTTGGTTGATATAAAATCTATTTCATCCATCTGGTTTTATGTCTTAATAAACTTTTTGGGGCTGAGATGGATCAGACAAAGGAAATAAAGGAAACATTTATTGTGACTTTTTGGAATCTGGCACCCAACAAATACTATATTATATAATTACTATATTAATATTTTTTATTTTTTTATTTTTTTTATTTTTAAAAATGCAATTTCAATTTACAATACTATTATGTTACTTCTTTCAGTTTTACTAGGCTAATGTTATGGCCAACTTGTGGCCATTGAGAGGTTGTGATTATTCTTGTGTTCATTTTTTGTTTGTTATGTTTGTGTTGATGCCTGTTGTCTTTGTTGTTGTATGTCTGTAAATTGTTGAGTGTTTTGTTTTGTAATGTACTTTAGGACCCCCTCGAAAACCAGAGGATTCCTCTCAAGGGGTTTATCCTACTCAATAAAATTTCTGATGATGAAATACCCCATTACAAAAACTAATAAAAACTAAAACTAATAAAAAATAAACTAAAACTAAGCATTTCCAAAAAATAAAAACTACTTAAAACTAGCAAACTCACTCTAAAAACTAATTAAAACTAACAAAAAACAAAAAATCACAACTAAATTTAAACTAAAACTAATGAAAAATCCCAAACTATTCTAACCTTGGTTGGTTCACAGTTACCTGAAGGAATATGAAGCTGCTTACCAAGCAAGAGAGGAAGAAGTAGCTTGTAAAAGAGACGTACCTTTTCTTTTTTTGTCCCCCAGGTGAACGTGCGGCCAGGTATGACTCTGTACAGTTGTCTGATTAAAGCATTGAAGGTGCGAGGTCTGCAGCCTCAGTGCTGCGCCGTCTTCAGGCTGCATCCAGGACAGAGGAGGTGAGCTCAGACTGGGTCTAAAACATCACATATTTGACGATATTATCACATTCTTACCCGCCCTTCATGCAAAATCTTTTGTCGACTTTTGCAACAGTAAAAAACTACGGATGGATTGGAACACTGACTCCTCTTCCCTGATTGGTGAAGAGCTACTTGTGGAGGTTTTGGATCATGTTCCCTTGACAACGCATAACTTTGTGAGTACCTGAAGCATTAATTATGTCCTAAAACACTCAAGTTACGGCAAAGTGTCGCTGCTAAAAAGACATGCATGTACTTTTTTTGTCATTTTCAGGTTCGGAAAACATATCTGAAACTAGCGTTCTGTGACATTTGCCAGAAGTTTCTTTTGAACGGTTTCCGTTGCCAAACATGCGGCTACAAATTCCACGAGCATTGTAGCACCAAAGTGCCCACGATGTGTGTGGACTGGAGCAATATCAGACAACTGCTGTAAGTGTCTTCACCTTGAAAATGGAAGAATTATGTAAAAAAAGAAAAAAAAAACACATCAGTGTCTTGAGTTATTCATGATAGAAATCAGGGTTTGCTTTTGGTGCTAGAAATCCTACACACTTGAATTTTAATGTGCTGTTTCAAAGGTTTGACATTTAAAAAATGTTTTTGAATAAAGTGCTTGAAATTGCTTTTAAAGGATGAGAAATACACAGGTAACACATTATAAAACATGGAACTTTGTCATTCTTTAATTTCTGTTGAACGCTGCCACGACACATCCTTTAGGTTGTTTATAATTTAATATGATAAATATTCTTTATATACTTTATATTCTGTATATAATTATGTCATTTACCACAGCTATGAGGTGCTGGAAAACCTTGAAATCATGCTTTGAAAAGCGCTGAAATATGACTTTGGAAACCCTTAGAAATATAGTTTATGGACGCACTTTTCATCCTAAAACCACACTCTGTATGTATATACAGAGTGTGGTTTTATATACTTATAATTACAAATTTTCAATCAAATGTCATGTTATATTCATTAACCCTTTGGTGCACAACATGGGTCAAAAATGAACCGCATTATCACAACAGATTATATCCATTTTTCCTTTCATACTTTATGAAGGAAAATAGTTTTTGTATTATTACATCAAGTTTACACACATGGTTAAAAAATGACCTTGTGCATTAGAAGCGTAGTGATACAAAGTGATTCACTAAATTAACAATTTGAGTATATGTGTAACTACGTTTGTCTTTTTTAAGGTTTAACTTTAAAAGAGTTGTTCGAACCACCAGATTACATTTGAAAATCACATATTTTAACATTTGAGACTTATTAGAGCCACCAAACAATAATTTCCATTGGCAAAACACCAATTTAACAAAATAGGATAGTTAATATTTGTCTTCTTTGTCAGGTTTTAAAGACATTTTTAAGAAATGAAAACAAAAATAGTATGTATGATGATCAAAATCAAGTTATTTGAGGAAAACCTGCAATACTGAATGATGAAATGAATTTATTGCAAAGATATAGAATATAAAAACTTAATCGAGTCACTTTAGACCATGTTGTGCATCAAAGGGTTAATCAAATGTATAAGTCAACATTTTTTGAGATAAAACCGATAAAGAAAGTTCTGCTGGTACTACAGGTCTCCTGATTAGATGTAAGCTTATGTATATCGTTAGCCTCTTAGCATAATTCATCATTTTCAGCCATTTTTTGGCCAAATTGTGATATCTGCCTAACTCTTTAAGTCCAAAATCACTTTCTGCCTTAGTAATCTCTTTGACTTAGGCATTTTTGCATACATACAAACCAAACTATTACTATTATTTATATGTAAGAGAAAAATTGCCTTAGTCAGGGCATATTCTGCCTAAGTTACTTTTATCTGTTATGAAATCGATGTGTTTAATTTTTTTATGCAAACTTGTTCACACTTCTATTTGAACTTACTGTTAGCAAATATGCTATGAGGCTAACGATATGGATTTGCATGCTGTCACTGAGAATAGAAGCTTATTTGTGTTATTTTGCATGAAGGCTATGGAACAGACACACTTCACTAAAAGATCCATATCATTGACAGTGAAGAGATAAGCCCTCTCACCTGACAACCATTGTAGTCTTTAGCAGTCAGCTGTTGATTAAGCGCTGTAATATTCTCCCCCACTGTATGCTGGGAGATTTACTCCGTCACTCTGTGTCTTCAGGTTGTGTCCAACACCTGGGGACAGCAGCGCCCCGTCCCTGCCCCCGCTCACCTCACGGAGAATGAGAGAGTCTTTAACAAGGTTTCCAAGGTAAGAAAAAGTATATTTGTTTGATCTCAGGTGCATAAACAACGTACAAGCTATATGAAAATGCTTTTCCAACCAGAGGAAAGAAGAGGAATATTAACATAAAGTCAAAGTCAAATTTATTTATATAGCGCATTTACAGACGGCTGAGCCGCTCCAAAGTGCTTCACATAAAAGTGCAAAAAGTGCAATAGACATGCTGTGTGGAGATTCCATGTAAACAAACAAAAGTGTTGCTCACCAAAACACATTGTTGGTGTCCTTGAGCTAGAACAGATGTGTCCAATGTGTTTCCTTCCTCATAAAACATTTGCAAAGCCTTTTTTTTAAAAGTATTCCAAACCTAGCTTATTTACATCCATATGTGTTTCTTCTTCCTTGTTTTCGCTTGTGAATTGTACCATATCTTTGAGTGGAACATGTATCGTATCACCTGCATGTGTATTTGTGCACGAGATAAACAAAACAGGGACATTTTACCTCATAGAAAACCGCTTCATAGCCACAAGAGGTCAAAACATGTCAAACAAGTTTTTTAGTACTGTGTGTTTCTGGTTAATAAGATTGAGTTATTGGATGGGTATACTGTAAATTGGGGTGGAGCTACATTGGCAGGCTTATGTAGCAATTAGGGCTGTACAATCTTATCCAATATTGTAGTTCATATCAGTTTTAATCAGTCAAAATACAACAATTGGTTATTTTTTTTGCAGCCCTATTAGCTGCGACCGTTGTCATTTTCTGTTATTTGTCATACTTACACATTACAACCATGACCGTTTTGTAAAGAGCCCTAATCTGAACTAAATTAAATCCTATTTTTAATGACGTCCTCAGCTTTATGGGGGCTTACCAGTCCAAGTGCTGATGTAACGGGAGGCGTGAAAAGAGCCTGTTGTTTCAGGAGCACTTAAAATGGTTAAAAAGCACCCTGAGCTGCCAAATTAGTGCTCACAGAGTATCAACTTGTTCCATGCAGAGCCATCTCAAATAGTCTTTTGAAACATAGTCCTGTATTGCCAAAAGGGGGATTTTTCTCAGCAAGTACACTCCCCACGGCCATAAGTGTGACTTAATATGATTTCTGTGTATATATATATATCATTCAGCTTCCACTGTCCCCATTTTAACCAGCAGCCAGCTATAGTACAGCACAGTTATTAATCCAGTAACATGACGGGACAGTAAGGGTGAAAGTGAACATCTCCAGTCAGACTAGCATTTGGATTGTTTGCAGATTAACGTGTTTGGCTGGTTGGTGATCTTTGTACTCTTTAGCTGGTTCAATGCTGATCTTGGCAAACATCAAGGGCAAAATACTTCGACAGTGGCAAGTTGGCCAAAAATCAGATAAGGGAATAATAAAATGAACGAACCAAGGTTATAATAGTTTTGGATTTTTCATTAGTTTTAGTTTTGATTTTGTTGTGAGTTTTTGTTTTCAAATTCAGTTAGTTTTAGTTCGTTTTTAGAGTGAGTTTTCTAGTTTTAGTTTAGTTTTTGAAAATGCTTAGTTTTAGTTTAGTTTTTATTAGTTTTAGTGTTAGTTTTAGTTTTTTCGTAATGGGCTATGTGTTGGGTGCCAGATTCAAAGAGGCCATAATAAGTGTTTCCTTTATTTCCTTTGGTTTATCATCTCAGCCCCAATAAGGTTATTAACTCTTACAGTTCTGGGTGTTTTGAATTTTGTTTCTACATCCCAGTCTCAGTAAACATATTCACCATGTGTTGCATGTTCCAATAGAAACACTGAATTATGAATGAAAATTTGACAAAAACGAAAACTAAGGACATTTTCACTATAATTTTAGTTAGTTTTAGTTAGTTTTGTAACCACAAAATACAGTTTCAGTTAGTTATCGTTTTTTTAAAAACTCTTTTTTATTTCGGTTAACGAAAATGTTTTTTCGATTCTAGTTTTCGTTAGTTTTCGTTAACTATAATAACCTTGGAACGAATAACTAATTCCTCACAGTGCTATATATTTTTTTTGTTTTACCCAGATTTTGCATGCATGGTAGCAGTTTGTTTATGACACAATAAAAACAAATGATGCTTTAATGGAAAAAGTGAGAGAAAATGACATGAAATGAAAGCAGAAAGCCCCTGCAGCAGCACGCCCCTGTGTTGGGTGCGTGATTCAAAGAGGTCATAACATTTTTTGCCTTTATTTCCTTTGGTTTATCATCTCCGCCCCAATAAGGTTATTAACTCTTACAGTTCTGGGTGTTTTGAATTTTGGTTCTAGTGTAAACATCCCAGTCTCAGTAAACATATTCACCATGTGTTCATGTTCAAATAGAAACACTGAATTTTGGATGAAAAAAGTTGACAAAAACGAAAACTAAGGACATTTTCACTATAATTTTAGTTATTATTATATTATTATATTATTATTTCAGTTAACGAAAATGTTTTTTCAATTCTAGTTTTCGTTATTTCGTTAGTTTTCGTTAACTATAATAACCTTGGAACGAATAACTAATTCCTCACAGTGCTATATTTTTTTTTTCAGTTTTACCTAGATTTTGCATGTATGGTAGCAGTTTGTTTATGACACAATAAAAACAAATGATGCTTTAATGGAAAAAGTGAGAGAAAATGACATGAAATGAAAGCAGAAAGCTCCTGCAGCAGCACACTGTCTGGTTTTAAAGAAGTCACAGAAGTCAGTGTTTGCTTTCAGAGCCGTGTGTCACTTGGAGTCGGAGACAAACAAAAGCTTCTCTGTCGTAATATTCCATCCTTGTTCACCTCCGCAGCTCGGCCCACCGATATTCCACCCCTCATGCCTTCAACTACACCACGCCTTACACACCCACAGGTGGCTGGCTCTCCCAGAGGCAGCGCTCCACTTCCACACCCAACGTGCACATGGTTAGCACTACGCTGCCTGTAGACTGCAGCATGATTGAGGTAACTACACACCACCCCCTGGGGTCCTCCTGTAGCTTCAAGACACTCTTAAAATATCTCCTGCCTGTCTGCCTGAGAGGGATCTGGCCCTCCTACGGACTTCTCAGGCATTCCAACTATCTCCCCCTTGCTTCTGTCTGCCTCTTATCTACCTCAGAGTTGAGTAATCCACCTGGACAGGGTTGAGCCTGTTTTGTGTAATTCCCCTGATGCCATCTTATTATAGCGATTTTAAAATGTACAACACTTTAACTTCCCCCTGTTCAGTTCTAGTTTCTGCTTTTTCACTGCCCATGTTGTTGCATAATCACCTCACTAGTTTTGCATGCTTTGTAGAATATTCTCTCTACTTTCTGTCCAGGTAGCACCTGGATCACTCTTGTCTTTTCCTTACTTTCCTTTCCTTTCCTTTCCTTTACTGTGTCCCCTTTCCTCCTGGCCTTTTGCATTGTGTACCCTGCTGGGGAGTAGCTAGACTGCCTGAATACCTCTCCCAGCTCCTGGTGCCATAGATTCTGGCTGAAGAGGAAAGTAGGTATTGTGCACTTCTCCCAGTCTTTTGTTGAGGCCTCATCCGAGAGTCCAGAAAAGGTTAGAAAGCGGAGCGTCTGTGTGCAGTCTGAATGGCATGCAATGCAAACAGGCTATCTGCATTCACATCTTCAGCACTGAAGTCAAACCATGAGTGACTGCACAACATGTGGTTTACTGTTCAAACATGCTGACTGAACTTGTTTTTTTTTTTATTTTTCTTCGCCTGTCTAGGATGCAATGCGTGATCATGACTCCGGTAAGTGCTCGCTTTGCATTTTCTCATGTTGTGTACTTTCACACTGTATAGCACTTCCTCCCTTCACCCCAAATCTCCCCTTTTCATTGTCAAAGTCAAAGTCAAATTTTTTTATTTAAATAGCGTATTTACAGACGGCTGAGCCACACCAAAGTGCTTCACATAAAAGTGCAATAAAATACAGAATTGACAAAGGTAAAAAAGAGACTAATGTGCACTAATCGAACATTAAAACATAGGTGTTCAATTTTCAACCTTACTTTGTGAATTGACTGTTTAGCAATCTCCCTCTCCATAATATTTAAGGCATTGAAAAATAGCAAAGCAGTAGAAGAGTTGGTAGTGTGTTAATGCAAGACTAATCTGTCTGATAGGCCATTAAACAGGAAGCTCTACAGACCTTTGTCATTTATCTTTTTTTTTTTTTTTTTTTTTACATTTCCCCTTTCTACTTGATGTGTTCATGTGTATTCCATTTAATGTGTTTTCTTTACCATTGGCCATTAATCGTCAAGCTTAAAGCAAATTGGGACAAAGTCAACAGTTATGTCCCACATTTGGGAAAAAATAGCTTGCACATTTTGCATACATGCATAACTTATTATGTACTTATACGTCAGTGTATTACATACAGTAGATGGTGGTTGGTACACCCTACTTTTGGAGAAGCGGGCAGGAGAACCAGCAAGGAAGCTACATAATGTACTGCTCTCCACACTGAGGCAGCACCAACCACCACCTACTGTAGTAATACACTGACGATGGATAAGTGCCTCATTCTACCCCACTTTAAAAAAAAAAAAAAGCTAATCCAGATAGTGTGAAAAGTAGTTGTGAAGCTCAGGTTATGTACACTACTGGTCAAAAGTTTTAGAACACACCAACTTTTCCAGAATTTAATTGAAAATGATGCAGTTTAATGTCTCAGTCTACTCTGAAATTAATGCACATTTGCAACATTTAAAATTCTTTATTGAGCATGATAGTGTTTTGAAAGTATAAAAAAGATTCAAAATCACATTTTATGTTGGACTAAAGGACTAAAAAAAGACACAAAAAAACTTAAAAAAGACACAAAATGACAAAAAAAAAGAAACAAAATGACCAAAAAAAGACACAAAATGACCAAAAAAAGACACAAAATGACTAAAAAAAGACACAAAATGACCAAAAAAAGAAACAAAATTACCAAAAAAAGACACAAAATGACTTACAAAGACATGAAAAGAATTAAAAAATGGACAAAATAGCCCAAGACTCCATAGAGTTAAGTTGTTAACCCATTTCTTGTTCCCTGAAAAAGGCCTACTTGTATAATTCTGAAATGTACATTATTTTTCAGTTTTGGTTAATCTTACCTTTTTTTATTTACCTCTGGCAGTTCACCACTTACCTTTGTACCCTTTCAAGCTGTTCATTTGACTTGAACTGCTTGAATTTCAATAAAAAATGGAAAAATTGGGGTGTTCTAAAACTTCTGACCGGTAGTGTACCTTTCAACATTGTTAGCCAGAAAGCTAATTTTACAATCTGATTGGAAATCTGAAAGGGCTCCTACATTTGAAATGTGAGAGCTGGGTAATGTATTACACTTGGAGAAAATCAGGTACATCATATCTGCTAAAGGAGGATATCTTTTTTTTTTTTTTTTTTTGGCAACCTTTTCTTGATTTAATGTCTAAAAACGGAATTAGTGCTATTCTGTTGCTGTGCCATTTATTTTATACCCATGTTTTGTTTGTCTCATGTCAAAAAACATCTCTCATCTCCAACTATCTCTAATTTGTATATATTTTTCTTTTATGAAAACAATAAAAATAAATACACAAAAAAAACCCAGACTACTGTACAGGCCAAAGGTTTGGACACGCCTTCTCATTCAATGCGTTTCCTTTATTTTCATGACTATTTACATTGTAGATTCATCAAAACTATGAATGAACACATGTGGAATTATGTACTTAACAAAAAAAGTGTGAAATAACTGAAAACATGTCTTATATTCTAGTAAGCAAAGGGTGGTTACTTTGAGGAATCTAAAATACAAGACATGTTTTCAGTTATTTCACACTTTTTTTGTTAAGTACATAATTCCATATGTGTTCATTCATAGTTTTGATGCCTTCAGTGAGAATCTACAATGTAAATAGTCATGAATCCAATCCAATCCCTTTTATTTGTTTCGCACATTTAAACAACACAAACGTCTCCAAAGTGCTGTACATAAAATCAACAATAAAACAAACAATTCCATATACCAATCAGCAATAAAAAACAAGTGTATAAATCTGAAATGATGCCAAATGAAACAATACAATCAAACAGATAAACATAGTAAAATAAAATAAAAGACGTAGTTAAAAGTAGTAAAATAAATAAAAGAAATAAAAGAAATAAAGAAAACGCATTGAATGAGAAGGTGTGTGTCCAAACTTTTGGCCTGTACTGTATATCTTTATCCCAAAAAAAGTTTTCCTATCCGGCACGCTGTATAATCCTCTAGGTAGAATTCCCTGTACAGCCAGTCCTCCAACCTTTATTCCATGCTTCTCCGTCTCCTCTTTGTGTTCCTGAAGCCGGGAGTTCCCCCAGCCAGAGCCCCACAGGCTGGTCCCAGCCCCCGTCCAAAGCCCCGGCACCGGCCCAGCGAGAGAGGGCCCCGTCCTTCAACACTCAGGAGAAAAATAAAATTGTGAGTTCTGTGTCTTCCTAGTACGCAGGGTAGTAGAATGAACTACTCTTGGTGCTGTAACAAAGTCTTTTCTTTTGAAACAATCAGTTATTTTACCTATTTTATGAAGTTTTGTGCATTTCAGAAGTAATTTAACTTCTACTTGAGTAAAATATTGTGATTTCTATCCAGGCTTGTATGTTATACAGGTGCTGGTCATATAATTAGAATATCATGAAAAAGTTGATTTATTTCAGTAATTCCATTCAAAAAGTGAAACTATATACATTCATTCCACACAGACTGGTATATTTCAAGTGTTTATTTCTTTTAATTTTGATTATTATAACTGAAACTAATGAAAATCCCAAATTCAGTATCTCTGAAAATTAGAATATTGTGAAAAGGTTCAATATTGAAGACCCCTGGTGCCACACTCTAATGAGAAAATTACCTCAAAACACCTGCAAAGGCCTTTAAATGGTCTCTCAGTCTAGTTCTGGAGGCTACACCATCATGGGGAAGACTGCTGACCAAGGTTATAATAGTTTTGTATTTTTCATTAGTTTTAGTTTTAATTTCGTTGTGAATTTTTGTTTTCAAATTCAGTTAATTTTAGTTAGTTTTTAGAGTGAGTTTTCTAGTTTTAGTTTTTGAAAATGCTTAGTTTTAGTTTAGTTTTTATTAGTTTTAGTTTTTTTGTAATGGGCTATGTGTTGGGTGCCAGATTCAAAGAGGTCATAATAAATTTTGCCTTTGTTTCCTTTGTTTTATTCATCTCAGCCCCAGTAAGGTTATTAACTCTTACAGTTCTGGGTGTTTTGAATTTTGGTTCTAGTGTAAACATCCCAGTCTCAGTAAACATATTCACCATGTGTTGCATGTTCAAATAGAAACACTGAATTATGAATTAAAAAAGTTGACAAAAACGAAAACTAAGGACATTTTCACTATCATTTTAGTTAGTTTTAGTTAGTTTTGTAACCACAAAATACAGTTTCAGTTAGTTACCGTTTTTTTTAAAAACTCTAGTTTTTATTTTCATTTCAGTTAACGAAAATGTTTTTTCAATTCTAGTTTTCGTTATTTCGTTAGTTTTCGTTAACTATAATAACCTTGCTGCTGACTGGACGACCATTGACACAAGAAATAAAACTTTTTCATGATATTCTAATTATATGACCAGAACCTGTATATCGAGTTAATCTTTTCAGAGCAAGTTATGCAATCTCCCCTACAGAATAACCGCGAATGATAAAAGTTATACTTAGACTGTGAGTCTCACATGAGTTGCATCTTTTTGATTTTGTCCATCCAGAGGCCTCGGGACAAGCGGGACTCCAGCTACTACTGGGAGATCGAGGCCAGCGAGGTGCATCTGCACTCCCGCATCGGTTCAGGCTCATTTGGAACCGTGTACAAAGGGAAATGGCATGGTAGGAATGTATTTCAGACAGGGCAGGGCACATTCAGGTGTAACTACTAACACTTTCACATTTTCATGCAACATGGTCTCACAGAAATTCGTGGAATAGCCACGGAATCACTCAAATTTCCGTGAAACTGACACGGATTTGGCTACAATGCAAGTTAATGCCAGTCATATCCCGTGGCTATTCCAACATACAAAGTGATTATGTACATTCACTGAGTGAATATTTAGAAAACAAAACATATATTTCTCGCTAGAAATGTGATCAAAATCCATTTTTATGCAGAAAATATTAATTTTTTCACTAAAAATGAGAGAACTGTCCGCCATGTTTTTGTTCTGACCACCAGAACCTTGAAAGTCACGTGACTTGGAACAAACCAATAGGAAAACTTATTAACTGTCTTTAACTTGCATTGTAGCGAAATCCGTGTCAGTTTCACGGAAATTTGAGCGATTCCGTGGCTATTTCACGGATTTTGAGTTAAGCGAAATCCGTGGCTATTTCACGGATTCCTGTGAGACCATGTTGGTTTCATGGTACACTTAACACTTTTAAATCAGTTAGCTGAGTAACCGCTTTTCATATGAGCTCTTTTTTTATGTGACAGTTGTAACCAGGCAGTGTGTTTTTGTTGCAGGTGATGTAGCAGTGAAGATTTTAAAGGTGACCGACCCCACACCAGAGCAGTTTCAGGCATTCAGAAACGAAGTGGCAGTCCTGAGGTATGACATTAACCCATAAGAACCTATGGTGACACCCTTGTAACAAACACTTTAAATCGTCTAGAATCTAAGATTTAACCCATTAAACCCATTAATAGGGTGTCCTGTATTGCATTTAACTTGTTCTGACCATATTTCCTGTCACAATTTTGATATATGTTATGGAGATGCAAACAAAAAGGCAAATGGTTATTTGTTTTTTATTCATTATTAATGTGTTACTTAAAAACAAATCTGAAAATCTGTGATAATTTGGTGTTAAACAGCATTATTAATGCCTCAATTTTAATATATGTTGTGGAGATGCAAAGAAAAAGTCAAATTTGTGTTTCTGTAAGCAGAAAATGTCTAATTTATTCATTTTAAAACAAGAAATATTATGAACACAAACACCATAAACGCCCAATGTAACGTTTATGTCACATCACAGATCATTTTGACATTTAGGGGTAGATTTTCTTTTTTTTTTAAAACATCATAAATGTGTTCTATGTGGTCCACTTGGTCTGTGGTATATCCCCCATCATTTTCCTTTAAAGATTACTGGGTCTGGGTTCTTATGGGTTAAATGGGCCAGTGTTTTTCAGCCGTTTTGAAAGATGCATTTGCATTTTAATCACCTTATCTTCGTTTTGGTGACTTCCTCTTCCTCATTGCCTCTGGTCGCAGGAAAACACGACATGTCAACATCCTGTTGTTCATGGGCTACATGACAAAGGACAACCTGGCCATCGTGACCCAGTGGTGTGAAGGCAGCAGCCTCTACAAACACATTCACGTCTTGGAGACAAACTTGAAGATAATCCAGCTGATAGACATCGCCAGGCAGACGGCTCAGGGCATGGAGTGAGTCGAAAAAAGAATTTAGCCTTTCAGATTAAAAAAAAAAAACCCACACACATAAAAAAAGGAACTGAGATGTAATCTTTTTTTTTTTTTTTTAGCTATCTGCATGCAAAGAACATCATTCACCGTGACATGAAGTCCAACAGTATCCTTTCTATCGGCTGCTTCACTGTTTGTACTTAAGCCTGATTTCCACCGGGCGCGTTCCTGCAGCGCCACGTCAGTGTCGCGTACGCCGTTGCAAATAGGTAACACTCTAATCAATGAGAGCATTTCCACCGGGCGCGCTGCGTAACGTTACAGCAGCGTCTCAGCAGCGTCTCTACGTGAGCATTACCGTATTTTCCGGACTATAAGTCGCTCCGGAGTACAAGTCGCACCAGCCATAAAATGCATAATAAAGAAGGAAAAAACATATATAAGTCGCACTGGAGTATAAGTCGCATTTTTGGGCGAAATTTATTTGATAAAATCCAACACCAAGAACAGGCATGTCATCTTGAAAGGCAATTTAAAATAAAAATAGAACAGAGGCAACAACAGGCTGAATAATTGTACGGTATGCTTACGTTACATGACACAACTGAGAACGTGCCTGGTATGTTAACATAACATATTAAGAGTTATTCAGATAACTATAGCATAAATAACATGCTAAGAAGTTTACCAAACCATCCGTGTCACTCCAAATAACTAAATTCCAATGAACTTTTACTTTTAAACAACTCCGCTAACTCCGGAGGTAGAAGATGCGGCGCTTCTTCTTCTACGTCGCTTACGTCAGACTCATCCTCATACTCGGCCTAGAGCGCCCTCTTGTGGTTTAGTGTGAAAATAACATGTGAAATGATATACCGGTAATAATGTGTTAATAATTTCACACATAAGTCGCTCCAGAGTATAAGTCGCACCCCCGGCCAAACTATGAAAAAAACTGCGACTTATAGTCCGGAAAATACGGTAGGTAGGACTTCTATTTCTCCGCGAGACGCTGCCAAACCGCGTAAATCTCAACAGAGCAGATCACACCAGACAGGAAGTCCGACTCAGAATCAGCGTAAAACACTTCTGCCCCTTTCAAAATAAAACACAATACGCAGTTCATGCAGCCTAAAACTACTTCACATCAACATTATGTTATGACCGGGGCACCAGATCAGTAATCAATCAATCAATCAATCAATCAATCAATCAATCAAAGGGTCTCAGAGGATCGGCGACACGGACGACACGAGACTGATTGTTGAAGTGGAACATCATACAATAATTTATGACATAACATATTGTTTTTATAAGGATAGATGGTCAGATCAACATATCTTTCACCTCAGAGAAGCAAAGTAAGTTGGTTGTTGTTGTTGTTTACTTTATACACACAGTTTATCCATAGCAAGGTTATAATAGTTTTGGATTTTTCATTAGTTTTAGTTTTAATTTCGTTGTAAATTTTTGTTTTCAAATTCTGTTAGTTTTTGTTAGTTTTTAGAGCGAGTTTTCTAGTTTTGGTTTAGTTTTTATTTTTTGAAAATGCTTAGTTTTAGTTTAGTTTTTATTAGTTTTAGTTTAGTTTTAGTTTTTTTGTAATGGGCTATGTGTTGGGTGCCAGATTCAAAGAGGTCATAATAAATTTAGCCTTTATTTCCTTTGGTTTATCATCTCAGCCCCAATAAGGTTATTAACTCTTACAGTTCTGGGTGTTTTGAATTTTTGGTTCTAGTGTAAACATCCCAGTCTCAGTAAATATATTCACCATGTGTTGCATGTTCAAATAGAAACACTGAATTATGAATGGAAAAAACGAAAACAAAGGACATTTTCACTATAATTTTAGTTAGTTTTGTAACCATGCAATACAGTTTCAGTTAGTTATCGTTTTTTTAAAAACTCTAGTTTTTATTTTTATTTCAGTTAACGAAAATCTTTTTTCAATTCTAGTTTTCGTTATTTCGTTAGTTTTCGTTAACTATAATAACCTTGGTGCCAACCCCCAATTGTTGGAGGTGCATTATCAATCCATCTGAGCAATATATTCTTTCGAGCAGCAAATGTGAGAATACTGAGCAGCCTTCTTTGATGAGTCCCTTTAATATGAGGACTGGGTAAACCGAGAAGCAGAACCTGTGGATCAGCACAAAGTTGGACATTAAAAATCAAATTAAGTTTGCTAACAATTTTTCCCCAGTACTCCTCAATATGGATACATGACTAGATACAGTTTTTTTAAAAACTCTAGTTTTTATTTTTATTTCAGTTAACGAAAATGTTTTTTCAATTCTAGTTTTCGTTAACTATAATAACCTTGATCCATAGACTGTATAAATAGAGTTTAGAGTTTATCACGGGACCTTGCGGTCTCCCGTATGGTTTATTAGGATTATCGCGTGATCTCGTTATCTCGCGTGTATACGGCCGGCTCGCTAAGCTGACCGGTGGAAATCCCCAGTTAGTGTGAAAATTGAAATACTGGTCAAGATCTGTGTTAGACTCCGTGTGCTTTAGCTGTGACTCCTTGACAGCAGCGTAGACATCTTCTTGCATGAAGGGCTAACAGTGAAAATTGGGGACTTCGGTCTGGCAACGGTGAAGGCCAGATGGAGCGGCTCACACCAGGTGGAGCAGCCGTCTGGATCCATTCTCTGGATGGTCGGTAACACAGCTTTCATTTCACTAAAGCAAATATGCTGACACACTTTCTGAGTTGTAAAAATGTTTATTTCTTGTCTCTTGGTCCACAGGCGCCTGAGGTTATCCGGATGCAGGATAACAACCCCTACAGCTTCCAGTCTGATGTCTATTCCTATGGAATTGTTCTCTATGAGCTCATGACGGGAGAGCTCCCATACTCCCTGATAGCAACTAGAGATCAGGTAAGTTCTCATCAGTGATTCTCAAAGTGGGCTCTGTGGCGCTCTGCCAGGGGGGGTTTCAAGGTTTTCAGAGTTACTCATTTAATTTTTTATGATATAAATGTATGCATATTGTTTTTAACAGAACTTAGATTTCGCTGTACTCTAATACAGTAGTTCTCAACCTTTTTGAGTCGTGACCCCCAATTTAACATGCATGTTATCCGTGACTCCCACTCACTGAACAGAATCTCACACGCACAGTTCAGATCACCTAAAAAAGAAAGAAAATAACTAAAGACACAAAATGACCAGAAAAGACACAAAATGACCAAAAAAATACACAAAATGACTAAAAACAGACACAAAATGACCAAAAAAAGGAAACAAAATGACAAAAAAGACACAAATTGACCACAAAATGACCAAAAAAAGACACAAAATTACCAAAAAAGACACAAAATGACTAAAAAGACACAAAATTACTAAAAAAAACCCACAAAATGACCAAAAAAGGGGAGAAAATGACCAAAAAAGACACAAATTGACCAAAAGAAAAGACACAAAATGACAAAAAAAAAAAGACACAAAATGACAAAAAAAACATTAAGTGACCAAAAACACTTTAACACAGTGGGGACAGAGCTGACTTCCAAAATGATTTGGCGACCCCCAGAAATCATCTTGCGACCCCAATTGGGGTCCCGACCCCAAGGTTGAGAACAGCTGCTCTAATAAATCTGTCACTCTTAGAATCTGCAAAAATGTTTAAACATACAGTTGGTAACTTTTGAATACTCTACACCAGGGATGGGCAACTTAAATGCTGCAGGGGGCCACAATTTTTCATCGACACTACCAAAGGGCCACATATAGGACCGTACACTTAACCAGATATGATTAAACTGCAATTTTAAATATGTTTACAGTGCAGTAACTTAACATATTTCACTCTCAATGCATGTATAACAGTATAAATAGGAACACAAAAGGCAAATAAGAAATAACCACTTACTGTGATTCCTTTTTTTTCAGTGCAATAACGGCAGATCAACATTAATTGCAAGAAGTAATTTTGTGCATTTCTACACTGCACTTTTAAGATTTCATGCTCAAATGCATGTAGTTGTACTGATGGCCACTTAAAGTGAGGGTGCGGGTCGTATGTGGCCCCCGGGCCTCCAGTTGCCCATCCCTGCACTACACTGATATTTGTCACATAAATGTAATAAAATAGGCTGCATCAAATTATTCTATAAATCAGTAGTTCTCAACCTTTTTGAGTCGTGACCCCCAATTTTACATGCATGTTGTCCGCGACCCCCACTCACTGAACACAATCTCACACGCACAGTTCAGATCACCAAAAAAAGAAACAAAATGACCCAAAAAAGAAACAAAATGACCAAAAAAGAAAAAAAAATGACCAAAAAAGACACAAATTGACCAAAAAAAGACACAAAATGACCCAAAAAGAAAAAAAAATGACCAAAAAAGACACAAATTGACCACAAATTGACCACAAAATGACCAAAAAGACACAAAATGACCCAAAAAAGAAAAAAAAAATGACCAAAAAAGACACAAATTGACCACAAAATGATTTTTAAAAAAAGACACAAAATGACATAAAAAAAAGAAATTGAGTGACCAAAAAGACTAAAACACATGAACACATGAACACTTTAACACAGTGGAGACAGAGCTGACTTCCAAAATGATTTGGCGACCCCCAGAAATCATCTCGCGACCCCGATTGGGGTCCCGACCCCAAGGTTGAGAATAGCTGCCATAAATGACGGGGTCACCACTATATTCTCTATCTTGTAATGAGAAAAGAGTGAGAAATATACATGTCAACCTGCATGTCAGGAGAGCAGTAGTTGTCCACCACAATTTGACAAAATGCAAGAAAGGTCACATGTTTTTGCTACCTTGCTAGATTTAGTGGTGTAAAATGGAGCCGGATCCCACAAGTGTCGAAGCTCGCGACTTCCTCTGGGTCCCAGTGTCGGTCTGCGAGGCCAGAAGGTGGTGGAAAGACACTGGGTCGCTGTCTGAAGGGGGTTGTGGATCTGGCTTCAGGCCCACCATGGAACAGAGGCGGGCGTCCTGGAGCCACTGGCCTAATTTTAGATCCCGTAACACAACCCTGTTGGTGTGTGAGAAAAGGGGTGCATGGGTGTGCATATGTGTGGTTTTTGGTCCTCCCACAGGCCACAAGACCTGGTCTGGATCATGCCTCGCTCCTTGTTCAGCTCTGTGTACTGTATTGAAAGTAGGCTAAAGTTTCTGTACAGAGTGTGCCCATATATACTGTTATGATCCTCTGCTGAACTGAAAAAGCACATGGAGTACTCCTATCACCAGTTTATCTCTGCAGCATCATGCTCTCCTGCCTTCACAATAGCTCCAGTGTTTAAGATACTTGGCACCTTCGGCTCACTGGCTATATTTCTAAAATATCTCTTGACACGTTGTCTCTTGTCTGTGACTCCCTCCTCTCAGATTATCTTCATGGTGGGAAGAGGCTATTTGTCCCCGGACCTCAGTAAGCTCTACAAGAACTGCCCCAAAGCCATGAAAAGGTTGGTGGCCGACTGCATCAAGAAGTCGAAGGACGAGAGGCCGCTCTTCCCGCAGGTAAACTTCTGTCAAATTGCACACTTCAAGTAGCCCTCTGCGGTATACCCAGACTGCCTTGCACGCTCAAATTTAATTTCGAACTGCAGCAGAGTCTGGAAACCAGGAAGGATTCTTAGCCCTGTTTTAGGGATCCAATCACAGAGCGGGGAGGGACAGCAAGACGATGACACGTACTACTCGGCACTTGGAAGCTTGTAGTTTTCCGGATCCAACATGGCTGCTGCAGACGCGAAACTCTCTTTAGCTGTAGATCATGGGTCTCAAACCTGCGGCCCGCGGGCCAATTGCGGCCCTCATAATGTTCTTATGTGGCCCCCATCTTGATATGAAAGTTTAATGTGAGTTTTATAGGTATGGTACTTTACCGTGTTGTGTGGGGAAGGTCCCTTTAACTACTTTTTTGGTAATTTTGTGTCTTTTTTTTGTGGTAATTTTGTGTCTTTTTTTAAAATAATTTTGTCTCTTTTTAAAAAAATTATTGTGTGTTTTTTAAATAATTTTGTGTCTTTTTTCGTAATATTTTGTATAGGCCTATATATATATATTGTAATTCTGTGTTTTTTGGGTCATTTTGTTTCTTTTTTTGGGTCATTTTGTGTCTTTTTAAAATGATTTTGTGTCTTTTTTGGTAATTCTGTGTATTTTTTTGGTCATTTTGTGTCTTTTTAAAGTCATTTAGTTTTTTTCTGTCATTTTGTGTCTTTTTTTGGTTATTTGGATACTGTCTCCAGCGGCCCCCAGGTAATTTGAGTTTGAGACCCCTGCTGTAGATGGTGTTTTAAATAGTTTAGAGCGAAAGTTAAAAGGCGAAAGGTCTCTCGGCGGCTCCGCTGAGATCACCGGCGTTATGGTAGCGGGGCTATTAGCGTCGCTAGCGCCTATTAGCGTCGCTAGCGCCTATTAGCGCCGCTAGCGGCTAATAGCTAATAGCCGCTAGCGGCTAATAGCCCCGCTACCGTGGACAGCGGAGCCCCCAGAGGCCCGCAGCAGCTTGTTTATTGCCCATAAAATCAGTGGATGTGTGTGGCTGAATGACATGAGGGGGAATAAAGCGTGAAAATAAATAATCTTGCAGAAAGCGAGAACTGGAGAAGCAAAGCAACAAACAACACTCTCTCACAGACACACACACAACAAACATCCATCTCTGTTGCTCTACTACGTCATCTGGTATAACTGATCTGATTGGCTAAGAGCTACCTACAGACGCTTTGATAGACATTCTAAGCGCCCAATAAACGGCTCTGGAGGATCGTAAACCACACCTCCTCTACGGAGAAATACATTGCTCGTTGCCAGACTAGACCTCATTTGAGAATAGTCTGGTGTTAGCCAGGCTACACTTCAAGCTGAATAAAGAGAGTTTTGTTTCTTTAATCTTAACTTTCCCTCTCTTTTATGCATTTTTCTTTAGATCTTGTCCTCCATCGAGCTTCTCCAGCATGCCCTACCTAAGATAAACCGCAGTGCCTCAGAACCGTCCCTGCACAGAGCCTCTCACACTGAGGATATCAATGCCTGCACCCTGACCTCCACCAGACTGCCTGTTTTCTAGAGGCCCTCCTCCTCTCCTTACACTTCCCCCTCCTCCTTCTCCTACGAAATATCCCAAAAATACTCAGTTTGCCCAAATTCTCAACATACAGATGCAAATGTTGACCTACAATGTACACGCAATCATACATAAACCCATGCTAATCAGCAGAATGTGTAAGGAAGAGAGGGAAGTGCGTCTGAGATTTACTTTGATGATGGATTGCAGTGGGATGTACACATGAAGAGGCCGATACATGGAGGTGGTGCCTTGCTTATTGCTGCACGTATTAAGTAAATGCATTTGGGGCAATGCATTTGGTAAATTTTGTAAATACATGCACGCACATCTACCTAAGAAGACGATAAATGGACACTGAAGGAAGCTCAAGAGAACGACAGGTGTCTCTCTTGATTTGGGTTCTGTGAAGTGAAGCACACCCTTCTATCCGGCCGTCCTGGTTTCTGATGAAGAGGACCTTTTTAAAGCTTACTTGCCTTAAGAGGAAACAAAGCCTGGACTAAGATCCCGCACAATTCACCTCCTCTTGTTATCACAAAGCCGTTGGATGTAGTCCATATAGTTGCACAGTAGTAGTTGATTTTGCATTGTCTTAAATGATAATGGCGTAGATATGGGAAATTGTTGTCTTCTTTTTTTTTTTCTTCTTTTCATCGTCTATTTTTTTGGGTCATTTTGGAAGAAACCTAGCCTGTAAGACAGCGAGCATGAGTGACGAGAGAGAAAAATTGAATTTGCACATTTTAAGCAAAAGCAATGGTTATGTTTCAACAGTCTACACGTTGGCTTTACAGCTCTGAGTAAACTGATTTGTAGATATCCACACATTCTTATCAGTCCTCGCCTCGGGGAGGCTATCATGAGCTGGACATTTGGCGGTTGTCTTAAATGTTTAAAATGATTTGGAAACTAATTTGTATTTGTTGTCTTTTGATGTCTCTTTCAGGAGGTTAAACGTTTTATTGTGTACTTGGTGAGAATGTTGTCTATTCAATATTTTAATAAAATTAAGTTAAATTCCTTTGCCAAACATTTGTTTTTATTCTGTTTATTTTATGGAAAAACATTGAAAAGTCAATATAATGTATGTTATGGGCTTCATTTTAAATGACGCAGTGGATGCATGGGAGGTGGGCAGCAAGGTTATTATAGTTAACGAAAACTAACGAAATAACGGAAACTAGAATTGAAAAAACCTTTTCGTTAACTGAAATAAAAATTAAAGTTTTTAAAGAAACGATAACTAACTGAAACTGTATTTTGTGGTTACAAAACTAACTAAAACTAACTAAAATTAAAGTGAAAATGTCCTTAGTTTTCGATTTTGTCAACTTTTTTCATTCATAATTCAGTGTTTCTATTTGAACATGCAACACATGGTGAATATGTTTACTGAGACTGGGATGTTACACTCGAAAAACTCAAAATTCAAAACACCCAGAACTGTAAGAGTTAATAACCTTATTGGGGCTGAGATGATAAACCAAAGGAAATAAAGGAAACATTTATTATGACTTCATTGAATCTGGCACCCAACATATACCCCATTACAAAAAAACTAAAACTAACACTAAAACTAATAAAAACTAAACTAAAACTAAGCATTTTCAAAAAATAAAAACTAAACTAAAACTAGAAAACTCACTCTAAAAACTAACTAAAACTAACTGAATTTCAAAACAAAAATTCACAACGAAATTAAAACTAAAACTAATGAAAAATCCAAAACTATTATAACCTTGGTGGGCAGTTGACAGATTATGCTGCTTTTCTTCTTGTTCACTAACAGTAAAATCCCACACATGTGTTAGACTTTGTGGCAGGGTGAAATGTTTGCTGTAGCAGTGGCAACGTGGTGTAACCTCACAGGGGATCCAGTCCAAACACGCCACCAGGGGATCCCACCAGTGGCTTTACATGCACTGCAAAGCCACTGGCAAACTCAGTGGAACAACAATCATTCAGCAAGGGAGGGACGTGTGGTGGAAAGAGGACAGTTCTATTTTATTTTAGTGTAAACATTCAACCTGTAGGGGAGAACAGGAGAACTTGATTTGATTCAGTCCCAAGTGCAAATTTATAGTAAATATAGGAAACATTTGCTGCAATCTAAATATGGGAATGTGTTTGTTTTTTACACTTTGAACCAAGGTTATTATAGTTAACGAAAACTAACGAAATAACGAAAACTAGAATTGAAAAAACATTTTCATTAACTGAAATAAAAATAAAAACGGGAGTTTTTAAAAAAACGATAGCTAACAAACTGTATTGTGTGGTTACAAAACTAACTAAAACTGACTAAAATTATAGTGAAAATGTCCTTAGTTTTCGTCTTTGACAACTTTTTTCATACATAAACCTTTTTGGTTGATATGAAATCTATTTCATCTATCTGGTTTTATGACTTAGTAAATTTATTGGGGCTGAGATGGATAAGACAAAGGAAATAAACAAAACATTTATTGTGACTTTATTGAATCTGGCACCCAAAAAATACCCCATTACAAAAAACTAAAACTAACACTAAAACTAATAAAAACTAAACTAAAACTAAGCATTTTCCAAAAAATAAAACTAATCAAAACTAGCAAACTCACTCTAAAAACTAATTAAAACTAACTGAATCTGAAAACAAAAATTGACAACAAAATTAAAACTAAAACTAATGAAAAATCCAAAACTATTATAACCTTGCTTTGAACAGAAGCACAGGGCCAAAAAATAAAACATGATGGAAGCTTTTTGAGTTATCTTACTTGAATCACATGCCTCAAAAAGCCTCATCACAGCGTAAAATAGACCTGATGTCATCAGAAGTGGAGCAGCGTAATAAGAGCAAAAGCCATCGGCTGACCGCCAGTCGTCTATTTTTACAACAGTTTTGCTATATGTGTTTATCTGTTCTATTTCTGCATTCTGACAAGCCACACAGGCTGGCCAGAATGAAACCAACAGAGTCCAAATGTCCTCCACCCCTGGCCGACAATAGCTCCATCTAGTGGCTGTTCCTCCAACATGCGTGTCAGCCCTCTTCATATATACAGATGCATCTCAATAAATTAGAATATCATGGAAAAGTCAATTTCCAGTAGTTCAAGTCAAATAGCCCCAACCAAGTATTGAGTGCATATAGATGGACATATTTTTCAGAGGCCAACATTTCCATATTAAACATACTTTTTAAAAATGGTCTTTTTTAATTTTTTTGAGACACTGAATTTTAGGTCTTCATTAAATGTAAGCCATAATCATTATAACATTGAAATTAAATAAATTAAGACATTAAATGTTTTAATCTGTGTGTAATGGATCTATATAATGTGTTATTTCCACTTTTTGAATTCAATTACTGACATGAATAAACTTTTCTATGATATTCTAATGTATTGAGATGCACCGATAGATAGATAGATAGGTAGATAGATAGATAGATAGATAGACAGATAGACAGATAGATAGATAGATAGATAGACAGATAGATAGATTACTTTATTCATCCCCGAAGGGAAATTCGGTTGTCTACTATCACATGTGGCTTTAAGTTATTGTGTGACAGCTTAAGTATGCGTAAAGGATTACTCTGGCTGCGAAAAAAGTTAAAATTAATTGGGAATATATAGAAATTAACCACTAATTCATCAAATAATTTTCTGAGATGTTAATTTATGATTTTAACATTTTTATAGGAGTTTTTTAAATTATTACCTATACCTATTTTGTATTTAAATGTCATCAACTAAACTCCAATAACACTGTTACTGTGTGTAACACTGTTAAATAACAGAGATAACAACCTTTCAGTAAAATGAGGTTAGGTTGTAGTGAATATGGTTTCTATTTTAAAATGCATTGATTAATTTATCGATTATTTTATTAATCGATTAATGAATGCATTTATTTCATTTTGTCTCAGTGATTTATCTAATATTGAACACCGAGGGGCTTCATGCCGATTGACACCAGTAGATCTGCGATTGTCCAGAACAAATTTTTTCTCAGAAGAGAAATTAGATGAGATTAGAGATTAGATACTAGACATATAGACAGATAGATAGATAGATAGATAGATAGATAGATAGATAGATAGATAGATAGATAGATAGATAGATAGATAGATATATAGATAGATAGATATAGATAGATATTTTACCGTATAAATAAAAGGTTTTTCCATCAAAAGATTTGACATATAATTGACAAGAAAATACTTTATAAATGCAGCATAAATTAAAGATTTTACCATTAAATATTACAGTATATTTCTGTTAGAGATATAGTGTTTAGTACATTTAACAGTGAGAAAAAGTATTTTTACAAAAAATAAATGCAAAAATTACAGTGATGCTTTTTGTTACAAACACGGTGCCAATGTATTTTACAGTAATAGAGTAATGTTTTTTTATTTTTTATTTAAAACCTGTAAAAATACTGTTCTGGCTGATATATACATTTACAGTATTTAATTGTTACCAAAACTGAATTAACTTATTTATCATTTTATGGTCTTTTACTGTCATGGTTTAATAGTTTTTCACCGTAAAATCTACAGACATTTTTTACAGTGTAGGAGCAAGAGATAAGCTAAAAAGAGACAAAATATCACTAAGACAAAGGAGGTCGAGTTGAGAAAACCATTTGAGCTATACTTGAGAAGTGGGATAAACTGAGGAGATCCCATAGTTGTATGTCCCTGATCTCATTTACTGTATGTCTCTGTCATTTTGAAGGAGAATTTAATTGAGACATAATTGAGATCTGGGGCATACAACTACACTGTAAAAAAAAATGTCTGTAGATTTTACAGTGACCGTAAAATGATAAATGGGTTAATTCAGTTTTAGTAACAATGAAACACTGTAAATGTATATATCAGCCAAAACAGTATTTTTTACAGTTTTACAGTTTTTTTACATTACTCCAATGTATTACACTGTAATATGTATTAAATATATATATAATATATATAAAATTACAGTGACGCCTATATATATATATATATATATATATATATATATATATATATATATATATATAGGCGTCACTGTAATTTTTGCATTTCTCTTTTGTAAAAAAATACTTTTTCTCAATGTTAAATATACGAAACACCATATCTCAACCTAACATAAATATACTGTAATATTTTATGGTAAAATCTTTAATTTATGTGGCATTTATAAAGTATTTTCTTGTCAATTATATGGCAGAACAGCGTTTCTTTTGATGGAAAATCTTATTTATACAGTAAAAATGGAATAAAAAGGAAATTTTAAGCGTGAAATCAACAGTGCAAATATCTTTTTACCGTAATATTAAAAAAAGTTCTACCGTATTTATTACGGTAAAATTCTGGCAACCATAGCTGCCGGTTTTTTACCGTAAAAACAACAGGTTTTTTTTACAGTGTATGAGAGCTCCTAAGGGTCCCTTTGGAGAAGTAATTCAGAAACAAATAATCACAGAATGATATAAATATGAGAAGCTCAAACTGATCTCAAAAGATGAGATTAAGCAACACATGAGCAATTAATTTTTCCTCTGGGTGAGTCTGCCACAGAAAAGCTGAAAAGTCCAATGGCCCACTATGCCTTCTCAATTCAATTTCAATTCAATTCAATTCAATTGGCTTTATTGGCATGACGTAACAATGTATATATTGCCAAAGCAAGCATCAGAAAAAAAGATAACAAGATAAGGAAAGCAATATTTACAGTAAATTATTATAATTCTGTTATTCATTTTAAAAGAAAAGAAAAACTAATAACAATAAAAGAAAGCAATATGTACAATCATTGAATTACAATCAACATATAATTTATACAATCTAACTGTCCCAGCAAAAAAAAAGAAGAGAAAATAAAATAAAAAATAAAAACAAAACAACCAACAGCTGTGTGTCACTTGCCTTATCCCCTATAGGGGTTAAAGCTCGGGACCGAAACACAACACAAAGCACAGCAGTCCAAAAAAATAAAACCAACCCTACGCCCACCCACATGGGGTTTAAGAGGTTAAATATACTGTCTTTCTACAGTTTTCTTAACCCTCTATAGCAGTAGTTCTCAACCTTTTTGAGTCGCGACCCCAATTTACCATGCATGTTGTCCGCGACCCCCGCTCACTGAAAAAGACACAAAATGACCAAAAAAAGGAAACAAAATGACCAAAAAAGACACAAAATGACTAAAAAAAAGACACAATTGACCACAAAATGACCCAAAAAGCAACAAAATGACCCAAAAAAGAGACAAAATGACCCAAAAAAGAAACAATGACCAAAAAAGACACAAATTGACCACAAAATGATCAAAAAAAGAGACAAAATGACCAAAAGAGACACTAAATGACCAAAAAAAGACACTAAATGACCAAAGAAGACACAAAATGACCAAAAAAAGACACAAAATTACCCAAAAAAGACATGAAATGACCATAAAAGACTAAAACACATTAACACATGAACACAGTGGAGACAGAGCTGACTTCCAAAATGATTTGGCGACCCCCAGAAATCATCTCGCGACCCGAATTGGGGTCCCGACCCCAAGGTTGAGAATAGCTGCTCTATGGTACGCATTATGATGCCAGTTGGGGAAAAAAAAGTTTGGAGCGTTTTTTGTCTGAAAATAGATAAAATTAATATATTCTGAAGAAATTTTCTTAAAAAATAAAAAAAAAATTGGGAAGTTTTTGGGGTTTGTTGTACCATAACAGTGCACAAGTGAAAAAGAAAGTTTTTAAAATTAATTTTAACATAATTTATTTAATAAACATGTGTAAAATATTCAGTAGCTTCAACAGGGAACAATTCAAAACATTTTAAATTTAAAAAACATTATAAAAGGAACTTTTTTACCCGTTTCTTGTCTGTACCATTGAACCAACGACCCATTGAAGTGTATGAAACTATCAAAAAAGAAGCTTTACTCACCTATCAGTAGGAATATATTTTTTCCAGATGGAAAAGGGCCATGAAACGACGTTTGAGTGTTTTTTTGTGGCGCAAAATGGTAAAACTGTTTCCTTTGGAAAAGTCTGCAAAAAAGGGTTTCAATATGGCCGCCTGGAGGTCATGTGACAAATTAAAGCATTGCTATTGGTTCCCTAGACTCTTCCCTCCTTTTTAAAGTATCGCATCACTCAAAAACATGCATTGTAGAAATCTGACAGGCCAAAAACGGGGGCAACACCGTACCATAGAGCAGCTGTTCTCAAGCTTGGGGTCGGGACCCCAATTGGGGTCGTGAGATGATTTCTGGGGGTCGCCAAATCATTTTGGAAGTCAGCTCTGTCTCCACTGTGTTAAAGTGTTCATGTGTTTTAGTCTTTTTGGTCACTTAATGTCTTTTTTGGTCATTTTGTGTCTTTTTTTGGTCATTTTGTGGTCAATTTGTGTCTTTTTTGGTAATTTTGTTTCCTTTTTTTGTGTCATTTTGTGTCTTTTCTGGTCATTTTGTGTCTTGTTTGGGCATTTTGTGCCTTTTTTGCTCATTTTGTGTCTTTTTTTGGTAATTTTGTGTCTCTTTTGGTCAGTTTGTGTCTTTTGTGCTCATCTTTGTCTTTTTTGCTCAATTTGTGCTCAATTTTTGTCTTTTTTGGTCATTTTGTTTCCTTTTTTTGGTCATTTTGTTTCTTTTTTTGGGTGATCTTAACTGTGCGTGTGAGATTGTGTTCAGTGAGTGGGGGTCGCGGACAACATGCATGTTAAATTCGGGGTCGCGACTCAAAAAGGTTGAGAACTACTGCCATAGAGGGTTAAAGGGGTTAAAGCATGTTAATGTGCTCTTGTAAAAACCTGAAATACAAGTATGAACCTGAAATTGAGCACATTATGTCCCCTTTAAGCACAGTATTTCTTAGGTACTTTCCACCACTTATAGATCAGCAGACAGAAATCTGCTCTGTGATGTTTCTCTCTATCGATACACTGGACTGTAGCAGCTCAGAACACAGACTGAAAGGGAAGAGAGAAGGACAAGCTCCTTCCTAATGCTATTTGACAAAGACAACCTCCAGACGTGGTGCACTCATCTATAAAAGGAGCCCTGATCAATTTAACAGTGTCTGCCAAGACCATACTTGCCTTCCTCTGTTATGGCCTCCAACTCTATCTGACAATAAAAGCCCATCAAACTGATATAGTGTTATGTCCTACTATCCAACTCCCATTGCAAAGTTGGGATGTTGTGGCTAAATTGAAAATAAAACAGAATACAATAATTTGCTAATCCTCTGTGACGTATATACAATATAAAACTGTACAAAGACAATTTAATATTACCTCTTAAAACTCCACAAAGACAACAAAACTATTGATTTTTTAAAAATTGATGTAGTTTAGGTTGTGTTTTAGCCACATGTTAAACAAACACACCTGCAGAAACTATATGCCACATAACCACATGCCATCACACTGTACAATAACAGATAATAGCCTGGTTCATTACATACTGTCTATGCACTTTGTGTTTTTTTATGCACACTGTTCATTGCACTTTATTTGTTTCATAGCACCAACATTTTTATACTGTATATTCATATTTATTCTGCACTGGAATTATATTCTACTCCTTAATACATACTCCTTCTTTAGACACTTTATTTTTTATTGTATTTTTATATTTTATTGCTTGAAGTATGCCTAGGTTGTTCTTTTTACTTAGCTACACTGTAATTTCCCAGCTTGGGATAAATAAAGTCTATCTATCTATCTATCTATCTATCTATCTATCTATCTATCTATCTATCTATCTATCTATCTATCTATCTATCTATCTATCTATCTATCTATCTATCTATCTATCTATCTATCTATCTATCTATCTATCTATCTATCTATCTACGGTTCAAACGAAGCCTTACATATGCATTTTGGCCTCACAGTTCTTCTGTCATATATTTGTTTGTCTTATCCTAACATTTCCCCTGCCCCTAAACCTACCAGGGCTTGTATTTGTAAGAAATAAACTCATAATTCTGAATTTGATTCTGTTTTTTTTCTGTTTTACACAGCATCCCCACTTCTTTTCGTCTCGTTTCATATCTGTTTATTTCGGTCAATACATGTCATCAAAACTAACCAGAAAAAAAACACATTGATCAAAGTAAACAACATGTAAACAGAGAGAGAAAATTGATAATAGACATTTGGACCTAAAAGGCTGAAGCACAGCTTATTACGCCTTATTACCCTGTTACAACTCAAGTAAATTTAAAAACTAGAAATGTACAATCTGTTATTTATCAACAAAAGAAATAAGCAGTCACAAAAGAGAGAAAAGAAAGAAGCTTATTACTCATTACTCTAACTTATATAAATGAATCATCCTATTTTTAAGTAATTTTTTGAATAAGTTAATGGTATTGCAAGTTTTCAAGTCTTTCTCCAATTTGTTCCATAAATCAGAATCAGATTTGTACAATAGAAGGACAATACACTTTCACTTACAAAGAAAATGTTTTGTTATTGTAATTTCAGTGATTGTATCAATTCTGTGACAAAGTGAAGGCACATTAATGCAGCTCAAAATAGATAGATAGATAGATAGATAGATAGATAGATAGATAGATAGATAGATAGATAGATAGATAGATAGATAGATAGATAGACTTTATTCATCCCAAGCTGGGAAATTACAGTGTAGCAGCAGCATTACACACAGAGACAATAACAACACAATTAAATAAAAAGAACAACCTACACTGTAAAAAATGTTTGTAGAAATAACAGTAAAACACTGTCAATTTGCATCAGAAATAGGTCGTAAAATTAAACATTGTACATCACCGTAGCAGATACTTTTAATTACTGTAAATCAAAGAATAGTAAAAAACTTTTAATTCTACCGCCATAAACTGTAGAAAACACACAGTTTTGCTGTAAAAATATAAATTTTTCATGTAAAGTTAATGGAGAAATACCACGATGACACAATTATCCTAAAAGTAATGGGATTATTCAGTATAAATTACAGTTTTTGCTGATATTTACATTTACATACGCTCACTGCATTTTTTACGGTGATGTTCTGGCAACCACAGCTGTCGGTATTTTGTCGTAAATTAAACAGATTTTTTTTTACAGTGTAGGCATACTTCAAGCAATAAAATAGATAGATAGATAGATAGATAGATAGATAGATAGATAGATAGATAGATAGATAGATAGATAGATAGATAGATAGATAGATAGATAGATAGATAGATAGATAGATAGATATACTTTATTTATCCCAAGCTGGGAAATTACAGTGTAGCAGCAGCATTACACACAGAGACAATGACAACACAATTAAATAAAAAGAACAACCTAGGCATACTTCAAGCAATAAAATATAAAATACAATAAAATACAATAAAAAATAAAGTGTCTAAAGAAGAGTATGTATTAAGGAGTGGAATAGAATTCCAGTGCAGGATAAATATGAATATACAGTATAAAAATGTTGGTGCTATGAAACAAATAAGGTGCAATGAACAGTGTGCATAAAGAACACATAAAGTGTTTTTTTTTTTTAAATTGTACAGTGTGATGGCATGTGACAGGAAAGATGGCTCAAGTGGCTAATTATGAAACCATAGTAACACAGATACTGTATTGACTTCTGTGCCTCAACCACCTGGACTCCACCACCAGATGGCAACAAGAAGCTCTGTATGTATTTCTGCTGGGCTGTGCTCACTATTTAAATATTAAAACAACAATGCTGATGCTGTATCATTCTGTGATGTTGCCCCATTTCAACTTAAGAAATAAACCATGTTCTATTATGTTCTGTTCTGTTCTGTTAGAAATAACAATCAGGAGCATTGCTTGATATTTATTTATATCTGCAATAAGACTTTATAACTCATCTACCTCTGCACTAAATCTACGCACAACACTTTGCTATGTTATTAATATTATTACTATTATTATTATTATATATACTGTTGCTGCCATTATTACTATTATTACTATATACTGTAATATACTACTATTATTATTATACCGGCCTTACTTACTTTATTTATATTTTTCATTTTATTTTTATATTGTTTATTATCTATTATTACATATTATATTATATATATTATATACTGCACTATTATTATTATTATATACCGTCTAGTCACTATAGCATTGTTGCATCATATCACCAGTTTAATTATTACCATCATCTTGCCAACCATCCTACCAACTGATGTTCTTTTTTAACTTCTTAAGTGTTCTTGTTCTATTCTGTGTTTTTTTTTATTGTTGTTTTTATTTATGCTACCTCAGTATTTTATTCTATTGTATTTTATTGTACTTGAATACCGGACTGCTGTGACAACCGAATTTCCCTTCGGGGATGAATAAAGTAATCTATCTATCTATCTATCTATCTATCTATCTATCTATCTATCTATCTATCTATCTATTAATCTATCTATCTATCTATCTATCTATCTATCTATCTATCTATCTATCTATCTATCTATCTATCTATCTATCTATCTATCTATCTATCTTTCTATCTATCTATCTATCTATCTATCTATCTATCTATCTATCTAACAAAACATTTTCTTTGTAAGTGAAAGTGTATTGTCCTTCTATTGTACAAATCTGATTCTAATTTATGGAACAAATTGGAGAAAGACTTGAAAACTTGCAATACCATTAACTTATTCAAAAAATTACTTAAAAATAGGATGATTCATTTATATAAGTTAGAGTAATGAGTAATAAGCTTCTTTCTTTTCTCTCTTTTGTGACTGCTTATTTCTTTTGTTGATAAATAACAGATTGTACATTTCTAATTTTTTAATTTACTTGAGTTGTAACAGGGTAATAAGGCGTAATAAGCTGCTTCAGCCTTTTCGGTCCAAATGTCTATTATCAATTTTCTCTCTCTGTTTACATGTTGTTTACTTTGATCAATGTGTTTTTTTTCTGGTTTGTTTTGATGACATGTATTGACCGAAATAAACAGATATGAGACAAAACAAAAAGAAGTGGGGATGCTGTGTAAAACAGAAAAAAAAACAGAATCAAATTCAGAATTATGAGTTTATTTCTTACAAACACAAGCCCTGGTAGGTTTAGGGGCAGGGGAAATGTTAGGATCATAATAATAATGTTAGGATAAGACAAACAAATATATGACAGAAGAACTGTGAGGCCAAAATGTATATGTAAGGCTTCGTTTGAACCGTAAAATCATATAGTTTCTGCAGGTGTGTTTGTTTAACATGTGGCTAAAACACAACCTAAACTACATCAGTTTAAAAAAAATCAATAGTTTTGTTGTCTTTGTGGAGTTTTAAGAGCTAATATTAAATTGTCTTTGTACAGTTTTATATTGTATATACGTCACAGAGGATTAGCAAATTATTGTATTCTGTTTTATTTTCAATTTAGCCACAACATCCCAACTTTGCAATGGGAGTTGGATAGTAGGCTATCTATCTATCTATCTATCTATCTATCTATCTATCTATCTATCTATCTATCTATCTATCTATCTATCTATCTATCCATCCATCCATCCATCCATCCATCCATCCATCTATCTATCTATCTATCTATCTATTTACCAACCACTGTGTTTACCACTCTGAACCTTTTTATCTCCTTCCTGACAGCATGGAGGCTCTTCCGCTGTGTTCCTCAGCAGATGGTCGGTGCAGAATGAACCCGAGGCTGCACTAGTTGTTCCTGTAGTTTGGCAGCTTGGCAGCAGCTGGGAGGAGTCTAGACGGAGCTCCTCAGCTGGAGCTCCAAGGCCCACGGTGTCCTCCCTCTGTGTTCTTCAGTGGCTTTTACCACCACCAGGCTCACACAGGGTCACTGAGCTTGTAATGAGGGGAAAAACCTACATCAGCTCCATCTGGAAGCCTCACAAATACTTTACAGAAACATATTTTATCTGTGGGAGATGTTTGCTGATATTTGTTAAAGAAAACAGCAAGAATCTGCTGTTCTAAGACAAATAACAGACGTGATCGTCTGACATGCCATCTAGCTCCAGGATCTCAGACTTCTCTGTGTATTTCCCATAAGAACCCAGACCCATTTATCCTTGAAAGAAAATTATGGAAGATCTACCACAGACCAAGTGGACCACATAGAACACATTTATGATTTTTTTTTAAATACTACCCTTAAATGTCAAATATCTTTTAGATATTTATTATTATTATTATTATTATTAATTAATTAATATTTAAGATTTAAAGGTTCTTATGGGTTAAAGTTGCTCTCATGTGGACATAGAAGGCTCTGCAGCCATGTTAATCACTCATGCGTCATCTGCAGGCAGAGAGTGTAGCATGGTGATGGAGGACAGGCCTGTCCTTCATGAATAACAAGAAGATGAATAACAAGAGGAAGCACACCAAGCGTCAAATCAGTGGAAAAACAACAAACCAGAAATGTTCAGAACATTTTTAAATATATTGTTGGATTGTAAGGCTGTGTGCACTCCTGTTAAATGTTCATAATTTTAAAGAATAAACCCTCCTCTTAAAATTGTGTTTTGCCTATTGTTAACATCATTTGAATGTCTGACCTTCACTGAGCAGAATCATCTGTGTGCAGTGAAAACTGGAAGTCTCTAAGCAAATGTATTATATAACCAACATGATCTATTGTGTTGTTTTTCCACAATTTTGAACACTACAACTGTATGTTTTTTTTTACTTTTTCAAAAATAGCATGATGTTTTTTAAAATATTTTTGGACATACTATAACCATGATGATCTTACAATCTTAAAGTGTTTTTAGGGGATTTTTGAACTAACTATACTGTGACCATTTATTGACATATTTCAACAGAATTTAGTATGCCATTTTTTTAAATTTTGTACATCCCATAATATGGTGTTCTTCTGTAATTTTTGGACAAACTATGCTATTAAATGTATCCACAAACTATAATTGAGCATTTCAAAATTTGACCTTTTAGCATTTTTTGACATACTATAGTTTTTTTTTTCATTTTTTAGACATCCAATATTATGGTGTTTTTCTGAAAGTTTCAGTTTCTGAAAGACTATAATAGGGCCATTTTAGCATTTTGGGGTCTTTTAAGTTTTTTTCATTTTTTTTTTTTTTGCCATTTTTTGTCATACTATAGTATGACAAAAAATAAAATCCCACAGTTTTTTGGACATCCTATAATATGGTGCTTTCTGTAATTTTTTTGACAGATTATACTACAACATGTATCAACAGACTATAATAAGGTGATTTTAAGCATTTCTCTGCATTTAAAAATGTTTGATCTTTTTTGACCCTTTTGGACATACTGTAAAGTGATTTGGGTTTTTCTTTTTTCATTTTTCCATATTTTACTATTATACGTATCAACCATTGACTGTAGGGTATCAACAGACTATAATAGTATAAATCTAAGCATTTCAGGGCATTTTAAAATGTTCAACTTTTTGGGAAATTTTTCGACATACTTTTATACTAGGGGCTTTTTCCCCCAATTTTTGACATCCCAAAATATAGGTTATTTTAGATAAATTAGACCATAATATGTATCAACAGACTATAAGGGCCATTTTTAGCCATTTTGGGCCTTTTTAAAAATCATCCTTTTTGACATTTTTCGACATACTACAGTATGGCTTTTTAAAACTTTTTGGACTATAATAGAGCCATTTTTAGCATTTTGGGGCCTTTTAAAAAAATGATTACATTTATGATGATTAAAAAAATGAAAAATGTTTTTGAAAAAGGAAAGCAATCTATTCCAGTCATCTAGGTATTATTCTCTTGCATTTTTGAAATTCATGGACAAACTGCACTATAAATAAAGTATGGCTTTTTAAAATTTATTTGGACATACTATAATATGGAGGTTTTTTTTTTCAAAATACTTTTGGACATACTATAGTACTACCAAAAATCTGATGGAACATTGTAATCCTGGCATCAGTTGGCTGATACAGTACAACTACAAAGGCAAAACACATAAAGCAGTAAAACTAAATGAATAATGTCATAATGGAGTTTCCAAATCCACATTTTCTGACACATTGTTCAATGTGGTGGAAGTGTTGTCAAGAGAATAATAAACCTGAATGGTTTATGAATTTCTTCTGTGTCAGGAATTACAAAATGTAATATAAAATGTTTCTGTCATACGATCATTATTTAAACGAAAATCCAATCAAATTTTATTTCTATACTTAATGAGTCGGAACACAATTTCCTGCTTCATCTCAATATATAATTGGGACTTTAAATCACAAGAGGAACAGATTCACATCTCAACTACTCATAAAAATCTGCAGCGTTTCGGTTTAAAATGCATAATCCAGGTCTAGTAAATTACCACCACGGGTCTCATAAAAAGTTAGAATCAAAAATAGATACAAGAATAACCACTACAGCCACTATTAAGAACACAGTATGATAACCAATAACCACATTTTAGTGGATACTGCAACTAAAAAAGTACATTTCATGAGACGCATTTACAAGTCAGAAATACTCTTCTTTAACTCTCTATGGTACAGTGTTGCCCTCAGGTCACATACCCATTTTTGGCCTGTCAAATTTCTACAATGAATGTTTTTCAGTGATGCAATACTTTAAAAATGAGGGAAGAGTATAAGGAACCAATAGCAATGCTTCAATTTGTCACATGACCTCCAGGAGGCCATATTGAAACCCTTTTTTGCTGACTTTTCCAAAGGAAACCGCTTTGTCATTTTGCGCCACAAAAAATCACTCAAAACGTAATTTCCTGGCCCTTTTCCATCTGGAAAAAATATATTCCTACTGATAGGTGAGTAAACCTTCATTTCTGATAGTTTCATACATTTAGACTGTTCAAGACATTCATGTCAATGGGTCGTTGGTTCAATGGTACAATGTTTCCTACAGGCAACATTCAGACAAGACACCGGTTAAAAAAGTTTCTTTTAAATTTAAAATGTTATGTATTGTACCCTGTTGAAGCTACTGAATCTTTTACACATGTTTATTAAATAAATTATGTTAAAATTCATTTTAAAAATGTTTTTCACTTGTGCACCGTTATGTTACAATGTTGCAACAAACCCCAAAAACTTCCAAATAAAGAAAAAAAGTAATTATAAAATTTCTTCAGATTTTGTTTATTTGGTCTATTTTAAAACAAAAAACACTCCAAGTGTTTTTTTTCCTAACTGGCATCATAATGCATACCATAAAGGGTTAATGGTGCAGTGGATACATTCACCTTTCAGCTTCTCTCACTGTCAGAATATATTCACTATTTGTTGGATCAACATGCAGGTGAGAAGTTTTGGAATCATCCAAGCTGAAAATTAAGCTTCTTTTTAATCAGAGAACAGACTTCCAAATGACATTGTGGATGGCCTCAGCGTTTACTGCATCTTCAGTCTGGAGAAAGGAGGTGTCTTTTACACCAAAGGCAATAATCTGGTGCTGGAAGACAAGAGAAGCGTGACATTGCATGTGCAGAGGGAGTCAGGACATTATATATATATACAGTAATATGAATTCACAAGCAAGTACTTGCTTGTGAATTCAAATAGGGAGGGTCCTTATTTGAGCACTGACAACTGAAGCTTTTCATTCTTATTCCACACTGTAAAAAATGTCTGTAGATTTTACGGTGAAAACCTGATAAACCATGACAGTAAACGACTGAAAAATGATAAATGGGTTAATTCAGTTTCAGTAACAATGAAACAGTGTAAATGTATATTTCAGCCAAAATATTATTTTTTACAGTTTTGTTTTTTGAAAAATACATTACTCCACTGTAAAATTCAGATTCAGATTCAGATTCAGATTTGACTTTATTAATCCCACAGTGGGGAAATTTCTTTGTTACAGCCGCAAAGTTTCACACAATTTTTAAGATAAAGATAAAAAATAAACAATCTAAGAAGAGACATTTAACAACAAACAAATATACAATAATGATAATATACTATATACAACTTAGTGCAAATTTAAGTGGAGAAATGTGCAGAGTGCAGATTTATGCATAAATGTTCAGGTTGTGCATAATCCAGTAATAATACACTGTAATATGTATTTAATGTAATATATATACAAGCCACCACTGTAATTTTTGCCTTTATCTTTTGTAAAAAATACTTTTTCTCACTGTTAAATGTACTAAATAAACACCATATCTATAACAAAAACATACTGTAACATTTAATGGTAAAATCTTTTTTAATAAACAAATAATGAAGCAGACAACAACTAAAACATCTCTCTGTCTGTGCATTTATATATTTTTTGTAACAGTCAGCTTCAAGCCAGAGACTCCTTGTAAAGTAATAACTTGCTAATTTGGGATTTGTCAGAAAAGACACAAAATTACCCCAAAAAAGAATCAAATTGACCAAAAAATTACATAAAATTAAGCAAGAAAGGACTCAAATTGACCACAAAATGACAAAAAATGACCAGAAAAAGACACAAAATAACCAAAAAGGCACACATTGACCACAAAATGACCAAAAAAAGACACAAAATGACCAAAAAAAGACACAAAATGACCAAAGAAGACACAAAATTACCAAAAAAAGACATGAAATGACCATAAAAGACTAAAACACATGAACACTTTAACACAGTGGAGACAGAGCTGACTTCCAAAATGATTTGACGACCCCCAGAAATCATCTCGCGACCCCAATTGGGGTCCCGACCCCAAGGTTGAGAATCGATGGGCTAGACTATTTTCTCAGCAATCTCCACTTTAGTAGCACTTACATACACCAAACTTTCTTTTCTATCTATATTATGAAGGTTTTACTGAGGGCTTGGTTTATACATAATTAATAGCCTGAATTATATAACATTTATTCCTTTTTTTGGTTTATTCTAACTGTAAAATAAAACAGTTGAGGTTAAAACATCACACATCTCCATTTTTTTTCTTGAATAAAAAAAAAGAAATGCTAAAGAACAAAAGGTTATTCAACATTGAACACTTGGGGAATAAATTCAGACCTCTGTGGGTGAAAGACAAGTTTGTTCGGTTTATTCAATTAATTATTCTTTTCTCACATAACTCAAGATCAGGACATGCTGTGAGTACAGTCTAACAGTGCCTTTAATTGTAATTTTTCAGGGCAAATTGATATTTTGTCCTCTCACTCTTTATCAGATTTAGATATCACATTTTATTTCTAAAACATGGCAAACTTGATGTTTTATCTGTTGTTTAAAAAAATGTTTATCCTAATCATCAGTAGTGTCTCTTTTTAATAAACTGATCTGAGACAAATACAGTAATCCCACTTTGTTAATGTTTAAGACAAAAATAATGGCACAAACAAAGCAGAGGTCATACATTAATACAGCTATTCTCAACCTTGGGGTCGGGACCCCAATTGGGGTCGGGAGATGATTTCTGGGGGTCGCCAAATCATTTTGGAAGTCAGCTCTGTCTCCACTGTGTTAAAGTGTTCATGTGTTCATGTGTTTTAGTCTTTTTGGTCACTTAATGTCTTTTTTTGGGGGGTCATTTTGTGTGTGTTTTTGTCATTTTGTGTCTTTTTTGTGTCTTTTTTGGTCATTTTGTTTTGTTTTTTTATAATTTTGTGGTCAATTTGTGACTTTTTTTTGGTAATTTTGTGCCTTTTTTGTCATTTTGTGTCTTTTTTGGTCATTTTGTTTCTTTTTTGGGTCATTTTGTATCTTTTTTGGTAATTTTGTGTCTGTTTGATCATTTTTTGGTAATTTTGTGTCTTTTTTTGATCATTTTTTGGTCATTTTGTTTCTTTTTTGGGTCCTTTTGTGTATTTTTTGGTCATGTTGTGTCTTTTCTGGTCATTTTGTGTCTTTTTTTGATCATTTTGTGGTCAAGTTGTGTCTTTTTTGGTCATTTTGTTTCTTTTTTTGGGTAATCTGAACTGTGCGTGTGAGATTGTGTTCAGTGAGCGGGGGGGGGGGGGGGCGGACAACATGCATGTTAAATTGGGGGTCGCGACTCAAAAAGGTTGAGAACTACTGCATTAATACACCACAATACACAGATCGGTTCATGCATTGGAATCAATGTGTGTATGTTGGAGGCCTCCTTACTCACTGTAAAAAATGTTTGTTGAAATTACAGTAAAAAACTGTCAAATTGCATCAGAAATAGGTCGTAAAATTAAACATTGTACATCACCGTAGTAGATACTTTTAATTACTGTAAATCAAAGAATAGTATAAAACTTTAAATTCTACCGCCATAAACTGTAGAAAACACAGTTTTGCTGTAAAAATATAAAATTTCCATGTAAAGTTAATGGAGAAATACCATGATGACACAATTATCCTGAAAGTAATGGGATTATTCTGTATAAATTACAGTTTTTTCTGATATTTACATTTACATACACTCACTGTATTTTTTTTACGGTGAAGTTCTGGCAACCACAGCTGCCGGTATTTTACCGTAAATTAAACACTTTTTTTACAGTGTACACTGTAAAAAAAAAAGTAGTTTTTACGGTAAAAAACCGGCAGCTGTGGTTGCCAGAACTTTACCGTGATAAATACGGTGCAACTTGTTCTAATATTACGGTAAAATGATATTAGCACTGTTGATTTCATGTTTAAGATTGCCATTTTATTCCATATTTTACCGTATAAATAAAACGTTTTTCCATTAAAAGAAACGCTGTTTTGCCATACAATTGACAAGAAAATACTTTATTATTGCCGCATAAATTAAAGATTTATTACAGTATATTTTTGTTAGATATATGGTGTTTAAAACAACAGTAAGAACAAGTATTTTTTACAAAAAATAAAAGCAAAAATTACAGTGATGGCTTATATATTAGCCTACAGTATATTGCCAGTGTATTTTACAGTAGAGTAATGTATTTATTTATTTATTTTAACTGTAAAAATACTGTTTGGGCTGATATATACATTTATAGTGTTTCATTGTTACTGAAACTGAATTAAACTATTTATCATTTTACGGTCTTTTACTGTCATGGTTTAGCAGTTTTTCACCGTAAAATCTACAGACATTTTTTACAGTGTACTTCATTGCATATATATAATTAAAACCTGTGACATTAATGAACAAGTGTTTCCTTGAGAAATGATAATTCTTACAACATCACTCATACCAGACACAAACCAAATATATATTGCAAAGGAAGCTTTATTGCCAGTGACAGAGGGGAAATATCCACAAAGGAAGTTTTTCCACAATATATTGTACTCTGATCTTGATTGAAACAGTCCAACATCGGCTTTAAAAGTACATACAGTATATTTCGCAAGTTACCATCGCGCTTGATAGTTACAGTCCTGCAGGTCTGAAGATATACGTTTCACCTCGACACAATGGCCAAATAAACACGTCCATTTATAATGTATCTTATATTCAATCATGATCACTGAACCAAGGTCTAACCATGCAGCTTGGGCATGTTCCTCCTTTGGCCGTGGAATATTTCCTATTAAACAGAACAACACGTCCATAAAGCCTCAGGCATGGCTTTTACAAGGATACGCTCACAGACACAATGGCACTTTATACAACTTGGAAAAGAATTGCACACAGAGCTTGCTGAACATATTTTATACTATAGTAACAAATAAATTGTTGGAAAACGGTACAGATTTCTTTTTACAGTTGATTTGGTTGCTTTTTAGCTGTTTCACCATTTCGGGTATTAGATAATATGAAATGGCCACCACAAAAAGCCACTGGACAACAACCAAGTGATTGTGACATCTGTGTAAAAACAATTCAATGTGCGGATGACTATGGCTTCTTTTTGAATTAGGTCGATGGAAGATCTGATTTCCAAAATAATAACTAAATTATTGTGTTATAAAAAAAACAAAAACAAGATCTATATTGCACTTTCCATCAACTCACAGGAAGAGTGTTGAATCTTTGAATGGTAGTAACACCGGCACATTAAGCCGCCTCAGAGCACTTGCATTGTTGTCATGGCAACACCACCATGATAGCCAGTACCCAGTGTGAGGGCATGGTGGGGGGGGGGTTATGTCTAGCATTACGTGGCAGATCATACATTATACACCTTGTCAGTATCAGTCGTAATGTGTGCCTTCACACAACGCAAAAAGACAACAACAACTTGAATACAGCATCAATTCTCTGGCGTGTGATTTTCAACAGGCGGTTTGAAAACATAAGTATCGTCTTGGAGCGCCGCTCGCTGTTGAAATTACACCCTCCATGTGACACGCTGCAGTATTAACAGTCCCCTCGCTGATATTTACATTGCGGGTTACTGGAGTGCAAAGACGGAAAGTAAATAATTATTCTTTGGTTCAAAATGATATAAATATATTTAAGTTGTGTGTGCAGACGCCTGCACAACACCCTACATGATAGAATCTGCAATAAATCTACTTTTTATATCTATCCTAAAATCTTAATAATCTCTTTTCTGGTGACATCGTGACAATATAGATGATAAATTAACTCTAAGAAAGGCCACATACTGTATGTCGCTATTGTAAGTGTATGCACACTGTGATGATGTGTTTTTGATAATGAATACATGTATCCTGTAGGGCTTATATAATATGCATTTCTTATGACACATTCACAATGCATGAATCACAGGGAGCACAGCTTGGATAAAACAGCGATGTTACATGAACATCCCACTTGATCAGACATTAATAACTGACTTGCACCTTCCTTTGTATCAATCATGCAAAACAAAAATAAATATCTATTAGTATAAGTATGAAAATAATCACCACTACAGCCATACACACACACACGTACTGTATACGTATTGAGATATATACACAAACTTCAAACTGCACGATAGTCCACAGTTTGAACAATATCTAAAGGTACACATCAAAAATAGGAAACAGAAAAAAGAGGGGTAGGGGGGCAAAAAATAAAAGATCCATAGCCGGGCCAAACGGATAGCACAGAGCAGCACTGAAGGCACAATCTGCTTTATACACCATCAACAAAAGCCCCAAATTAAAAACCACAGCTACTGAAACATAGGTGACCTATACAAGCACACAAATCAACAGGTCAACAAGTAGACAGTACATTTTGACACTGCATAGAGTTAAAAACACAGTCCAGGCCAGCCAGCACTCAGCTGTACCGAGCTCATGTCACCAAGATCTGATTCTAGCTATTAGCATCCACACACACACATATATAATGTCTGCGCTTGTGTTCAGCTAAGGTACGTCGTTGTTATCTAGACTCTGAGGCTCCCACTCTTTCTCCTGGGGGACTCAGTTGGCCTGGACTGGTTTTGGACCCACTGCAACGCCGTTACAGTCGAGAATGTACTGCAGACAACCTTGAGGCGGGTGGGCCGGATTCTTAGTGGGTTCACCGACAATTTCTCCCTTCTGGCCAGTTCCCTAAGGAGACAAAGAGATAACTCATCAACAACAATGCCATTATTTGACTCTATATTAACATTGGCCGCGTTTCCCAGTTTCGCTCTTATCGCTTAAGAAGCTCTTAAGCGCTAAGAGCGTCTTAGGGACGCTCTTAAGAGCGCTGTGAAAGAAGGAAGTGTTTCCCAGAGTCGTTCTTAGCTTAAGAAGATCTTTCACTAAGAAGGAAGTGTAAGATCGCCCTGACCCACTCTTAACAGCCTTCTTAGCGACCAAACACTCAGTGCAGCCGCATCAGGGAAAGTTATATCGGAAACAAAGGAATACTAAAACCCTGCGTAATGATGCTGCAGAACACTGACGCAAGAAAAATAATAGCATAAGAAGAAAAATAACGATACAAAAATAAAGAATTGCCCATGTGTTCCTGTAGCTACATAAATAAAATAAATCATCATTACTATCACTCCTTACGTTTTCATACACATTCGGCATCTGCATATGAGTTTACAGTAGCTATAAAAACAACAACCTTGTGGTATTTTACAGATATGAGGGAAACTGACAGGTGTAATTGAACTCAGCTGGAACCTGAAGTGATTTATATTTCAGCACCACGGTGGTGGACAGCTCCCACTAAGAGCTTCTTAAGAAGCTTCTTTGGCGGGATCTTAAGAAGGCAGTTAAGAACGCATCTGGGAAACACCCCTATCTTAGCGCTCCTTCTTAGCCGAACCCTTCTTAAGAGCCTTCTTAAGTCCTTAAGAACGAGCGAATCTGGGAAACGCGGCCATTATCTTTCAATCAATCAGGAAAACTTTATATTATAGCAGGGGTGTCAAACTCAAATACACAATGGGCCAAAATGTAAAACTTTAATAAAATCGCGGGCCAACATATATATATATATATATATACCAAACATGTTTTGCTTTAACATTAACCCTATAAAGCCTGAACCATGAAATAATTGCCAGAAAATTCAATTTTTTTAAAACCGAGTGCTTATTAACTTGCTGACGAATTTTAAAAAATAAATAAATTGCATATTTGAATTCTAATTTGTATCATATTTGATACATCAGGTCTTTTTGTGCAATTTGTTGCTCACAGTTTGTTTTTCTTGAACTAACAAAAACATCAAACAACAACATTTTTAACTTTTCCTTTTTCCTCAAACATGCAAAATACATATTTTTTCCATATAACACAACATCATACATCTGCTGATACGAAGTTTTTTAATGCAGCAATGACTGATCCACTCGTGGAACCTGCATATCATTTTTGCTACATCCGGTATTTTTGTGCAATTTGTTGCTCAGTTTGTTCATCTTCAACACATGTATACATCAGGTTTTTGATGATGTATAGGTCTCAAAAATTACTGTATCTAATATGATACACTTGGCTTTATAGGGTTAAATATGGAACCAGCAACGCTTATAAACATACAATATATAACTAAATAGTGCAGACATGCAAAATCAAATTTCAAATAAAAAACACATCAATGTCATTGATTTATTAAATAAAAATTAAATAAAAATCGTATGCCTCTTTTCTGTTTGCATCCTTCTGATTTGAATATCAAAATCAACTTTTTCAACAGGTTAATAAATTCTGCCTTTCTTTTCTCCATTTTTGGGAAGGGGTAGCTGGGAGACAGCTCTAGCTTGAGGTTGCTATGACGACTGTCACAGAGGAGCGTTTCTGGGTCCTGTCCTGATTGACGCGCCAAAACAACAGCAGGGCATTGTGGGATTTGTAGTATTAGCTGTAAATATGTCTTATACTACCGGCGGGTCAGCTTTTATAGTACAATAATAATACAATAATTTGGTATTGCCTCGCGGGCCAAATAAAATTACACTGTGGGCCAAATTTGGCCCGCGGGCCGGAGTTTGACACTCCTGTATTATAGTATTTGTCATACAGCTAAGCTCAGTTTAAAGCGCTTTAAAGATGACTGACAAGTTGATAATAAGACAAAACAAAGTGTAGTTCATAAAAACAAAAAAAGACAAAAGAGACAAAGGTAGACGAATCAATAGAAACGATGAAAATGTAATAAAAAATATTTAAGAGCCTTGAGAGTAATGGTAGTAAGACCAAGTGAAATAAAATATAGATTTAAGAAGAGACAACCAGAGTAAAAACAAAAGACAATGACAATAACAGTAAATCAAAAGATTAGACTGATACTAAATAAAATTCAATAAAGACAGTAAAAAAGAAAAAGAAAGTCAATGGGTGACATGAAAGTATTAAAATAACGGATTAAATAAAATAGAGTATAATTTTACAAGATAAACACAATGAAATAAGTCAGTTAAATAATAAAGAAAACATCTATAAACCATTCTTATTCAATCATCTGGCTGACTTATAAAAGGTAGGTATTAAGCTTATGTTTAAAACTTTTAACATAGAGACTGTTCCAACTAACGGACTTATGCCAGAGGACCTGAGTGGCCGTACTCGTTCACACACCGCAAGAATGTGAGATAAACTGGTACAAGACCATGAAGTGCTGTTAACAGGGTTCGTACACTTTTTCAGTAGTAAATTCAAGCATTTTTCAAGGACTTTCAAGGTCCATTTTCAAGCTTTTCCAGTATCTTACACCGGTTGCAAACTGCATGTTTTAGATGAGTACTGTGAAGGAAATTTGGTGTTTCCCACATGGTGGGAAGTAGGCGTCGACCTACTTGGTATTCAAGACACAAGGCATTGTGGGAACTGACTCTGTGAACTTAACAATTCTAACACCATGACTGAGGGGAATGTGTTGACCAGTGGGCTCTGTCCTGATGTGATGCATAGGGCAGAAAGATAGGGCCGCATTGAGTCTTGTTGAAAAGCCAATGCTGAAAAGTGCAACAGTCATAAGTCGAGCGGTGTACGGGACTTTGTTGTATTGTAAAATAGCCATTTGGGATTGTGCGGTGTATGGAACACGAATGTGCTAATAAAACTTGCTGAACAGAGTATTGAGTGCTTTGTTTTTGGCCAGCTCACCCATTAACTTAGTGCAGTTGTCAAAATTGCCACGACAGTACTTACATACTAAAAAGGGGGAGATTTCACTTAACCATACCAACAGAGATGGTGTTACACTTTAAGAAGGAACGGTCTTCATTTCAGATAGGCTACTCATTATTTTTTACATTGAACATGTGATTATCTATAGTCTATAGATGGATATAGTCAGATTGCAAGAGAAATACAGTAAGAATTTCAAGCATTTACAAGCACTTTATCCAAAATCCAAGCACTTTTTAAACCTTGACATATAAATTCAAGCATTTTCAAGGATTTCAAGCACCCGTCAAACCCTGTGTTAAACTTTTTTAAATCTCTGTGCCTGTGGGTGACGTACCTGTGATGGCTGTATGGTGGTGGGTCTCTGGGGAGCATTAGCTTCGTTCTCTGCTGATTGGTTCATTTTTGCCAGCACCATGTCAGCGATGAGCTGCCTGTCCTCGGCCTGGTGTTCCCCCACCAGGGGCATGGAGGAGCCCACCACCTGCACCACACGGAGGACAGTTATAGCAGAGATAGATGTCAACACATTAATACACAGCAAAAACTGGAGTGTTGAATCAACTCCCACAGAGTCAATTTTAACACTTTTTGAGGGTTTATATAGCTCGACACTCTACAGCAGGGGTCTCAAACTCAAATTACCTGGGGGCTGCTAGAGGCAGTATCAAAATGACCAAAAAAAACATAAAATTACAAAAAAAAGACAAAAATTACAAAAAAATACACAAAATGACAAAAGACACAAAATAACCAAAAAAATTCATAGAGTGACCAAAAAAAGACACTAAAATATTTTAAAAAGACACAAAATGACCCAAAAGACAAAGGAATTATGAAAAAAGACACACAATTATTTTAAAAAGAGACACAAAATGACCAAAAAAGACAAAGAATTACCAAAAAAAGACACAAAATGACCCAAAAAAGACACAAAATTACCAAAAAAAACACACAAAATTACCAAAAAAGACACAGAATTACCAAAAAAAGTAATTAAAGGGACCTTCCACACACAACACGGTAAAGTGCCATTCATATAAAACTCACATTAAACTTTCATATCAAGATGGGGGCCACAAAATATCGTCATGAGGGACGCAATTGGCCCGCGGGCCGCGAGTTTGAGACCCATGCTCTACAGAGTTAAATTAACATTTTCAAAATAGTTAATTATTTAACACTGTGCCAAGAGTTACTTTTTAACTCACTAAACTGGGTTAAATTAACACTACATAGTTTAAAAAATAATAACTAATACAACAATTATAATGACAGAATAATTAATTCCAAGAAAAATACATTTTCAAAAACAGCATTTATTTTAAGGACCCCCCCCCCCCCCCCCATGCAGTCAATTAAATCATAATAAACAAAGGTATAATGTACAAACTTTCATCTGCAGCACCGTATGAGCTTTGACCGTATGAACAAACTGACCAAATAAGACACAAATTGACCACAAAATGATCAAAAAAGACACAAAGTGATCAAAAAAGACACAAAATGACCAAAAACGACACAAAATGACCAGAAAAGACACAAAATGACCCAAAGAAGAAACAAAATGACCCAAAGAAGAAACAAAATGACCAAAAAAAGACACAAAATGACCAAAAAAAGACACAAAATAACCAAAAAAAGGAAACAAAATGACCAAAAAAGACACAAATTGACCACAAAATTATCAAAAAAGTCACAAAATGACCAAAAAAAAGACATTAAGACTAAAGTTGAGATGCTTTTTACATCTCTACAGAGTTAATTTGCTTGGGCTTGAATAACTCTGTTAAATAACTCCAACACTGAACACCATTTGAATCAGAATGTGTTAAAATGACACTTTGAGAGTGGAAATCAACTCTGACATGTTTAACCCTGAAATTTCAACACTCCAGTTTTTGCTGTGTACACTTGACCTGAAGCTACAGGTTTCAGCATGTCCTAGAAATGATCCTAGACTCCTACCTCTGTGATGAAGTCTTTGCCATCTTTCCCATGGATAGCTTTGACTGCACAAATTTCCAGACCCCCGAAAATCTCTGAGCAGGTGTCGACCCACAGCTTGTACCTAAAAAAAACAATGTTTAACACATGGCTCGATGAAACACCACGGGCTCATTATCACAACTGATTTCAACAGGTTAACACTCCAGCAGTTGCTCACTAATAATCCACATGTAGCAGAATTAATTAACCTTTTCTTATATTATTATGTGCTGTAAACCAGAGGGGGTATAAATAATAAACTAATGACATTTTCTTCCTGTCATCTACAGGACATTAATTTATTGGCGACAAAAAATTGGTGTTTTTATGTATTATAAACAAAAAAAGGTGTGAATTAAGAACTAAAGACATTTCTTACACCTTAAGGTAATTAAGGAATGTGTCCAGTCTTTTTTATGGGCTGCAAACAAGATAGGGTGTAAATAAGGAACTGAAGAAACTTCCTACCATTATCACTTAAAGAACTTTAATGTATGTGACGGGTTATTTTTGTTATTTTATGTGCTTTTTCTATTTTTTTTTATTTTTGTTATTTTATGTGCTGTAAACAAGACATTTTAATCTGTGCCCTACATCTCCTGAACTTTCTTTTTTCTTTCTCTTCAATGGTTTCCTTGTTAAATCTATTTTTGTTTGTTTGTTTTCTTTTTTTCTGTATAATTTGCCCTTATCTCTTTGTAAAAATATATGAAACTAATAATAATAATGCTGTAAAAGCATGCCTTTTGAAACTTTAAATGAAAACTGTAATCATCCTTTATTCCAAAAACATATTTCCTTCCTTACATCAAAATAAAACACTTGTATTTGAGTGAAGGATCTTTGTTCAAAACTCACCGATCAGTCATGGCCACCCGCTCGAGCATCGCTGAGCCAGTATTGGTCTTCCAGTTCCCAGATATAGACGTTCTCCTGGAATGTGTAAGAAAAGTTACAACAGTTTTGTGTCTCATTCAGTGGTAAAGTTGAATTAACCCGTAAGAACCCATGGTGACACGGGTGTAACAAACACTTTAAATCTTCTAGAATCTCCTATATTCAGCTTTATGCTTCACATTAACTCATTAAATCCCTAAACGACGTATAATCAACACCCTGGTGTGGTGGACATGAAGTGACGTCTCCAAAATGTGGCTTTGACTGGAAACAGAAATTTGAAACATTTCAAAAAGCTTATTTTTTGTTACGAGATACCATGATGTGTGAATGAATGACACAATAGCCCTAAAAAATAACAGGATTATTCAGTCTAAATGACATTTTTTGCTGATATTTACATTTAAATTTAGAATAGAAAACCCCCTCACTGTAATTTTTACGGTGAGGTTCTGGCAACCACAGCTGCCGGTATTTTTCCGTAAATTAAACAGATTATTTTTTACAGTGTATATATGTCACATCACAGATCTTTGACATTTAGGGGTAGTATTTTTTTTTTTTTTTAAACATCCAATCCAATCCAATCCCCTTTATTTATATAGCACAATTTTAGCAAACACAAGGTGTCCAAAGTGCTGCACAAACAATAAATACATAACAAAATACAAAGAGATGTAGTAAACAATAGAACAGTAAGATGCAATAAATTAAAAATGGGATAAAAATAAATAAAATAAAATGTAAAATGTACTGCCCGCACAAAATAAAATATGCATGAATACAATAAAAACAAAAAATCATAAAATCATAAAATCAACATAAAATCAACACTCTACGTGGTGTTAAAAGCCAACGAGAAGAGGTGGGTTTTAAGAAGAGATTTAAAATGTGGTCCACTTATAGAACACATCCTTTAAGGATAGGTCTGGGTTCCTATGGGTTACGATAAGTGTAACTATACGTACATGTAGGCTTTGTAGTCAGTGCCAATCTTCTGGATTCTGATGTCGTACTTGGAGTCGATGAGAGGTTCTGTGGTGGTGTACGTCTGGGTGAGAGCCACGACACTGGCTATGTCCTGGAATTTACTGTGATTGTCCACCTTAACCTGTACACAAAAACAGACAAATGAGACAGAACCAAGCAAAAATACCCAGGATTTAACCCATAAGAACCCATGGTGACACCCATGTGTCAAACACTTTTAATCTTCTAGAATCTCCCATATTCAGCTTTATGCTTCACCTTAACTCATTAAATCCCTAAGTGACGTAAACTGTGTGACTGGAAACAGAAATGTAAAAATAGCTAATTTTAAAAAGCTTATTTTTTTGTTACGAGGCTAAGTTTAAACCCATTTAACAATTCTAATCCGTTAATAGGGTGTGCTGTGTTGCATTTAACTTGTTCTGATCACATTTCCTGAACAAATTAAAGTCACAATTTTGATAAATGTTATGGAGATGCAAACAAAAAGGCAAATTTGTGTCTCTGTACGCAGAAAATGTGTCTAGTTTTTTTCTATTTTAAAATAAAAAAAATATCATAAACATAAATACCATAAACGCCCATTGTAACGTATGTATGTCACATCAAAGATATTTGACAGTTAGGGCTAGTATTTTTTTTTAAAACATCAGAAATGTGTTCTATGTGGTCCACTTATAGAACACATTCTTTAAGGATAACTGGGTCTGGGTTCTTATGGGTTAAAAAGGCAGCTGGCATCTTATTGACATTGTGATGCAGACAAATGCATGCTGATACTTTGATGAAACTCCAACTGCTTGATAGTGTATATATTAAATATTCCCAAAGCAAATAGAAGAAGAAATATAACAATAAATGCACTGCAAGAGAAACAATGTCTGTACCTTTCCAATACCAGAGTGGGCATGTCCAATCTTCACAACAACAGGGAATGATGGCATGCTGACCTAAAGTAAGAAAGTATAGAGTTATTTTCTTTTAAATTTCAATATTTTTAATTTTCAGAAAAAACAGATGTGTTACAAAAGCAGACATTTAAAAGAAAAAATATATATATATACATAAACATGTGGGGGGAGATAATATATAACATTTTCTATATATAACATTATATATATATATATATATATATATATACACACTACTGGGTAAAAGTTTTAGAACACACCAACTTTTCCAGAATTTAATTGAAAATGATGCAGTTTAATGTCTCAGTGTACTCTGAAATTAATGCACATTTGCAATATTTAAAATTCTTTATTGAGCATGATAGTGTTTTGAAAGTAAAAAAAAGATTCAAAATCACATTTTATGTTTGACTAAAGGACTAAAAAAAGACACAAAATGACCAAAAAAAGACACAAAATGACTTACAAAGACATGAAAAGAATTCAAAAATGGACAAAATAGCCCAAGACTCCATAGAGTTAAGTTGTTAACCCATTTCTTGTTCCCTGAAAAAGGCCTACTTGTATAATTCTGAAATGTACATTATTTTCCAGTTTTGGTTAAGCTTACCTTTTTTTATTTACCTCTGGCAGTTCACCACTTACCTTTGTACCCTTTCAAGCTGTTCATTTGACTTGAACTGCTTGAATTTCAATAAAAAAATGGAAAAATTGGGGTGTTCTAAAACTTTTGACCGGTAGTGTATATACATGATATATACACACACGGTGTCATACAAGCATATATACACATCTATATAAACAGACATATGCACATACATATATACAGACAGACATACAAATATACACACCTACTCATTTACTTGCATATATGTAAACCGAACCGTATATACTGAGTTATTATCTTTTATTCTGCTTCATACTTTCATATTGGATTTGTAAATGATCTGCCCAAACTTTGTCTAATGTCAAACAAATATCGTAATGATCTTTGGGTTCTCACCATCTCCTTGTAGTTGGGGTAGAAGGTCTGCTCGATCAGAGGGAACTTCTCGGCGCCCAGCTTCCTGTGGGTGTTGATAAGTTGGGCAAACTAGACACACAGAAGAGGTAAATAAATCAGGTATGATTCATAAATCATTTCCCAGCAAGCTGTGGTTATTTACTTGACATTATACAATGCAGACAGAGAGTAGATCATTATTATTGTCCCTGCTGCATTGCTCTGCAGTAAAGCTGTCCCCGGCTGCTGAGTGCCTACCGCCCATGGCTTGTCACACAGATTGTAGATGGACTCCAGTGAGTTGATGCATGGGACGGCGCCATACTGCAGGCCGATGATCAGGTTGCGAAAATCTTCATTCTGGGTCATACTGAAGGCGTGCTGACGAACGAGGACGAAGTCTGGCTTGAACGACCTGGAATATTAAATTATGGGTGAGACGTGACAAATATCTGAGCAGAAAATGACAAACTGTGAAAACTGTTGCATGAATCAGGAACTCAGCAGTGGGTGGATATACACAACATCCCTGCTGATTAAAACTGAACTAATTTATGACATTGGTGGATAGATAGATAGATAGATAGATAGATAGATAGATAGATAGATAGATAGATAGATAGATAGAAAATTGGTGTTTTTATGTATTATAAACAAAAAAAGGTGTGAATTAAGAACTAAAGACATTTCTTACACCTTAAGGTAATTAAGGAATGTGTCCAGTCTTTTTTATGGGCTGCAAACAAGATAGGGTGTAAATAAGGAACTGAAGAAACCTCCTACCATTATCACTTAAAGAATTCTAATGAATGTGACGGGTTCCTTTTGTTATTTTATGTGCTGTGAACAAGAGATTTTAATCTGTGCCCTACATCTCCTGAACTTTCTTTTTTCTTTCTCTTCAATGGTTTCCTTGTTAAATCTATTTTTGTTTGTTTGTTTTCTTTTTTCTTCATAATTTGCCCTTATCTCTTTGTAAAAATATATGAAACTAATAATAATAATGCTGTAAAAACATGCCTTTTAGACAGATAGATAGATAGATAGATAGATAGATAGATAGATAGATAGATAGATAGATAGATAGATAGATAGATAGATAGATAGATAGATAGATAGATAGATAGATAGATAGATAGATAGATAGATAGATGGATGGATGGATGGATGGATGGATGGATAGATAGATAGATAGATAGATAGATAGATACATAGATAGATAGATAGATAGATAGATTACTTTATTCATCCCCGAAGGGAAATTCGGTTGTCACAGCAGTCCGGTATTCAAGTACAATAAAATACAATAGAATAAAATACTGAGGTAGCATAAATAAAAACAACAATAGAAAAAAACACAGAATAGAACAAGAACACTTAAGAAGTTAAAAAAGAACATCAGTTGGTAGGATGGTTGGCAAGATGATGGTAATAATTAAACTTGTGATATGATGCAACAATGCTATAGTGACTAGACGGTATATATAATAATAATAATAATAATAATAGTACAGTATATAATATATATAATATAATATGTAATAATAGATAATAAACAATATAGAAATAAAATGAAAAATATAAATAAAGTAATTATAAGTAAAATAATATGATATATAATAATAATAGTAATAATAATAATAATAATAAATAAGGCTAGTAAGGCCGGTATAATAATAATAGTAGTATATTACAGTATATAGTAATAATAGTAATAATGGCATCTTTACTCCTTTTCTGTCTCTTGTGTGTTTGACTGTGTGTGTCTCACCTGATAACCTTGGTGCCGTTTCTGAGAACTTGCATGTTAACGTTGCAGGTCCCGTTAGCATGAGCCACCACGTTTATCTCGTTGAATTCAGCCTGAGGAGTCAATGATTAGAGAAGCATGAGCACAGAGCACTTAAAACTTCTCTTTACATAAGTACTCAAAATGGATTTGACTGGCTCCATGAAACGTACCTGCTCCACTTTGATGTCATAATCCCCATGTAGTTTCTTTCCCCGGAATAATTTTGCCCTGGTTAAAACAGAAACCCAGACAATACATTAACTTTTAGTGTAATTTCCAATGAATTACCAATCCAAATGCAAGCCTTGCGTTATCACTTTACAACCTGGAATATAAATTCATGTTAAATATATCTCATTTTTGCTGAGTTTATTATGGACGGTTCAGAGCAGACAAATGTTCCCTTTCACGCTCTTGTAACTGCTAATACACAGCCTCTCTAACACTTCTTCCCTTCAATCTGGCAGTGAGGATAGTGATAAATTATTACAACACTTTTCCAGGCTGCATAATTTTAAAAGGCAAGCCTCTCCACATAGACGCAGACGGAAATAAGCATTTTCTACACCAGCAGGACCGCCAGCGGGGTTAACAAAGGACAGCACAGTGAGGCAGCAGTCCTAAAGAGTTCTGACCAAGAGCAAAAGGACAGCTTACATCACACCACTTCCTAAAAGTCTACACTGGTTGCCAAAAAGCCACAGAATTTATATCAGACTTTATTACTTATAGCAAAGACGTCACACTGTTGTACGGAACCAATCACGGAGGCCACTGAAGTCAGCTTTTATGGTTTCTTTTACAGATTGAAAGTGAGCAAATTTCTGAGGAGATAATAACGAGGACAAGGACGAGGAGGAAGAGAGCCAAATTTTTAATTATAGCTTTTTTGTGGAAACATGGCTGCTACTTCTGTACGGGGTTGGAGCCAGGAGTGTTGGTGACGCGAATGGCTTCACTGAACACACATTTTATCAGACATTTCTGCATGCAAAGGGAATCAGAATCAGAATCAGAATCACTTTATTAGTCCCTTGAAGGGAGATTTGTTTTGCAGCAGGACACACAAGACAAGGTACACAACGATACAAGACAAGGTACACAACGATAACATAACATAATAAGACCCAATAAATATCTAATAAAACACAGTCAAAGAAACGCCATACGCATATATAAAATCACTGACATGTTCGTTGCAGAGCTGATACCCCTAAATGGAGAGTTACTACCTAGTATAGGTAAAAAGTGCAATGTGCAGATGTGCAAGAAACAGACTTGTGAAGATGAGCAATTAGAGGACTACTTTCTATTAGTTAAATAAATGGCAGTTGGTATAAATGAGACCTGGAGTCTTTAAGTCCTCCACCTAGGGGCCCTGAGACGACAAGAGCTCAAATTCATTCAGAAGAGGATGATGAGGACAATCCATAATGGCGCTAGCCTTCCTCAGGACCTGTCTGTTATACAAGGGATGCTTTTAACTAGATCCGTCAGTGTGTCCGTGTTTGTGTTCACAGAGGGACTCCAGGATTGTTGGCGAATGTCAAAAAAAAAAGGCGAGTGACAGAGGAGTTGCATTAATTCTGACATAATTGTTTGGACTGATGTCGCTTTGCAAAATATCAGATCTGGATCTAAGAAAAAACACATATTAAAGCGACCCAAATCAGAAATGAAAAGCTCTGATTCAATGTGATTTGTGCTGTTACACATTCTTAGTTGAGTGGAGAGTGGAGTGCTAGTGGGGCCCAGAGCAAAACGTAAACAAGGAGAAGAGGCTTTTAGTCATTATGCTGCACAGTGCTGGAACAAACTGCTTGCTGGTTGAAGGAATTCTCCAACCATTGCAGTTTTTAAATACAGAATGATTATTGTTCTCAAGCACTTTCACCTAAATATTTTTATCATATCTCTCATTGGCATCATAGTATTATGATTGTATTGATATTATTTATTAGGGACCGAGCACTTACAGTGCGAGGACCCTATTGTAATTGGTCCGTTTATTATTATTATTATTCTCCTTCCCAAAAGTAAATCGCTAATTTGGAGGCTTTATCATATTGAAAAACTCACCATTTTTGGAATATACATTAATCTCCGCTGAAATTTACGTATTCTAGTTTGTATTATTATCTGTTTATTTATTATATATTATTTTACTCTTTGATTCTCCTTTTTAAAAATGTATCTCTGAACATAATTAGAGGCCTAGATAAGTATTTTTTATTTTTTATTTATTTTTTTAAATTATTTTTATTAACGAAGAAACAAAGAAAAGAACAGTGGATTACTTATTAGGAGCCACAATATGAAAACAAAACGCTAAAACACAATTCTAGACAACAAAGACTCAGGAACATATTTACAAATTAGACAATGTACACACAAATAACATACAAAGAATAATATAAAGGATAACCACAACAACAAAAAATGAAGACTGAATGAGACTGGTAATATACACAGATTCCAGGATAAAAAGAGAATCATATGAGGCGTTAACTAAATTCAAAGTAACCCTTGGACCACAGCGATAGCTTTAGACCAGTTGATTATAGTTTCAGGTCTAGCATTATTAATCCTGGCTGTTGACCTCTCAAGAAGACAGACATCAAAAAACAATAAAAGCCAGGTTCTCTTGACATTCATGACAGGTTCAAACCAGTTCTTTATAATGGTTTTCTTGGCAGCCGTAGAAGCTGCTAATATTATTCTTTTCTGCTGAAATGAAACTAAAATGTTGGGATTAGATCCAATAAGATATAGAATAGGACATAAGGGAAAAACTTTATCTATAATAGTGTTAGTAATATAATTTATATATTTCCAAAGAGGTTTGACAACTGAACAGGACGAAAACATATGTAGCAAGTCTCAAGTAGCAAGTATTTTTTACTTCAGCCTACTCCCTTTTTTTCGGACCAAAATGATATGAGGAAATGCGTAGTGAATATTAACTTAACTGGTTCTTATATCTATCTTTTTACTTAGACGGGGCAGATGCATGTATATGTATAGGGTTATATATACTGTATCTGTGTAAATGTTTATGTACATCTGTATAATGGTGTCTATTTGAGTATGTGTATGTATATGTATATGCATCTAGCCTACGCTGCTGTCGTTTATGTTGTTGTTTATTCTTCGGTTCGAAAAGAAGAATTAATAAAATGGAAAAAAAAGGGGAAAAAACGATTTTTTTTCTCTTTTAAGATGTCTTTTCTTTACTTCAAACTGTGTCTTTGATTTGTTCTAACTCTGTGTGTTTTAACTTCTCTCTACTTCACCTTGAACCTACGACTGTGAATGAAACATGCTTTATAAATGAAACTGCCTCGCCTTGCCCATTATACACACTGAATACACAATGTCAGAAAATGGCTGCGCCTTTCATCAGTTGTGATTCAGCACTTTTTTTGAAAACAAAGACTCTTTGGCGTTTCTGACTTGAATAAAAAATGACACCTGCAGGTCCTTGCTCTCCTTTTCCCCTGGATTACTGGTGAAGTGGAAAGCTTTTGCCACAGGATTTAAGATTAAGATGGATCAGTGTCTCGATACTGACACCACACAGAGATGAAAACCTGCACAAGCCACACAGCGATTGTCGGCGTTAATAGTGTGTTTGACTTCTTTGGCTTTTTCCTGTTCTGATGCACTGGGGCTGGACCTGACAACATAAGCTTTGGCAGTAGGAGCTACTGGGCTGATCTACAGCAAATCAATACTAATGGGGTCCAAAAAAAGAACCTTTCCCGCCTGTTTCCATTTCGTTTTCCATTGCACAAATACCCATCGACTGCAGTGCAACAGTGGTAAATTGGTGTGCTGCAGAAGATTTAAAAAATGTTTTTTATCCAAACAGGATTCAAAGGATGTCCATGTTTCAGTATTTATTTACTTTTTAGGTATTAGGGCTACATGCAGGGCAAGATGCACTTCTTAAAAATGGGTACTCCCAATATCCTAAAATTACCATTGCTGGTATTTAATAAATGTACTGTGTATTGATTATTGTGCATTTAAAATAGCACTTTATATTTACTGTGCAATCTGCAATATAATTACGCACCTAACACTTTAACACTTAAGCACTCTGCACTTTAATCAACCCTTTGATATAATAAAGTAGCGTTTAACACTAGTGAAATACGTTTGGTCCCCTGACCCTTGACCCCTGACCCCTGACCCCTGGCCTGTATGTTCCATGATCCACTAGACTTTTCATTGTTCTTGCTTCTCTTTTTCTTTTCTGTTCTATTGTGTTCTCAAGGACACGTTTTCTCTCCTCCTGCTCATTCTGGCCATGAAGGCCAACTGCCAACTTGTTGTTATCGATGTTTTATTGATTTTATTGTTATTGTTATGGTATTTTGACATATTGACATCAACCTGCCAAAGGGACTAAAGATGGAAATTAGCTGTTGGCTATAATCTTGCATATTTACATGTACATGACTGTCTTTATATATTTATACGACAGGATGCAGAGTTCCTACTTCCCCTTCCTCCTAGTTTGAATCACCCTGCTGTCATATAAACCTGCCCTTCTTGGCAATTTAGCGAGGAACCAAAGCTGAATAATTCATCCCAAATCTAATTGGGGCATGGGGATCTATTTGGCTGTGGAGGAAAACAAGCATTAAAACATGAATCACCGCTGCTATATCAGGGAAAATAAAAAGCCTACTTTGCACAGAGATGAATGTGTTTTTCCAATACGTACTGTAGACTGACACCATGTTTCCAAAACACAACCAATACAAACAAACACAGATATGAGGCATGAAAAAGACTAGATAATGGACTAAAATCTATGCACTAAATCTATGCACGACACTTTGCTATGTTATTAATATTATTACTATTATTATTATTATTATATATACTGTTGCTGCCATTACTATTATTACTATATACTGTAATATACTACTATTATTATTATACTAGCCTTATTTATTATTATTATTATTATTATTACTATTATTATTATTATTATATTATTTTACTTGTAATTACTTTATTTATATTTTTCATTTTATTTTCATATTGTTTATTATCTATTATTACATATTATATTATATATATTATATACTGTACTATTATTATTATTATTATATACCGTCTAGTCACTATAGCATTGTTGCATCATATCACCAGTTTAATTATTACCATCATCTTGCCAACCATCCTACCAACTGATGTTCTTTTTTAACTTCTTAAGTGTTCTTGTTCTATTCTGTGTTTTTTTCTATTGTTGTTTTTATTTATGCTACCTCAGTATTTTATTCTATTGTATTTTATTGTACTTGAATACCGGACTGCTGTGACAACCGAATTTCCCTTCGGGGATGAATAAAGTAATCAATCTTTCTATCTATCTATCTATCTATCTATCTATCTATCTATCTATCTATCTATCTATCTATCTATCTATCTATCTATCTATCTATCTATCTATCTATCTATCTATCTATCTATCTATCTATCCATCTATCCATCCATCCATCCATCCATCCATCCATCTAATATAGTTTAGTTACGCTGTGATAATGACGGTATTTCTCATTTTGACACCTTAAAATATTTAAACATTGAGGGCATAAGCATTTTAGTAAATTAAACTGTTCAAGAGGTTTGTTGCTAAATTTGTTGCGTCAGCACGACTGTAATATTGCAAGCATATGGGTTTGCATGTACCCTTTGCCTTTTCTTAACCCATAGGAACCTATGGTGACATCTATCTTTTACTCATTAAAATCTCCATCAGTAAGGGTAGACCATAGTATAATGTTTAATCTTTGCTTGATGCCTGCAGATCCCAGCCCTGCTCAGCATGCTCAGCATGGGATCAGCACGTTCAAAGAGGACACCAGCCTATAGCTCGTTTAACATGATCTTTTAGAACAGCACATTAATATGCATCAGCATTTGATCATCACTTCAAAGTGACCAGCTCCTGTGGTTAACATTAAAGTCCTTTCTGCAATAACTGTACTTCTACTTGTTTTAGTTTCCATCCAAAATATAAAGCACATCATTGCTTAATATTACCAATGCTTCTGCCACTGCCCTTGACAAATGTACCGGCCTTAAAATCTGGGCACTCTGCCTAACTGCTCACTGAGATGTTTACTTGCATCATTCATTTGTGGGAATCAATATGGGTACTCTTGACTTGAATTAAAGATGAGAAACCAAACGAGACAGAAACCATCCACCGCTTTTGTCATTTCAAGAGTAAGTAAGACAATATACACAATAAAAAATAAATCAAGCGGTTTCATTAATGGTTGCAGGTTGGCAAATTGCCAAATTAGGTATTGCTGCAAAATCATTTTTTTCGTCCGGGTGATTCATCTGAGAGCTTTGCTAGCGGGAGCCCATGCAGAATTTTAATGTCTCATCACTTTACCTGCTTAACATTCACTCTCACATGTGGGTAATATTTGAGGAAGGTTAAGCTTATTGAACAAAACATTCTAGTTAAATACAGTTCCATGTGTGTTTTTGTAATCCTGAACATTTAGTGACTGATTAAAAGGAGCCCAAGCCTCTGGACTTTAAAGTGAGCAACGTTATGGAGAGAAGAAGAAGGCAGTTGAAGCCAGCCATTAGTCTGATAAGTAAGACAGTGGAACATCTGCTCCTGCTGTCATAAGAGTAATTTATAGCACAGTGTTCCTGGCACAAAGCAAACCTCTCAGGATGACTGTCAGATTCATCTAACGAATAAAAAAGCCAGCTGTATAACGGATGGTTTCTGTCTCTATATGTGCTTTGACCCTGGAAATGATTTGATTTTATCAACACACATTTTATGTCACTGTTAATTATTCTGCTTAAAGATGATGTGCACGACATTCAGAGCATGTCGACTGTTCAGAGCTGAGCAGGGACTGTTTCTCTTATTCTAACTCCCAACTCATCACACAAGGATCCCTGTGGACACCCCACGGTGTCTTTTCATCAGAAATGCCCTCTGGGTACTATACACTGTAAAAAATGTCTGTAGATTTTACGGTGAAAAAACTGCTAAACCATGACAGTAAAAGACCGTAAAATGATAAATGGGTTAATTCAGTTTCAGTAAAAATGAAACACCGTAAATGTATATATCAGCCAGAACAGTATTTTTTACATTTTTTTATTTTTTTTAAATAAATTACTCCACTGTAAAATACACTGGCACCATGTTTGTAGCAAAAATATACTGTATATATATATATAATATACTGTAATATATATATATATATATATATATATACAAGCCATCATTTTTGCATTTATTTTTTGTAAAAAAATACTTTTTCTCACTGTTAAATGTACTAAACACCATATCTCTAACAGAAATATACTGTAATATTTAATGGTGAAATCTTTAATTCATGCGGCATTCATACGTTTTTTTCTTGTCAATTATATGGCAGAACAGCGTTTCTTTTGATGGAAAACCTTTTTTTTTTTACAGTAAAATATGGAATAAAATGGCAATATAATTTTACCGTAATATTATAAAAAAATTGCACCGTATTTATCACGGTAAAGTTCTGGCAACCACAGCTGCTGGTTTCTTACCGTAAAAACAGTGTAGGTTTTTTTTACAGTGTAGGTGTGCCATATTGTATCATTCACGATAATGCTGGTATATTTTTTATATGATAAAAAAAATGCATATCGTGATAATGGCAACATTGTTGCTGTAGTGACGTCAAATCATTGCATTTAAAACTTACTTAAGTAAATGTACAAAATGTACTTAAAGTATCAAAAGTAAAAGTACTTGTTATGCAGAATGGCTCCACTCAGATTGTTATATACATACACTACCGGTCAAAAGTTTTAGAACACCCCAATTTTTCCAGTTTTTTATTGAAATTCAAGCAGTTCAAGTCAAATGAACAGCTTGAAAGGGTCCAAAGGTAAGTGGTGAACTGCCAGAGGTAAATAAAAAAAGGTAAGCTTAACCAAAACTGGAAAATAATGTACATTTCAGAATTATACAAGTAGGCCTTTTTCAGGTAACAAGAAATGGGTTAACAACTTAACTCTATGGAGTCTTGGGCTATTTTTCCATTTTTGAATTCTTTTCATGTCTTTGTAAGTCATTTTGTGTCTTTTTTTGTCATTTTGTGTCTTTTTTTTTAGTCATTTTGTGTCTATTGGTGTCTTTTTTGTCATTTTGTGTCTTTTTTTGGTCATTTTGTGTCTTTTTTTAGTAATTTTGTGTCTTTTTTTAGTCCTTTTGTCCAACACAAAATGTGATTTTGAATCTTTTTTTTACTTTCAAAACACTATCATGCTCGATAAAGAATTTTAAATGTTGCAAATGTGCATTAATTTCAGTAATTTCAGTTCTAAAACTTTTGACCAGTAGTGTATATTCTAAATATATTGTTGGATAATTATTTTTGATGCATTTATGTAAGCAGCAATTTACTGGTGTCAAGGTACCCGCTCATTTTAACTACTTAATATACTTTTATGTGGTTTACTTTATAAAAAAAAGTTTAATCACATTTTTTTTAATGTTAAATCTTGATGTGAAAAGTAACTAAAGCTGGCAGCTAAATGCAGTGGAGTAAAGACTACAATATTTGCCTAAAGTACCATAAATAGAAATACACAAGTAAAGTACACGTACCTTAAATTGTACTTAAGTACAGTACTTAGTTATATTCCACCACTGACATTTGCAGTGTTATTCTTATTTTTTAATACTTCCATTTTGCGAGTAAAGAGTACATTTTCTGAATTTGCCAACCGTTGAGACTTGCACTTACACACCACAATTTAGATTTATGGATATTATTTTGTTGTATGACTTATAAAGAAGAGAGAAGCTCAACACACACAGAGAAAGAGTGCGACTTAATTTACTACTCGGGAGGCCATTACTCCACTATATCCTTACATAGTAAACAGTTGTTTACTGCTATATTATATATTTTTAATATATCATTTACAGCACCTTTAACACAACAATGTCCTTTTACAAATAATGTATGTTTTTTTTGTAAATTGCTGATTCTAAAAATTGTAGGACTGTTTTCATTTAGAGGCCTTCTTGAGATGTTTAATTTTTACTATTTAGATCAGAAGAACACTGGTGCGTATAGGGAGGAACAAGTAAATGAAAAGTTGCCAAGACTTCCTTTTTAAGATGCACTGTAAAAAAATAATCTGTTAAATTTACGGTAAATTACCGGCAGCTGTGGTTGCCAGAACTTCACCGTAAAAAATACAGTGAGGGGGTTTTCTACTGTAAATTTAAATATCAGCAAAAACTAATTTAGACTGAATATTCTCGTTATTTTTAAGGTAATTGTGTCATTCATTCACACATCATGGCAAATCTCCATTAACTTTACATGAAAATGTTATATTTTTACAGCAAAACTGTGTGTTTCCTACAGTTCATGACAGTAAAAGTAAAAATTGTGCTATTCCTTGATTTACGGTAATTAAAAGTGTCTACTACGGTGATACACAATTTTTAATTTTACGCCCCATTCCTGATGCAATTTGACAGTGTTTTACTGTAATTTCCACAAACATTTTTTACAGTGTGGCTTCTGATCACAAACAATTTGCCAGATTAAGGTCTAGCACAAATGTCACAAATACAATTATTTTTGCAAGTTAGACAGTGTACAGGAGTTTGTTTGCAACATTTGTAGAATTTGACAAGTAACTGCATGTATGGCATAGACAAAATGTGCAGTAAAAAAGCATCCTAAACACTTGAATCATTAACATTTTTAACTGCCATTTTACAGAATCTAAGTGATGGTCAACATCTATAATATATTTGAATTTGGATTATTTTATCAGGCTACAAACTTGTTCATTGTTCATATGTTTATTTGATATGTTTACCCTCCAACGGGAGAAAAAGGGACGATGCAAGAGAGGTATGAAAATAAGGAGAGTAGTGGAGAAAGGTTTTATTTTACTTCTACTGTAACTTTACTTGATAATTTGTGTCAAACTATGTCTCTGCTCCGTGGTGGAGAAGTATGTGAATATTCTACTACTGTTGGAAAACATGTAAAATGTGGATGGAATGTTGATATGTGGAATCAATAAAAAAGATAATAAAAAAATAAATTAAAAAAAAGAATTTGGATTATTTTAATCGAATAAAATTTAGATTTATTAAGAGCGAGAGTGAGAGCAAGATCAAGAGAGGGTATATATATATATATAAATCTTAGATTATATGTCTTTTTTTAGTCATTTTGTGTCTTTTGGTGTCTTTTTTGGTCATTTTGTGTCTTTTGGTGTCTTTTTTGGTCATTTTGTGTCTTTTTTTAGTCCTTTAGTCCAACATAAAATGTGATTTTGAATCTTTTTTTTTACTTTCAAAACACTATCATGCTCGATAAAGAATTTTAAATGTTGCAAATGTGCATTAATTTCAGAGTACACTGAGACATTAAACTGCATAATTTTCAATTAAATTCTGGAAAAGTTGGTGTGTTCTAAAACTTTTGACCAGTAGTGTACATATATTCTAAATATATTGTTGGATAATTATTTTTGATGCATTTATGTAAGCAGCATTTTACTGGTGTCAAGGTACCCGCTCATTTTAACTACTTAATATACTTTTATGTGGTAGATTTGTGGTAGATTTATTAAGAGCGAGAGTGAGAGCAAGATCAAGAGAGGGTCTATATATATAAATCTTAGATTATATATATATATATATATATATATCATCTAAGATTTGACTTATTTAACCTGAAAAACAGATGTTGATGTCTGAGCCTTCTGCTAGATGCAATTAGTGTGAAGGACTCTTTCCTGATTTCATTGCGTGTGTCTTGGGGCCACTGGTTCTCATCACTTTGATTTGCTACAGCGACAGAAAAACAGTCTGGAAACTGCCCGTCACACAATGAGATACAGCACATAAACAAGGCATCAGGCTCAAGGTGTGCCAACATTACAGAGATATAAGGTACTCAGCAAAACCTGCTTGAAAATAAAGAGACATTTCATCTTCTCAGAGCTTGCCAACAGCTATGTTTTTATGGTTTTTGTCCAGCTTCTGTGAAAGCTGAATACAAAGCATGCAGCGTTTCCAACCAACGCGTCGGTACTTTTCTAATGCTGTCTCCTCCAGATCATTCTGAATGTAATACATGTTTCTTAATGGTATAGTTAATGATCCAAACAGTATAGTTTTGCACAGTGGCACTACATAATCTGTATAAGCTGCAGGACACTGAATGTGAAACTAAACCTGAGTAAACTAAGATTGATCTGTGCTGCTGCCATAGTGACTTACAACCACTGGGTGAAAGGTTGTATAAAAGAAGCCAAAACAAACCAAACCTCCTGAAAAAAACATGTTCAACTCCCCACTCAGTGATATTGAGCAGCCATGAAAAATAAATGCAGCACTCAGACAGAGGAAGCCCTTTAAATGAGGCATTTTAGCTGATATTCCCATGTGCATGTGTACTAGATATATCATTTTAACTACTTAACCCATTGAAGCCTGGAAAGCGTTTACGTCGTTTTGTAGTATTTGTATAAGCTCTAAAAAATACTTTTTGAATTTAATTTCTATCTGCTACAGAGGCTGAAAAATCTATTATTTAGTAGAAGAGTTCACCCTTTTTTTCCCCAGAATTTTTCCAGAATTTCCAGAAAATTAGAGGCTTATTTTAAAATCGCCCAGAGGTTTTTCAGGCCTCAATGGGTTAATATACTTTTATGTGGTTTCATTTATAAAAAAGTTTAATCACGTTTTTTTTTATGTTAAATCTTGATGTGAAAAGTAACTAAAGCTGGCAGCTAAATGCAGTGGAGTAAAGACTACAATTTTTGCCTAAAGTACCGTAAATAGAAATACACAAGCCTTTTGAATGAGGTATTTTAACTGATATTCCCATGTGCATGTGTACTAGATATATGAAGCAAAAAATGTTTAAGGACAATACCAGTCTGCGGAGCTCAGGAACACGATGAAATAACATTATATTCAATATGCTGCATAAGGCAACACTTGGTGTATCTTATCGAATACAGAGGCACAACTTCATATTCGATGGTTAAATATCGACAGTAAGAACAATCAAGTGGAAAACATTATCTTGCTCCCAGCCAGACTAACTCAATATTCTCAATTAGAATTACTTTGATGAATGACCTGGCTTTAGCTTAATCTATTATATTGTGTTCCTCTGCCAGACCAGCAGAGCTGTGTCAGTGTATTGGCACATCAGACTGGAATCCTTATTCCTTAACAAGCAGCTTCTTTTCCACGAACAACAAATGTGGAACAAGTGAATGCATAAGGCTGGCATCCATCCCACAGACATGGGTCTGATCTTATTAATATTGATCAGCCAGTTCTTTATATAAAGGGCTAGTCTGCTCGGCTGCACACATAAACAGGCTATGTGGATACTGCAAGGCAACCTGGAGTAGCCAAACTGATATCTAATATTATTGTGTGTTTTAAAGAGTGTGTTTGTGTGCGTGCATGACTAAATGCGTGTGTGCATGTTTGTGTATGTATACTTACAGATGTGTATGTGGGGGAGGGAGGGGTGGGTTTTGTCATTTTTATTATTTATTGTTTGTTTTTTCTTATTTTTTGTAAAGCACTTTGTGTTGCATTTTTATGTATGAAAAGTGCTATATAAATAAAGTTTGATTTGATTTGATTTGAAGGGCAATTTCTGGTTATTTAATTGTAGCTGTATATGTATCTTTATCAGTGTAATGGTGAACATGATGTCATCCTAAATGAAAGGTCACCTAGTCTAGTCAGTTTCCTTGTTCTGTAAAAAAACAACATAGCAGTTTACTCTAGGCATTTTTCAGAAATGCATTAGTTGAATTCACTCAGTTAAAATCAGATTCAGCTACCAAATATTGTGATGTTGTCCATTGCTTTAAAGAAGGGAGATGTGCATTTATTTCAGATTTTTTTCCAATCCTCAGGAAAGCCCAAATAGTCCATAAAGTCCATCCGGTTTCAGTTCCTATCTCTGGGTGACAACTGATAATATCTATAAATGCTATATGCAATAGGAGGCAATAGAAATCCATTAACTGAGCAAATGTGTTGGATATCCATCCACTGTAGTATCCAGCTGCAACACACACACACTGCAGCAGAAAATATGTCAGCTGTGTAAACAAGAGTATTCTTTACTTTTTTTTGACGAGATATCAGTTTCTACTTTCCTCTAAATCTGTGTACATACTCATTTGAAGCACTTACTTCGTTTCCACAGTTGACTGACAAATAAGCTTGTTTTAAGCTAGCTGTGAGAAAGATCCCCCAGGACACGGCCTGTCAGTGCAACAGCTTAAATGTCTTAATGTAAGCCCACTCTTAACGTTAATGACACAACGGTCCTTTCTCCCTGCAGGCTGAGAAATATAGCCATGCAGGTGATTTATGACCGACTAATGGAAGCCTTTACAGCAGGGGTCTCAAACTCGCGGCCCGCGGGCCAATTGCGGCCCTCAAGACGATATTTTGTGGCCCCCACCTTGATATGAAAGTTTAATGTGGAAGGTCCCTTTAATTACTTATTTTGGTAATTTTGTGTCTCTTTTTTTGGTATTTGTGTCTTTTTAAATAATTTTGTGTCTTTTTTTGGTAATTCTGTGTCTTTCTTTGGTCATTTTGTGTCTTTTTTAAATCATTTTGTGTCTTTTTTTCTAATTTTGTGGGGTTTTTTGGTCATTTTGTGTCTTTTTTAAATCATTTTGTGTCTTTTTTTGTGTCTTTTTTAAATCATTTTGTGTCTTTTTTTGTAATTTTGTGGGATTTTTTGCTCATTTTGTGGGATTATTTGCTCATTTTGTGGGATTATTTGCTCATTTTGTGTCTTTTTTTAGCCATCTTGTGTCCATTTTTCTAACTTTGTGTCTTTTTTCTAATTTTGTGGGGTTTTTTGGTCATTTTGTGTCTTTTTGGGTCATTTTGTGTCTTTTTTAAATTATTTTGCGTCTTTTTTGGTAATTCTATGTATTTTTTCATCATTTGGTGTCTTTTTGCGGCCCCCAGGTAATTTGAGTTTGAGACCCCTGCTTTACAGCATGTGCTGCGGTTAGTTACCATTACCATTCCCCATGTAAGTGCAGGGCACGTCATGTGATCTCCTATCAGTGAGCAGGGGGAAACCCCATTGATGAATGGCAAGCACTGCAGTATTCAGAGAAATACATTTGCAATTCAAAGTTCTGCAAAATCTGTGGAACATCTATTTTACACAATGGAAAAATTCCACATTACAGGGCAATACTATAAATAATTATAGTTTATTGGCCATTTTTTTGGACGCAGATGTCATAATTTAAAATATGTAAAAACACCAAATGCCACAGAAAAACACACCTTACAAAACAGACAAAATAGAGGATAATAAAAAAAACCATCTATCTTGGTGTAATGGCTTTACTGCTGAGAATCAGTGGACCGTATTTGCTTAATTATCTGCTGTGTCTTTGTGTTATCGTAACACTGGCATGCTGTACAATCAAACCACAGCAGCAGTGCCCATTCACATCTGCAGGGCGCATGATATACATGTTGTTTCAGTGCTTGTTTAACCCTTTCCTACCTACTACATGCAAGGAATCATGAGGAGAAAGAGGCTTTAAAAATGAGCAAACAAACAAAACATGGCCCATAAATGATTTAAGCTTAAATATATGATTGAGTAGAGCTTATTTTCTTACCACTCCTGAGATGGTTCATCAATTACGAAGAGAATCTTGAACTTCTTGGGTGTCGTGACTTGGGTCTGCTCCACTAGCCCTGCTGAGGCAGCTGTCTGCTTAACAACGTTGGTGATGGAGCTAAAGAAGCCCGCTCCGCTTGACTGAGATGGCTGGGGTTTCCTCTCTGGAGCAGGGGAAGTGGCTGGAGGTGTGGGCCCAGTTGTAGGAGACTTGGCCGGGGTGGTGGTGGTGGCAGGTGGAGGAGGCTGAGCGCTGTCAGGCCTCTGGAGGTCTGTCATGTAGCCATTGGGGAGGTTGGAGATGAAGGTGCTGTCCGAGAGACGCCGACGCAGGTAATTCATAGCTGCAGCTGAGAGAGAAGAAGAGTCAACAAGCACCGGGTGTGGAAAATGATTCTGCAGACGAGTCTCTGTTCCCAGTGTGCAGCTGATAATGGCTGAGCTCTTAATGCAAACTCCCAGCGAATGTATTCCCTCCCAGTTCAGCGGAGCATCCTCAGAGCTCCCCCTCACTGGCTGTGACGCGACACTCTCCCTCAGCCAATCCCCTCACCCTGCTCTCCTCAACCATTGCAAACGATGCTCTCCTTCCTCCTCTCGCTCTGTCCTCACTCCACTCTCACACACTGGTGTGCCTGCCTTCTCTACCCCTCCCCCATTTTCTGCTGCCTCACAGGCATCATGCTTTTTTGAACCACAGCATTTAAAATCGAGGGTTTCCAGTGCAACTACACGAGGGTGTAGCGGGTACTGCATCATAATTGCCCTCCTCCAGCTCCCTCTGCTCCGTGTGTTGTCTTAACCCTCTGTCCCTGCACTGCATTGCTGTATATGTGAAATGAAGCCATGAAATCTAAAATGGCTGTTTGGACTAGTGGGCAATGTTGACTGAGAGGGAAAGCGTCAGCAGCAGTCCCCTGAGACAAACAGTAAAGCCTCTCTCTTAATTGATTTATCAATCCTTATAAAGCTACTTATTTTACTTATTATAATATTCTACAAGACATGCTTCACCTCCCTGTTCTATTAGACTTAATTAGACAGCATATGTCCAGTATGGCACAGTTTATCATTATGTGTAATTACAAATTGTTAAAATAATTGATTATTTTCTATATTGGTAAATGGTTTTATGCTTGATTTCAGATTATCAATTTTCAAGGTTTCCTCATGCAATTTTTCTAACTATTCATATACACATAAAAAATCTAAATGCCTAAATTAGCACCAAATACATTTACTATCACACCTAGTATTTTTGTTCTAAAATATGTGTAAGTTTACATTAAATATGCTGAAAAGCATATATTTTAAAAAATAATCACAAATTTAGCAACAAAAAAAAATGCAAACAACTGCCACTGATTCTCCTACTTGTATTACATGAATCGGCTGTTTTGACATGTTTCAATAGGTCTATGTGCAAGAAATCTAGAATGAACTGAAGCGCTGATACCATTGAAAATCACAGTACTGGTAATAAACAGGTATTTTGAAAGTGCACAGGAAACAAGTCAATAAATCAATAAGTCACCAATAACTCACTCACCATCTTGTCATGGAGCTGCCCAGTTTGAATCTGAAACACACAAACATGGACAGTGAAGTGAAAATCATTAATATTTTTTAGCAGCTACCATAAAGCTAAAATAACTTGTTGATTGGTGCATTCATGCTATTGAAATCTGCATCACTAGTTAACTGCTGATCTTTGAATAAACCCACTGCCCAGTGCTGCACTTGGATAATAGATGATTAAATCAAATGTGCTACTAGCACATAAGCTATATAAAATAATACATTTCTAATTAACTGGTGCGTTTTAAATAAATGACCAATATTTGGTCATAGCAAGGACACATGGAGCTGAAATAGAATGAGCTATCTACAAAATATATCCTTGGATTTGTTTTATCCATTTAAATGTGTCCTAGCTATCAAATCAAATCAAATCAAAATTACTTTATTTATCCCCGAGGATATTATCTAAGATATATATATATATATATATACACACACACACATATGTATACACATATATATAAAGGAATATCTTGTATGTGTATATATATACAGAGACACACACACACACACACACACAAATTTTAAGATTGGGCAAAATGTTTCTCGCAAATGGGACAGAAGAGAAATGTGTAATAAAACAGTAAATCATCTCAAAGCTGAGCTGAATAGTATTTATTTGAATCAATGACAGTGACAAACTCCATCTCTAATTATAGCTTGTCTGTTTGCTCTTTAATAGTGTCATTCTGTTTCTCCATATTGTAATTTTACTGTCACATTGTCTTTATTCACAACATCTGGTGCATAATTATTGTATTTTTTCCTGTTGAAGTATGTGATTTTCTTTACTTAATTCAGTCTAGGATCCAATGGCAGAGGCTGTTGTATAGATTGTAAAACATGTTGAGGCAAATGATGATGTGATTTTGTGATACATAAATAATGTTAGCACAGGATAAAGTTGGAGTTCAAGCCTTCTTATGCCTGAATATCCATGGAAACAGGATCTGGGTGTCTCTCTTTAAAAAAAAAAATATTGGTCATGACAGGCAATAATAAGGAGAGTCTAAAATTGTACTTGTATATTGGCTTAAGAATATCTGCAACCTGCACTGAATGTTATTCATGGATACAAGGCTGACATCAGCTGGTGGAAGTGGTGTAGTGTAGTAGTTCTCAACCTTTTTGAGTCGCAACCCCCAATTTAACATGCATGTTGTCCGCGATCCCCGCTCACTGAACACAATCTCACACGCACAGTTCAGATCACCCAAAAGACACAAAATGACCAAAAAAAGACACAAATTGACCAAAAAAGACACGAAATGACCAATAAAAGACACAAAATTAACAAAAAATTACCAAAAAAAGGTACAAATTGACCACAAAAGGATTTAAAAAAGACATAAAATGACCAAAAAAAGACACAAAATGACCAAAAAGGCACAAATTGACCACAAAATGATAAAAAAAGACACAAAATGACCAAAAAAGACACAAAATGACTAAAAAAGACACAAATTGACTACAAAATGATAAAAAAGACACAAAATTACTATAAAAATACACAAATTGACCAAAAAAAGGAAACAAAATTACCAAAAAAAGACACAAAATTACCAAAAAAAAGACACAAAATTACCAAAAAAGACACAAATTGACCAAAAAAAGGAAATAAAATTACCAAAAAAAGACACAAAATTACCAAAAAAAAGACACAAAATTACCAAAAAAGACACAAAATTACCAAAAAGACTAAAACACATGAACACTTTAACACAGTGGAGACAGAGCTGACTTCCAAAATGATTTGGCGACCCCCAGAAATCATCTCGCGACCCCAACTGGGGTCCCAACCCCAAGGTTGAGAATGGCTGGTGTGGTGAACATTAAAACCAACCAACCCCCACTCTGCTGAAAGGATAAGTCAGATGTGTGTAGATATAAAGATCCAACAGTACAGTGATGGGAGATGGTGAAATATGCAACAAAGTCATCACAATGATCAGAGGAGAAAGGTCAAAGGTCAAACTCGAGTCACATATGTAATGACTTTAGACAAAATAAAAATTTGATTTGATTTGATTTTTTTTTATTTGATTTAAGTTTATTTCGAATATGAAAACAAATAATAATAAAATAAAAAAAGAGTCAGACAAAACATTTAACATGACAGAATACATATTCGAAAAGGAGTGAGAAGAAGTAAAACTTATAAACTCCCACCCCCTCTCCTTAAATATGACAAGTTAAAATCCTTGTCTAAACATGTCTTGTATTACATAAACATAAATATAATTTACCTATACAGCGAAATTATACATACACACACACGCCCACATTTGGATACATACCCAAACACACGCACACATACATATGAAAGGAGAAGAAACAACAACACAAGGAAAAGAAACAACAACACAAGGAAAAGAAACAACAACACAAGGAAAAGAAACAACAACACAAGGAAAAGAACAACAACACAAGGAAAAGAACAACAACACAAGGAAAAGAAACAACAACACAAGGAAAATAAACGACAACACAAGGAAAAGAAACAACAACACAAGGAAAAGAAACAACAACACAAGGAAAAGAAACAACAACACAAGGAAAAGAAACAACAACACAAGGAAAAGAAACAACAACACAAGGAAAAGAAACAACAACACAAGGAAAAGAACAACAACACAAGGAGAAGAACAACAACACAAGGAGAAGAAACAACAACACAAGGAAAAGAAACAACAACACAAGGAAAAGAAACAACAACACAAGGAAAAGAACAACAACACAAGGAAAAGAACACAACACAAGGAAAAGAACACAACACAAGGAAAAGAAACAACAACACAAGGAAAAGAAACAACAACACAAGGAAAAGAACACAACACAAGGAAAAGAACAACAACACAAGGAAAAGAAACAACAACACAAGGAAAAGAAACAACAAGACAAGGAAAAGAACAACAAGACAAGGAAAAGAACAACAACACAAGGAAAAGAAACAACAACACAAGGAAAAGAAACAACAACACAAGGAGAAGAAACAACAACACAAGGAAAAGAAAAAATACTGCAACTCAACATGAGCTGTAGCACCAATGGCACATGACATAATTTGGATTTGAACCTTTTGACTTGAAAATACTTGTTACCTTGCCCCAAGCTGTGCCAGGTGGCTATCCAGTTACAAATTCAATTGGATCAGATTTTTTATCTACCAAATGTAAATGTGCCAGGCATTTTGTCTGTCTGACAAATTTGACAAAAATGACTAACATATATTTGTGATTTTAACCCATAAGAACCCAGACCCAGTTATCTTTAAAGGAACATTATGCAGGATACACTATAGACCAAGTGGACCATATAGAACACATTTATGATGTTTATAAAAATTTTTAAAAAATACTACCCCTAAATGTCAAAGATCTGTGATGTGACATATACGTTACATTGGGCGTTTATGGAATTTATGTTTATGATATTTCTTATTTTTAAATGAATAAACTCAACACCTTTTCTGCTTACAGAAACACAAACTTGCCTTTTTCTTTGCATCTCCACAACATATATCAAAATTGTGACATTAATAGTGCTGTTAGACAATAAATTCCATTTCAGATTTGTTTTAAGTAACAATAATAAGTAATAATAAATCAATAATAAGTAAATATAAATAACACTACCTCATTTGACGGCTTCTCAACAAGCTACTGTAGCTGTAATACACTGAAAAACACACTTATGTACTTGAGAAAACATACATGAACATTACTAGAACATATAAAATGTTTGTGACACCCGTGTCACCGTGGGTTCTTATGCGTTAAAAAGTCAAGTCAAAAACAGCAGTGGATGGGGCTAATCTTGTAAAAAGCAATCATGATTTCTTTAAATGTAATACAGTATTACTGTTAAAATTGAATTGTATTATATGCAGAGCACATTATGACTGATTTAGGACTCCAAACCATACAGTCTATGCTCAAAACTCAATTTAGGACTTGCAACTTGCCTGAGGACATGACATGACATGACATTTGCCTGTCGTGACATGTGACTTGACTCAAGACTTGAGTGCAGAGGCTTACCTAATTGAGTGACTGACAAAACAAGTACTTTGTCCCACCTTTGTTAGACATAAATTAAACATTTTTGGTATTTACATCTGCTCAGAGAAATGTTTGTATTTGTAATTTTATACATGTAATTTTAAAGTAAAAAAACCAACATTCTTTTTCTGGTCGATAAGGACTTTGGGGTCAAAATTTGTTATGTTAAACCTCTGAAGTCCTGGAGATTTTGTTCCAAATTTGTCAACTTCCTATGCATTCATTTCTGTCTCTGTTAACATCTTCCAGTCTGTCCTTACATCACATGCATGGCTCCTTGTTCTCCACACAAACTTGGCTATCAGTCAGATTTTTCATTTCATTTTAATTAACAAAGTATAAAGCTGCCAGGAACCGAAAATACAAACAAAATGCACAGGTGTCTTTGGAATTGTACCTTCTTTTTTTTCCCTTTTTACCATTTATACACACAAAAACAGCAGAAAAAATAAAACTACAAAACAGTCTATTTGCATGTAAATTAAAAATAGTAATAGTTTTCATTGTAGAAAGAAAATTTACATTTAACCCTATAAAGCCTGAACCATTAAATAATTGCCACAAAATTCTTTTTTTTTTTTTAAACTGGAGTGTTTATTGAACCTGCTGACAGATCATTTAAAAAAAATCTAAAAACAATAGGCATATATAATTTTAATTTGTATCATATTTGATACATCAGTTCTTTTTGTGCAATTTGTTGCTCACAGTTTGTTTTTCTTGAACTAACAAAAACATATAAAACCCAACATTTTTAAATCAAATATGATACACTTGGCTTTATAGGGTTAAAAATAGTCTAAAAACATAAATGGCACACTGTGAAAGCTCCTATGATTGAACTTTCAACTGGCTTTCTCAGCTTGTCTACATATCATATATAAATAAAGTTATTACTGTAAATAAAACATGTGTATTTTCAATAAATAGATGGACTCCAGAGGGTTAAGCATTTGCCAACTTCTGCAGTTCTGTTCTGTGCAGTATATTGTTAATATGAACGGTTTTACTTATGAAAGGCATACCCCCATATGTTTCATAGCAAATCACAGCATTTATACAGAATAAATGCACATTTCATCTGAATACCAAGATGGCAACAAACCTTTTTGTGTCGAGCAGATCCCTAAACACCATGGGTCTCAAACTTGCGGCCCGCGGGCCAATTGCGGCCCTCGTGACGATATTTTGTGGCCCCCACCTTGATATGAAAGTTTAATGTGAGTTTTATATGAATGGCACTTTACCGTGTTGTGTGTGGAAGGTCCCTTTAATTACTTTTTTTAGTCATTTTGTGTCTTTTTTTGGTAATTTTGTGTCTTTTTGTTTAATTTTGGGTCTTTTTTGGTCATTTTGTGTTTTTTTGTCATTTGTGTCTTTTAAAAAAATAATAATTTTGTGTCTTTTTTTAGTAATTTTCTGTATTTTTTTGCTCATTTTGTGTCTTTTTTTACTCATTTTGTGTCTTTTTAAAGTAGGCTAATTTAGTTTTTTCTGTTATTTTGTGTCTTTTTGTTTAATTTTGTGTCTTTTTTGGTCATTTTGTGTTTTTTTGTCATTTGTGTCTTTTAAAAAAATAATAATTTTGTGTCTTTTTTTAGTAATTTTCTGTATTTTTTTTTGCTCATTTTGTGTCTTTTTTACTCATTTTGTGTCTTTTTAAAGTAATTTAGTTTTTTCTGTTATTTTGTGTCTTTTTTTTTTGTAATTTTGTGTCTTTTTGGTCAATTTTTGTCTTTTTTAACCCTATAAAGGCAATTGTATCATATTAGATACAGTTATTTTTGAGACTTCTACATCATCAAAAACCTGATGTATACATGTGTTGAAGATAAACAAACTGAGCAACAAATTGCACAAAAATACCAGATGTAGCAAAAATGATATGCAGGTTCCAAGAATGGATCAGTCATTGCTGCATTAAAAAACGTCATATCTGCAGATGTATGATGTTGTGTTATATGGAAAAAATATGTATTTTGCATGTTTGAGGAAAAAGGAAAAGTCAAAGTCTTAATAGGTTAAAAATTTTAGGTTTTATATGTTTTTTTTAGTTCGAGAAAAACAAACTGTGAGCAACAAAATGCACAAAAAGACCTGATGTATCAAATATGATACAAATTAGAATTCATATATGCAATTTATTTATTTCTTAAAATTCGTCAGCAGGTTAATAAGCACTCAGTTTTTACAAAAATTGAATTTTCTGGCAATTATTTCATGGTTCAGGCTTTATAGGGTTAAGTAATTTAGGTTTTTTTCTGTAATTTTGTGTCTTTTTTCGGTCATTTTGATACTGCTTCCAGCGGCCCCCAGGTAATTTGAGTTTGAGACCCCTGCTAAACACAGTAACATGGTCCCCATTCGCCTCTTGTCCGCTAGGGCCGCTCAGCTCTCTTTTGTTTGAAGACTAGTGTGGTGGGAAACCCCCTACATCATTGCTTATTGGAATAATTTTATTGATAACCTTAATTGGGAGAAGATTTGGAATTTGCCAGCAAAATATATAGTCAACAATAAGATCAAAGAAATTTCTTTTAAAATAATTCACAGAATCTACCCCACTAAAATTTTTCTTCAACGTTTTAAAAAAGATTTAGATTTGAATTGCTTTTTTTGTGAAGGGCACCCTGAAAGTATTTTTCATTTATTTTGGTCTTGCCCTTTTTCGTCTAAGTTCTGGAAAGATATTTGTAACTTCCTTTTTTTTTCAATTGAACCTAATTTGTCCCTTTGTTTTGAAAATATACTGTTTGGTTTCACTGACTTCCCATACACAAAAAAAAAATCAATATTACATTATAAATCTAATTATACTATTGGCAAAATATCACATACATAAATCTCGATACACAAAAAAAAATCCCCTCTTTTCTATATTTATAAGTGAAACCAAGCAGTATATTAATTCTATTAAAGACTCTACTAATTTGAAAGCTGCTAAAACTCTGAATATTTGTAATTTTTATAATATTTTTGTATGACAACCTCTTTATGATTTATTGAAACCCCCTGGCGACGTTCTGATGTATTTTTTTGTATTACACCCAACTGCCTTAATAAAGTTTATTTAAAAAAAAAAAAAAAAAAAAAAAAAAAAAAAAGCTGGGGCTAGCCATTGTGATGCTGCGGCTGGAAAGCTGATTTTGTCGATGAAGTGAGTAACATTCCCTTTAAAAGTTACGCTGCTTTTAAATTCTCTTTTGGGGAACAAACCCACTGATTGTAAAGTAAAGTAAGTTGCCAGTGATGAGCTAAATGTGCCGTTAAATCAACGTTTATTCCGTTTTGCTAGCTGAATCCGGGACCTTTCTGCTAACTAACAACAAAGTTGGGGATTAGCTTAGCTTCTAATGCTAATGCTAACATTAGTTTAAGCTATAGATAAAGTAGCGTCGTTAGCTTCTACAGCTAAGATAACATTTAGCAACTGCTATAACAATATATGTCAAACGACTGTAATGTTTACAATCACTATCAGCGATTGTAACTTTCCCATCTAACTATTTCACGTAGTAGTAAAAGTTAGCTTAGCTTAGCATTGTAGCGGCTGAGCCTACGTGTTAACGTTAGCTACTGCTAGCCTTGGATTAGCTCACGTCAACGTCAGGAGACCGATCGTTAGCATGCTAGCTGCTAGCCTCAGGGGAACACAGTCAATTTATATTTAACCCTCCTGTCGTCCTTCCGGGTCAAATTGACCCGATCTGTTTTGACTATTCCTTCTTTCCTCCCTCCTCCTGCCTTCCTCTCTTCTTTCCTCCTTCCTTCCTTCTTTCCTTCCTCCTCTATCCTCCTTCCTTCTTTCCTTCCCTCGCCCTCCTTTCTTTCTTTCCTTCCTTTCCTCCCTCCTTCCCTTCTTTTCTTTCCTCCTTCCGCTATCTCCTTTACTTTCTCTCTTCTTTCCTTCCTCCTGATTTCCTCTCCTTTCCTCCTTCCTTCCTTCTTTCCTTCCTCCTCTATCCTCCTTCCTTCTTTCCTTCCCTCGCCCTCCTTTCTTTCTTTCCTTCCTTTCCTCCCTCCTTCCCTTCTTTTCTTTCCTCCTTCCGCTATCTCCTTTACTTTCTCTCTTCTTTCCTTCCTCCTGATTTCCTCTCCTTTCCTCCTTCCTTCCTTCTTTCCTTCCTCCTCTATCCTCCTTCCTTCTTTCCTTCCCTCGCCCTCCTTTCTTTCTTTCCTTCCTTTCCTCCCTCCTTCCCTTCTTTTCTTTCCTCCTTCCGCTATCTCCTTTACTTTCTCTCTTCTTTCCTTCCTCCTGATTTCCTCTTCTTTCCTCCTTCCTTCCTTCTTTCCTTCCTCCTCTATCCTCCTTCCTTCTTTCCTTCCCTCGCCCTCCTTTCTTTCTTTCCTTCCTTTCCTCCCTCCTTCCCTTCTTTTCTTTCCTCCTTCCGCTATCTCCTTTACTTTCTCTCTTCTTTCCTTCCTCCTGATTTCCTCTCCTTTCCTCCTTCCTTCCTTCTTTCCTTCCTCCTCTATCCTCCTTCCTTCTTTCCTTCCCTCGCCCTCCTTTCTTTCTTTCCTTCCTTTCCTCCCTCCTTCCCTTCTTTTCTTTCCTCCTTCCGCTATCTCCTTTACTTTCTCTCTTCTTTCCTTCCTCCTGATTTCCTCTCCTTTCCTCCTTCCTTCCTTCCTTCTTTCCTTCCTCCTCTATCCTCCTTCCTTCTTTCCTTCCCTCGCCCTCCTTTCTTTCTTTCCTTCCTTTCCTCCCTCCTTCCCTTCTTTTCTTTCCTCCTTCCGCTATCTCCTTTACTTTCTCTCTTCTTTCCTTCCTCCTGATTTCCTCTTCTTTCCTCCTTCCTTCCTTCTTTCCTTCCTCCTCTATCCTCCTTCCTTCTTTCCTTCCCTCGTCCTCCTTTCTTTCTTTCCTTCCTTTCCTCCCTCCTTCCCTTCTTTTCTTTCCTCCTTCCGCTATCTCCTTTACTTTCTCTCTTCTTTCCTTCCTCCTGATTTCCTCTCCTTTCCTCCTTCCTTCCTTCTTTCCTTCCTCCTCTATCCTCCTTCCTTCTTTCCTTCCCTCGCCCTCCTTTCTTTCTTTCCTTCCTTTCCTCCCTCCTTCCCTTCTTTTCTTTCCTCCTTCCGCTATCTCCTTTACTTTCTCTCTTCTTTCCTTCCTCCTGATTTCCTCTTCTTTCCTCCTTCCTTCCTTCTTTCCTTCCTCCTCTATCCTCCTTCCTTCTTTCCTTCCCTCGCCCTCCTTTCTTTCTTTCCTTCCTTTCCTCCCTCCTTCCCTTCTTTTCTTTCCTCCTTCCGCTATCTCCTTTACTTTCTCTCTTCTTTCCTTCCTCCTGATTTCCTCTTCTTTCCTCCTTCCTTCCTTCTTTCCTTCCTCCTCTATCCTCCTTCCTTCTTTCCTTACCTCGCCCTCCTTTCTTTCTTTCCTTCCTTTCCTCCCTCCTTCCCTTCTTTTCTTTCCTCCTTCCGCTATCTCCTTTCCTTTCTCTCTTCTTTCCTTCCTCCTGATTTCCTCTCCTTTCCTCCTTCCTTCCTTCTTTCCTTCCTCCTCTATCCTCCTTCCTTCTTTCCTTCCCTCGCCCTCCTTTCTTTCTTTCCTTCCTTTCCTCCCTCCTTCCCTTCTTTTCTTTCCTCCTTCCGCTATCTCCTTTACTTTCTCTCTTCTTTCCTTCCTCCTGATTTCCTCTCCTTTCCTCCTTCCTTCCTTCTTTCCTTCCTCCTCTATCCTCCTTCCTTCTTTCCTTCCCTCGCCCTCCTTTCTTTCTTTCCTTCCTTTCCTCCCTCCTTCCCTTCTTTTCTTTCCTCCTTCCGCTATCTCCTTTACTTTCTCTCTTCTTTCCTTCCTCCTGATTTCCTCTCCTTTCCTCCTTCCTTCCTTCTTTCCTTCCTCCTCTATCCTCCTTCCTTCTTTCCTTCCCTCGCCCTCCTTTCTTTCTTTCCTTCCTTTCCTCCCTCCTTCCCTTCTTTTCTTTCCTCCTTCCGCTATCTCCTTTACTTTCTCTCTTCTTTCCTTCCTCCTGATTTCCTCTTCTTTCCTCCTTCCTTCCTTCTTTCCTTCCTCCTCTATCCTCCTTCCTTCTTTCCTTCCCTCGCCCTCCTTTCTTTCTTTCCTTCCTTTCCTCCCTCCTTCCCTTCTTTTCTTTCCTCCTTCCGCTATCTCCTTTACTTTCTCTCTTCTTTCCTTCCTCCTGATTTCCTCTTCTTTCCTCCTTCCTTCCTTCTTTCCTTCCTCCTCTATCCTCCTTCCTTCTTTCCTTACCTCGCCCTCCTTTCTTTCTTTCCTTCCTTTCCTCCCTCCTTCCCTTCTTTTCTTTCCTCCTTCCGCTATCTCCTTTCCTTTCTCTCTTCTTTCCTTCCTCCTGATTTCCTCTCCTTTCCTCCTTCCTTCCTTCTTTCCTTCCTCCTCTATCCTCCTTCCTTCTTTCCTTCCCTCGCCCTCCTTTCTTTCTTTCCTTCCTTTCCTCCCTCCTTCCCTTCTTTTCTTTCCTCCTTCCGCTATCTCCTTTACTTTCTCTCTTCTTTCCTTCCTCCTGATTTCCTCTCCTTTCCTCCTTCCTTCCTTCTTTCCTTCCTCCTCTATCCTCCTTCCTTCTTTCCTTCCCTCGCCCTCCTTTCTTTCTTTCCTTCCTTTCCTCCCTCCTTCCCTTCTTTTCTTTCCTCCTTCCGCTATCTCCTTTACTTTCTCTCTTCTTTCCTTCCTCCTGATTTCCTCTCCTTTCCTCCTTCCTTCCTTCTTTCCTTCCTCCTCTATCCTCCTTCCTTCTTTCCTTCCCTCGCCCTCCTTTCTTTCTTTCCTTCCTTTCCTCCCTCCTTCCCTTCTTTTCTTTCCTCCTTCCGCTATCTCCTTTACTTTCTCTCTTCTTTCCTTCCTCCTGATTTCCTCTCCTTTCCTCCTTCCTTCCTTCTTTCATCCCTCCCGCCTCCATTCCTTCCTCTATCCTCCTTTCTTCTTCCCTTTCCTTCCCTCCTTTCTTTCTTTCCTCCTTCCTTTCTGCCCTCTTTCCTTCCTTCCTCCCTCCTTTCTGCCCTCTTTCCTTCCTGCCTCCCTCCTTTTCTCCCTCCTTCCTTCTTTCTTTCTTTCCTTCCTCCTTCCTTTCTGCCCTCTTTCCTTCCTGCCTCCCTCCTTTTCTCCCCCGTTCTTTATTTTTTCCTTCCTTTCTTCTCCTCCTCCCCTTTCTTTCCTCCATCCTCCTTCCTTTCTCTCTCCTTTCCATTCTTTCTCCTTTTCCTCCTCTCTTCTTTCCTTCCTCTATCCTTCTTTCTTTCCTTCCTTCCTTCTTTCCTCCATCCTTTTTTACTTCCCTTTGCATCCTCCCTCTTCTTCCTTCCTTGACCCGAGGACAACAGGAGGGTTAAGCGAACGTTACATTCCCGTTTTTCGGTCTGATTTTCTCCAACATGTCTCTTGTCCAGAATACAACTTTCTTTTGCTGCTGGTCTATCTTGCTAACATTGATGTTAGCAACGAGCCTGTTGGTGTAAATGCTCTTCACTAGAATGGACCTGTTGAACTCTCAGTTCCTGGACAAGATGAACAATAACATCGGGAGACTGCACTACGAAGGTTAGTTTGACATTAATTACGTGTTTTAATGCGTCTTTATACTTAACAGTCTTGAACTTATTCGTGGAACTAACATGTTTTAGTTTCCCTACTGACAAACATTCATTTCTCAGTGTTTTGGTTTGCGCCTGACTTACTTTCAGTGGTGGAAGAAGTATTAGAATCCCTTACTTAAGTAAAAGTACTAATAAAACACTGTGAAATTACTCCACTACAAGTAAAAGTCCTGCATTCGAAACTTACTCAAGTAAAAGCACAAAAGTATCAGCATCAAAATGTACTTAAAGTACCAAAAGTAAAAGTACTCGTTATGCAGAATGGACCCACTCAGATTGTTTTATATGTTCTAAATATAATAATAGATTATTTATATTGATGCATTTATATAAGTAGCATTTTAATGTTGTCCAGATAGGACTAATGTTAACCACTTAATACACTGTTATGTTTTATAAATGTGTAATCATATTAAATGTATGGTATTTTTATGTTGAATCTGAAAAGTAACTAAAGCTGTCAGCTAAATGTAGTGGAGTAAAAAGTACAATATTTGCTTCTAAATGTAGTGGAGTAGAAGTATAAAGTTACATAAAATGGAAATACTCAAGTAAAGTACAAGTACCTCAAAATTGTACTTAAGTACAGTACTTGAGTAAATGTACTTAGTTACTTTCCAACACTGCTTACTTTTTACCAACACTATGAGTCAAGTACACAACCTTATGTCGGAAGATATTGCTAAGTTTGCATGTTTTAACATTGTCAAGTGTGGATAGTGGCCTTTGTTTATGTTTAGCTTAATATTGAGATGATTGACACTCATACGATCAACGTTGCACCTTTAAAACCGGAAATACTACCATAAATGACACTATCCGTCCTTTCCTCAAACGCTCTTAATTAGCATGTTAGAAACTAGCTTTAAGTAACCATGAAGATTTGTTCATAACTTAGAACAATAACAGCAAAAACTACAAACGAAGTGGGTCAGATATAAGACTCTTTAGGCTATCCCTGCCTATGAAGAGGCAATACACCCTAAAGATCTTTAGACTAGTTTAGACACAGTTTTGTCAAGGAACTGTCAATTTTCGGAGGTGATTATTAGAAGGGAACAAGTCCCTCCTTCATTGATCACTTGACCACTTCAATCAAAGCTGCCTTCAAACATCAATTCCATCTCTAAAGAAAAGTCCACACTTTTCCGTATTTGGGGTGTCAGTGGGGTTATCTGTATACCAGTTTCGCTGCCCGCCCTTACATGTTTAAGATGACATGAATATGCAGAATGGGCTTAATTGATACGTTTTCTGCTTTATTCTTTGCAGGTCAACAGTTGGTTTATTGAAAATGTAAATCTCCTTTAGCAGTGATTGCTTGAATGCATGCCATGGCAGAGTTATATTAATTCAGTGAACATGATGCAATAAATGTAGATGTATTAGACCAGCTATTCTCAACCTTGGGGTCGGGACCCCAATTGGGGTCGCGAGATGATTCCTGGGGGTCGCCAAATCATTTTGGAAGTCAGCTCTGTCTCCACTGTGTTAAAGTGTTCATGTGTTTTAGTCTTTTTGGTCACTTGATGTCTTTTATTTGGTCATTGTGGGTTTTTTTTGTCACTTTGTGTCTTTTTTGGTCATTTTGTGTCTTTTTTTGATCATTTTGTGTCTTTTTTTGGTCATTTTGTTTCTTTTTTTTTTGACATTTTGTGTCTTTTTTTTAGTCATTTTGTGTCCTTTTTTGGTAATTTTGTTTCTTTTTTGGGTCATTTTGTGTCTTTTTAGGTCATTTTGTGTCTTTTTTGGTCAATTTGTGTCTTTTCTGGTCATTTTGTGTCTTTTTTGCTCAATTTGTGTCTTTTTTGATCATTTTGTGGTCCATTCGTGTCTTTTTTGGTCATTTTCTTTCCTTATTTTGGTCGTTTTGTTTCTTTTTTGGGTGATCTGAACTGTGCGTGTGAGATTGTGTTCAGTGAGTGGGGGTCACGGACAACATGCATGTTTAATTGGGGGTCGCGACTCAAAAAGGTTGAGAACTACTGTATTAGACTATACTAGTTTATGTTCAAGGTAGAGTTATCAGCTCAAACATAAATTTTACGTGTTCTTTCCTACAGATGAGTCCAGGACACCCTCCCTGCCCACTGCTATGTCCAACATGAGCGGGCCTCCTCCACACTGCCCAAGCAAACGGAAGTATGGCGAAGAACAAATGGACGACCGGATCAACTGTGACGATGACCACATGACCAAAATGAGCAGATTGTTTGCCACTCAGCTGTAAGTGTCTTTAAAATGAAAAGCAAGTAATGCCAACTAATACTTTAGATAGCACAAGGCAATTTTTAATCATGATCTTTTTTCATTAATCCATTCCAAACCTTAACATTGGTATTTGCTGATTATCTTCTCCTTAACAAACACTGTAGATAGATAGAGAGATAGATAGATAGATAGATAGATAGATAGATAGATAGATAACTTTATTCATCCCCGAAGGGAAATTCGGTTGTCACAGCAGTCCGGTATTCAAGTACAATAAAATACAATAGAATAAAATACTGAGGTAGCATAAATAAAAACAACAATAGAAAAAAAAAAACGCAGAATAGAACAAGGACACTTAAGAAGTTAAAAAAAAAAAAGAACATCAGTATATACAAAAGGCAGAAGAGTAGTTTGTTTGTATTTGTTTGACTCATAATTCAAACTTTGTTAGGACAAGGAAACAGCCATGATAAAGTTCTTGCACACCAGAAATCAGAACTTTTGACTGTGATGAAATCAAAGACTCCTGCACTAATTTCATTTATAATGTTTCAGACTCAATAGCACTTGAACCATATTTAAATATAGATGTAACAAATTGTAGTTATTGAGCAATAATAAGAAGCAGCAGTCAAACCTCTTGGCCTGAAAAAGCCCAGTTTGACATTATGTAACAAAAGTCTGAACATCAACTCCTTACAATATTATCTGTGGAATCCAAAGACCACCTCGAGGCTGTAAAGTGTCAAGACTACTTAGATTACCAGCACATCAAACTCTGCAAGAGGGAAATCATGCCTAGAGTAGTTCTGAGAGATGCCCACACTGACCAGTAGGCTGCACACTAAAGAAGACAAACAAGACCACCACTCCACTTTACTCTGTGCGCATTCATCTTTTCACAGATAAGATGTGACAGCTGGTGTGTTACTTGACTATGAATACTTTTTATAGTAAAGCTGTAAGTGGTACATGTTTACTTTATACTCTCTTTTATCCAGGGCCCGTCCCTCTGCTGGAGACAATCGTAATGAGCACTGGCGCCTCGGCCACACTCCTATGGAGCACATTACTTCCACCTCCAACGGCCTCCATGGAAACCACCTGTATGCTTCCATTTCTAGCTATGCTGTAGATCAGCCTCTGGCTCTGACCAAAAGCAGCCACAACATGGGAGTCGGGGCCAGAGAGAGGTCTGTCATTGGTGGGACTGTAGAGCGGCAGCAGGTACGTCAACTTCTAACACTTATGGAACAGGAAATTGACTTGAAACTTGAAATCCTTGAAAATACTTGAATTTAAATGTTGTGTTTTCAAGGTTTAAAAAGTGCTTGGATTTTGGATAAAGTGCTTGTAAATGCTTGAAATTCTTACTGTATTTCTCTTGCAATCTGACTATATCCATCTACAGACTATAGATCAGGGGTGTCAAACTCAAATACACAATTGGCCAAAATTTAAAACTTGAATAAAATCGCGGGCCAACATTGAACAAATAAACCTTTTCATATATACCAAACATGTTTTGCTTTAACATTAAATATGGAACCAGCAACACTTATAAACATACAATATATAACTAAATAGTGCCGACATGCAAAATCAAATTTCAAATAAAAAACACATCAATGTCATTAATTTACAATAATAATATAATAATTTGGTATTGCCTCGCGGGCCAAATAAAATTACACTGCGGGCCAAATTTGGCCCGCGGGCCAGAGTTTGACACCCCTGCTATAGATAATCACATGTTCAATGTAAAAAATAATGAGTAGCCTATCTGAAATGCTAAAACCAAACCAAATGCTAAAACCAAAATCCTAAAAGTGTCATACCATCTCTGTTGGTATGGTTAAGTGAAATCTCCCCCTTGTATTATGTAAGTACTCATCTAAAACATGCAATTCACAAAGGGGGAAAGATACTGGAAAAGCTTGAAAATTGACATTGAAAGTCCTGAAAAATGCTTGAATTTGACCACTGCTAAAGTGTACGAACCCAGAAGAATGAAAGCACTAAACTTTAAATAAGCTTTTAACAATAGGCATCTGATAAAAGAATACACAGATTATCCCTATTCACGCTTCTCTCTTGTATTTCCCACCCTTGGTTCTACTTTCAATAAGCAGTTGCACACATCTTCTCTTTTTGACATTTTCCAGTTGTTCAACCAAGTATTTCCTTGCTGTCCTAAGGTCTGCAGCAAGTTGGCACCTGTCCATATCTGTATTGAAGTGTGAACAAAACATATAGCTGCAAACAAATATTTTGATATTGATAATTTCAATTATAGAAATCAGATTTGTCTATGGGACGTACCACTGTTCTGATTTTTATTGGCATATCTGTGTGTATTTTTTGCAACACTGACCTTTGTTTAAAAGTTGCATTTCAAAACAAGCAACAATACAGAAAATGTGTGAATGTAACAGGATTACACTGATTGCAAAGGTAACATTTTCTCCTTTTTAAAATTAAATCACCAGATCGGATTAAATGTCAAAATTAACCTCGGGTGACAAGGGTGTCCTTACATGTTCACACACTAAATTCTCATAAAACTCTCTGTACAGCACGTCAGTTGCAAACTTTGTATTGTAACTGTGTTAAATTGTATCTTCCCTATTTAAATACAGTTCTATTCTATTTTCGTGTACATCAACAGTGAGAAACGAATTTATTGTAATCAAAAATTAAATGAAATATTAAATTAATAAATTATAATAAAATCATTGTCATTACGTAGTCGACTAATTGTGTGGACGCTGAAATGCAGCTTAAGGCCCCAACACTGCCCCGACGGGACCCGATGAGCTCTTGTCCGACGATTCTGTCGACTTGTCGGACACAGTCGGGTGAAAAAAAGCAGTGAAACACATCGCCACGACAACTGCAGACTACACAGCAGCCTGTACGTTCTGCAATAAATCTTGCTAACAATGGGTGGCGCTAGTCTCGTGACTGTAATCCAAAACAGGAAAACAGGAAACGACGTAACGGAGAAACCATAGAAGTAACCATGGAGATTAAAAACAAAGCGCACACAGCATTAAGCTTGTTATTAGTTTTGAGAAGACGTTTTAGACGTTATGGGAAACAAAGCTGAGCGGTATTTCTAAAACGACGCAATGCCATGTGTTTATGTTTACTCTCGTCACTTCCGCCCCTCCCACACACCGCGCTGCTTTGCTAGAGCACCGCCAATCAGACCCGCCCATAGCTAGCACACAGCCAATCAGAGGACCCGAGGAGTCTAATCTCCCGACGGCCGACGATCCCCGACTGATCATGTCGAATCGGGCTCGACGAGGCCCGACAGCTTCCGCGCTTCCCCGACGCAGATGAACACACCAAACTAGGGCTGCAAACTAACGACTAATCGGATAATTATTAATTTTTTAATAATTACATCTGCTTCTTCTGCAGAAAGGCTCCATGCTGGCTCTCTGCTTCAGATTGCATGCATTTAATCTAAAATACGTTCGTCAGACATAACGTTAAAGCTCTCTTTTAAAGCGAAAAAATGCGCTTATAAACAAAACGTATCGGCTGAATGTTACTTGAATCTTTCCGAGGCGAGTCAGACTCCGTTTGGTTCAATTGCCCGACGTGCTTTCTATTTAAATGCTCGTGCATCGCCGAGGTGCTGCCGGTCTGCTTTGCAAACCTTGCAAGTCATTTTTTTATTGGCCGTATCCAGGCTAAAATGCAACTAAACTTTCTAAGTTTTGGTCCGTGTAGCTGTGTTGGACGCCGCCATTTCTTTGTACGTTACTGCTCACGCTCGGCAGAGATTGTAATGAAGTGAGATGCCTCACTCTGTTGGAAAAACACATCTGGCGACAAAAGTTGACAATGGAATTCATTCTCGACTATTCCTATTATCGATTTTTGTCCGACTGTCCCCGATGCCCGACAGTCTGCCCGGCGTGTTCCTGGCTTTACACTCAAAAAGTTGTAGGAACTGGATATGTATAATGTTATGCAAAATGCTGAGCAGTACAGGAGTCTCTGGAGGAAATCCATAAGGAGTATTCATACTCCTACATAGTATTGTTTCTCTGTTATTTGATTTGTTTGCATTTATTCCACCTATAGAATCGTCCCTCCGTTATTACCTGTGCCCCTGCGAGCAACCGCAATTGTAACCTGTCGCACTGCCACATGAATGGCTGTTCACCCAGTCCACCTGCTGATCAGAAGACCAACGGTAAGCCACAGTCATGACTATACACTGTCTATGTCAGCTGTTCTCAACCTTGGGGTCGGGACCCCAATTGGGGTCGCGAGATAATTTCTGGGGGTCGCCAAATCATTTTGTAAGTCAGCTCTGTCTCCACTGTGTTAAAGTGTTCATGTGTTTTAGTCTTTTTGGTCACTTAATGTCTTTTTTTGGTCATTTTGTGTCTTTTTTTTTTAGTAATTTTGTGTCTTTTTTTGGTCATTTTGTGTCTTTTTTTGGTCATTTTGTTTCCTTATTTTGGTCATTTTGTGTCTTTTTTTAGTAATTTTGTGTCTTTTTTGGTCATTTTGTGTCTTTTTTTTAAAGTAATTTTGTGTCTTTTTTTGGTCATTTTGTGTCTTTTTTTGGTCATTTTGTTTCCTTATTTTGGTCATTTTGTGTCTTTTTTTAGTAATTTTGTGTCTTTTTTTGGTCATTTTGTGTCTTTTTTTGGTCATTTTGTTTCCTTATTTTGGTCATTTTGTGTCTTTTCTTTTTTTTTTAGTAATTTTGTGTCTTTTTTTGGTCATTTTGTGTCTTTTTTTGGTCATTTTGTTTCCTTTTTTTGGTCATTTTGTGTCTTTTTTAGTAATTTTGTGTCTTTTTTGGTCATTTTGTGGTCATTTTGTGTCTTTTTTGGTCATTTTGTTTCTTTTTTGGGTGATCTGAACTGTGCGTGTGAGATTCTGTTCAGTGAGTGGGGGTCGCGGACAACATGCATGTTAAATTGGGGGTCGCGACTCAAAAAGGTTGAGAACTACTGCTCTGTCATGCATGTATCCTACGGCTATTTATAGCAGGATGATATTTTTATACTTCACATGCTTGGTAGTGACCAGATTTTTGGTCTCCTTCCTCCACACGTAATAGCTAACACAGAATGTGATCCTGTGATTGAAGAGCACTTCCGTCGCAGCCTTGGAAAAAACTACAAAGAAGCAGAGCCCGTGTCCAACTCAGTGTCCATCACTGGTTCAGTGGACGATCACTTTGCCAAGGCGCTGGGAGACGCCTGGCTCCAAATCAAGGCTAAGGATGGGGGTCACCAACCGTCAGAGGCAGATCCATGAAGCAGAGGGGAGTAAACATAACAATCACTTTCTTAGTGTTCACATATGAGAGTGGAGATTGCCCACTGTCATCTCTTGCCAAGCATCAACTTTCTTTAGCCAAGAACAATGTAAGACATATGGTGCTCACATAGGCTGTTTTCCTTGTGAACCTCGAGGTCGACCTTTTATTAGAACACTCGGCTCAGATTTGTATTCTAAAAAAATTGGAGACGTCTCTTTTATTGAGGAAGACAAAATAAATCTTGCACAGTTGGGTTGACGATGTAAATTGTGGAAACTGTACAATCAGAGATTTTATTTTGCATTGATAATGAGATTCACAAAGTGGCTCATGTTCTGTTTCACCTGTCTTGATAGCCAAAGAAATCCCCCCCTCGCCTTTCCCATCAACATATATAAGCCATAGATCTGGTCTTCATTGTTTTTCATTCTAAAATCACACTGCTTTTTAATCTATATTACTTGAAAAAGACAGCCAGGTCTCATTTGCTCTTTTACGTTTCTGACCGTTTAGGGTAGCAGGTTACCTGTTTCAGTTGGAACTGATGTGTTCAAGAATGCGTTTTATGTTTTGAAATTGTGATAATGCAATTAAGGCTCTGGTTCCCCCTCTTCTTTCTGAAGACATGCATCTTTGTTATGATCCTGAACTGGACTTATCCTCTGTTAACTGAATAATTTTTAGTTTCCTGTCTATATGCTCACTGTGGCTGATTACTTAGTAAACTAATATCAATCATAATAGATGTGACTAACTAGAAAGCATGTTTCCAAATAGCTGGTTTCTATTACACACCTTATTCTATACTATATATTTACTCAGAATTTATTTTTTATCTGTAACATTTTAGAAATACTCACTGCTGGTACAGTTGTACTCAATATATTTTTTGTATCTGGTTTTCATTACTATATGTAGGTGCATATCCTAGTATCCATCTACAAATCAGAGCCTCTGGAAAGGTTGTCTGAATGCAGTTTAAAAGGCTATATTGCATATTATTCCATGGACCTGGATGCTATATCTTTCTACATGACTGAATACAGCTAAATCTGACCTTCAGTAACAGTCTATTAGCAGTGGCGTTATTTATTCTGTTAGTTTCATGTTGACTTTTTGGCAAATCGTGGTGACGACAAAATTATAACTTTTAATTTGTTTATTTTTAAATGAAAACAGCAGAGGAGCAGTTTTAGTTCTCTTGAAATTAAGATTTATATGCACATGCAACTCATGGGCAGGCATCAATATTCCACCATGACTGCCTGACATTTATTAGTCACTTAGTTGTGTTTAGCAGGCACAAATATGACAAATATGTTTGTCCTTTTTAATCAGGGTGATGTCATGGAAAGAGCTGCAAAGAATCTCCCTCTATTAAAGAGAAAAGGTTCACGTGGGTTACAAAGTTTTTTTTTTTTTGTGCAGTTGAGTTTAACTTAATTTCTCACTCTTCTGAAATTATTAGAAGTAGCGCAACCTATTTGTCAACACTGATTATGGTATGGTAAATTCAGATATTTTTTTTGTATGTCAATTAACTGTCTGTGAAACATAAACTTTTGCATTAATATTCTGCAGTTTTTAAGTTGTTACATACGATATCCTGTCTTTATATTTTATTTTACTCATATAAGACTATCATTGCGCCGCGCGGAATGATCATAGATATTTTGTTTCTATTCAGAGTAGTATACTCATACGTAGCATGGATACTCATTATCTTCTAACCATGCTTTTTAAAAAAAAAATCTTTCTGAAAGTTTTCCCACAAAAGTCAGATGATGGATAAGTGCAGGAACACAACAGTCTTTTGATCAAAGACTTTCTTGGTGCAGTGTCAAAGACTTCTGTACTAACCGTTTTAAAGAGTTTGTTTAGCTTTCTGTGTGTACCATAGTGGATTTTAGGGACTATCATGGAAACTGCTTGTTTGACACAAGTAGATTTTTCAATAATATGTTTGGGGTAATAGTCCATTGTTATTTAATTGCTATATTTAGACTACCTGTATCTCAAAGACTGTTTGCAGAAAGGTCCTGCTTCAGGTGTCATCCACATAGAAAAAAAAGTAACATTTGTTCACATTTGTCCTTATTTCTCTGGAAGAAAATGCCACTGTTTTGTACTTAACTTCTTCCAAATAAACACAAATGCAAATGCATATTTCTGGTTGCGTCATTTTTTTGCAAATATGTGACATACTCCAAAATGAGATACTCTTTATTGTATTATTTGCATGTCAAACAAGAGGTTTTCAGTATAAACAGTTTTGCTTAGGCCGCCTAGATTGAAAAGCATCAACTGAGGAAAAAAAAACATTTTAATTCCAGTTTAGTTATGCTAGATAAGAGATGGATGGATAAATGAAAAGCATTGTTGGGTTTTTATTTGCTTATCTCTTAAATCGTGCAATAGTATTTCTATATTGGTGGCTCGACATCTTTGTTGCCACTTTAATGTTGCAGATACTTCAGTCAATAACGAGGTGGTCACACTGATTAGAGCACTCGTTTTTTCTTTTTTTTTTTTAAACTAAGCAATCAGGAGCCATTGCTTCTTCTCTATTTTCATTGGACAAGTGCCTCCACGACTACAACATTAGGTGATTTATCAACAGGCCTCTTTGTCTAAGAGCATGGGTCTCAACTCGCGGCCCGTGGGCCAATTGCGGCCCTCAAGACGATATTTTGTGGCCCCCACCTTGATATGAAAGTTTAATGTGGAAGGTCCCTTTAATTACTTATTTTGGTAATTTTGTGTCTCTTTTTTTGGTATTTGTGTCTTTTTTTTAATAATTTTGTGTCTTTTTTTGGTAATTCTGTGTGTTTCTTTGGTCATTTTGTGTCTTTTTTAAATCATTTTGTGTCTTTTTTTCTACTTTTGTGGGGTTTTTTGGTCATTTTGTGTCTTTTTGGGTCATTTTGTGTCTTTTTTTAAATAATTTTGTGTTTTTTTTTGGTAATTCTATGTATTTTTTCATCATTTGGTGTCTTTGCGGCCCCCAGGTAATTTGAGTTTGAGACCCCTGGTCTAAGAGGGACTAACATTGTTCAAATGTCGTACAGTAGAACTTAAATGTGATTAAACTCAGTGAATACAGTGTGTAGGGCGGTGATTGATGTTTGTGTAGTTTTTTCAGTCACCAGCTTCATTTTGAGTTAAAGCAGAGGAAACTGGAACTGGTACTGTTGATCTTTCAAGTTAAATACTGGAATTTTAGCAATATTATTGTCATGACTCACCTTTGTCTCTATCCTTAGGTCTTGCTCATGCAGTTATTTGGTTCTTGTGATTCACACTTTTATGTTTCCAGTCCCTGTTGACAAAATAGTCTCAAAACAGCTGTAACTTTAATATGTTTCTATTTCTACTGTGTGTGTGTGTGTGTGCGTGTAATAAATCCTATGACAGAGTCATCGTGGTTTCGACAAGCAGCTGACGTTTCCCACAGACATTACAGTTGAAACCTCTTTGGACTCAGTCATTGATGTTGTTTGGTTGATTTGGTGTCATGGTAACAAAAGAATGGATAATTGCTGCTGGAAGAATTGGCAGGGAAAGGGGAAGATTGTCAGTGCTGAGAATTATTTGATTAAGACTCGAGCATTGACCTAGAAAGCATTTAGCCTCCACTTTATTATGTTATAATTGAAATGGGATAATATGGCTGATAATTCTTGTGAGACCAGGCTGTAGTTAATCAAAGATTAGCTGACTTCTCCTTCCCAACCAGCAGATGGCGCTGTTAAACCACTCTAGAGGCGCCCCCAAAATTCTCCCAGTCCCTGGAGATCAAACAAAGACATGAGCGTCATCATTCTGGGAAGATTGATATGGATGCAGCAATTCTTCACTGTGTCTGTTAGTAAAATGAAAATGCACTTTGCATGTAAAGAGAATCTATAGGTAAGAACCATTGCTGTGATGCTGAGAGCAGAATACATTGTAGATGTCACCCAACGTGGCTTCAGATCCCAGACTCTTGCCTTAAAGGATCTTTTTTTGATATTTCATTGTGTATGTATTTATGTATTGGAAACATTGGCTCTGATTAGCATACCCATAGTTAAATTTCCAGCTATAAATAGAATCCTTTAAGGCTGAATGAAAATGTAAATGAGTATACTTCCACTTAGTCTAATTTGAATTTGCTGAGCACCATTCATAACGCAAATCTTTAAACTAGAAAAGATTTTTTTTTTCTTTTTGGTTGTTGATGCTCTCAACCCTCAGGCTGAAATCTGCTCAAAAGCCCCTCCAACAGACCACTGCCTCCACGAGATTAGACCCAGCCATTCACCAACCACAATGCCCCTGCTTCTGCTGCACCATGCCTTCCAAGGAAGCCTGCTCTTGTGGGATTATGGAGAGGAGTTCCACATTTTTCCTGCTAGCGCAAACGGCAATCGCAGATCCACGCAAAGGCATACAATTGCACGCACTTAGATATCAGGCCACATTGGCGGGCGACATAAAACTAGTGTCTAAATCAAGATGACACATCAGGGTCATGCCAAATTCGACTTGGCCCCTTCAGTGTGTGAAGGCCACAAGGAGCATGACATCTGTGCTTGCGATGGAGGACTGGTCTCTCAGTCACTGCCTCCTGTTATTGCTGTAACAGGATGGACTCTGCTGCTTTCAGACACGGTCAAGGCACACATATGTTGAACACTGTCTTCTCCATTTTGCTCTTGCTTGTGTAAAAGGAACAAACCAATGGGAAGGGCTTAACACGGTTCACTCTGGACACAGTATGGGATTATAATTAATCCAACTGGATAAATGCACAATTTGACTACAGACTAAATGGAAAAAGTGGCCCTTGCAGTGTCACACATGTTGGCTCACATATTGCCTACATGTTAGTCTGTACAAATGGCTGATGGAGATCTCATTCTTTGCATAATTCCAAATTTGTTGTGCCTGAATAGAATGCAAGCCTGCACCTCTATCTACAGCATCCCCGAGTGCACAACGTCTGGGGAATTTGCATGATTGCCTGTAGATTATTTGAACATTATCTATTCCCCCTCCTCTTTTTTTTTTTTTCTTATTTCTGTGGCTCTCTGCTGTGAGGATGCACACACATCCTTGGGCAAAAGAATCTAAAATAGATCATACAAGCAACTGGATTAGATGCACAGGCACAGGAAGCAGCTCACGGGCAGACTTGAGTCATGCTGGCAAGATCATGCACCCTGAGCTGACAGCCCAACACACCCGATTACCAAGCACGTCATTTCTAAAATGTAGCCGTAGCCTCACTATAGGTCGCAAACACGGGGGGAAATATTGAGATCGGGTGCTAATTTACCCATAAATGACTCTTGAGTGTGGTATGGATGGAGTGCAGGGTTGGTGCATACTTTTTAGACTGACCTGAAGAGCGTCTCTGGCTCCAGCAATTGTGGCTCATTCATTGTGTCATGTGGACTGCTGGCAATGGCATAACCTTTGTGGAGGGAAGGGAAGACAACACGGTCACTCTGGATAACAGTCTTGCAATGAACAGAAACAGACCCTGTCAGGCCATCTCAGCATCAGTTCTCAGCTGCACACCACCACCAACACACTCTACCAATCGCTCTTTGCCTTTTCCTCACTTCCTCCTTCCATCAGTTAAGACAGCTCCTTCTTGATAAGGCCGCTTTGTGTGGCGTGCATGTTACATTGACTTGGCAGGATCCTATTAATACATTTCTTCTTTGCATTCCTCTATGTTGCATGCTGCCTCAGCTCCATCTTTGACCTGTTTTGCTGCGCGCATTTGGCCTCTATGGCCGTATGGCGCTTGACACAGCCAGTGATTTCCTGCTGATACGGTTGGCTTGAATTTCACATTTTTATATATAATAAATTAATTTGTAAATGATTGATTTAAAGGGCCATCTGCTGCACAATAGCATGACTACGCTGCCATTTTGTTGTTCCTTCAAGATAATGAATTGCTTCCAATTAGGGCATACAAATGATGGGGCTAATATTTCTCGTTAGCTACAGACCATATTTTTCCTGTAAGATCAGGACCCCATGTAATTATTCAAATTTCCTGTTTTAACAACAGGCGGAAAAGGATGTGTATTGAGACAGTGGGTTTTGGGCACTGAGCAGCAGATAAATGTTTGAACCATCACTAAAGGGCATTCTCATGTCTCATTATGAGGCTTGTTAGGGACAGAATTACAGCTGCTTGACTGAGCAGCCTTAATAAGGAAAGTGACCCAACACCAATATGAGCAGCAATGTTTTTCCTCACAAGTCCATCTACTACTGTCTTCCATGGCCCTATCTCTTTCCTCTTGTCTGTCTGACTCCCCCCCCCCCCCCCTTGCCACAGCCCCCCACCCCCCCACCACCACCACTACCACTCCCCCCGTGTGTTTGGCAGTCACACAGTCGGCCATGTGTGTGCTGAAGACGTTACATAATGCCCTCCTTTCACTGCACTCCAGATCAAAGAGAACAATCCAGCACAGAAAAATTGCTCCTTGCTGATTTTTTCTTCTCTTCCACCATCACATTGTTTTATCAGACTTCAGTACGATTGTACAGTAGCCTGCATTATTATCTGCTTCAGCATTCCTCTTCATGTTCAAAACCAAACAGAGCAAATGGGAAATGATCAGACGTTCACTGTAAAAGAACAAAAAATAAATAAATCAGGTTAGACCAGAGGTGTCAAAGATATTTCAGGTATTATATAGAAATCTTTACATCTCACTTTTTATCTGCTCTCGTCCATTTACTTGCTTAAAGGTAAATCATTCAGATGAAAAAAAATAGGTAGAGATTGATTTAAATGAAAGAATATATGACAGAAAAGCTACAAAAATATTTATTACGTTGTGGCTTTGACGTTTTTTCCACAGGGGCTGGCCTCTTTTACAATAGGAAAAACATCCTTAAAAAACACTGATGCAATTATGATGAAATCATTAATGTGGAAAAACATTTTGGGGAATTCACTTTTTACTTCTGTGTGTGAACAAGCAGACTGATTGTCACTGTGACTTTGTCACATTATGTGGCTAAATGTTCCACCACGCATGCCCCGATAAAGCCAGGTAGCCTTGAAAAAATAAATGAATAGAAAGGCCTAATAAAAAGAACGAAAACCACTCTCCACCAAGTAGAAGAAATGGTGACAGAGAGAGAGAGAAAGCGCAAGAGAGCATCAAACGCTGTCACAGAGGCCGGGCCTGTCCACAGCGTTGTGAGGATTGAAATAATGAGTGTGTGCTGGAGGAACATTTACCTCCAATGCGAAATGTAGGCAGCACATTTTGGGACCAAAGGGCACAAATGACAAAATAAAGAATCGGAAAAAAGATGAGCCTCTAGTGTGCAGTTTTGAGAGAATAGTTCCTCTGATGGGGGGAAACTTGTTCAGCTGGTACAGTGGTGCACAAAAATAGGATGACACAAGTTGTATTTGGTGCATGTTATACGTGTACAACCTGGTCTCACAGAAATCCGTGAAATAGCCACGGATTTCGCTTAACTCAAAATCCGTGGAATAGCCACGGATTCGCTCAAATTTCAGTGAAACTGACACGGATTTCGCTACAATGCAAGTTAATGACAGTCATATCCCGTGGCTATTCCATGGATATTTGTTCCTATTGGTTTGTTCCAAGTCACGTGACTTTCAAGGTACCAGCGGTCAGAACTAAAAACATGGCGGACAATTCTCTCATTTTAGTAAAAAAAAATCAATATTTTGACTTTGTTTCTGCATAAAAATGGATTTTGATCACATTTCTAGCGAGAAATATATGTTTTATTTTCTAAATCTTCACTCAGTGAATGTACATAATCACTTTGTATGTTGGAATAGCCACGGGATATGACTGGCATTAACTTGCATTGTAGCAAAATCTGTGTCCGTGTCAATTTTGTGTCTTCTGGTCATTCTGTGTCTTTTTTGATAATTTTTTGGGATTGTTTAGTCATTTTTTGTCTTTTTTGGTAATTTTGTGTCTTTTTTTTGTATTTTTGTGTCTTTTCTGGTCATTCTGTGTCTTTTTTGGTCATTTTGTGTCTTTTTTTAGTCATTTGGTGTCTTTTTTTGGTCATTTTGTATCTTTTTTGGGGGGAAACTTAAGGAAATATGCTGCACGTTGAATTATGAGAATGAAGGATCCAGCACTTTTTTGGAACTTCCTATTGGTTTGTGTCCATTTTTTGTGGATTTTGTGTCCATCAATATTTTGACTTAGTTTCTGCATAAAAATGGATTTTGATCACATTTCTAGCGAGAATATATGTTTTATTTTCTAAATATTCACTCAGTGAATGTACATAATCACTTTGTATGTTGGAATAGCCACGGGATATGACTGGCATTAACTTGCATTGTAGCGAAATCCGTGTCCGTGTCAATTTTGTGTCTTCTGGTCATTCTGTGTCTTTTTTGATAATTTTTTGGGATTGTTTAGTCATTTTTTGTCTTTTTTGGTAATTTTGTGTCTTTTTTTTGTATCTTTTCTGGTCATTCTGTGTCTTTTTTGGTCATTTTGTGTCTTTTTTTAGTCATTTGGTGTCTTTTTTTGGTCATTTTGTATCTTTTTTTGGGGGAAACTTAAGGAAATATGCTGCACGTTGAATTATGAGAATGAAGGATCCAGCACTTTTTTGGAACTTCCTATTGGTTTGTGTCCATTTTTAGTGAAAAATCAATATTTTGACTTAGTTTCTGCATAAAAATGGATTTCGATCACATTTCTAGCGAGAAATATATGTTTTATTTTCTAAATATTCACTCAGTGAATGTACATAATCACTTTGTATGTTGGAATAGCCACGGGATATGACTGGCATTAACTTGCATTGTAGCGAAATCTGTGTCAGTTTCACGGAAATTTGAGCAAATCCGTGGCTATTCCACGGATTTCTGTGAGATCATGTTATACGTGTAACATGCACCATTGTCGCTGACTGTCTCAGTATCCCCACAGTGAACCTTAGCTGATGTGCAAGTATTTGATTCCCTCCAAAGAGCTGGTTGGGTTCAGCAGCAGTCCTTATCTCTGTAAACCCCCCAGTGATGGAGAGTGGTTCACTGGTGTGGGGGAGCAGAGCGGCGGGGTTATCTCTGGCCCTCAGCCTGCGGGGAATGTGCAGGTGAACCAGGAATAAAAGCATCTTTAGGGCACGGCACATGCTTGCAGTAGTGCATAGCAGAGCGTGAGCTGTGCGGCTGCAGCATCAGATGGATTGTGGGGGAATGGGAGAGGGCAAGGCTTCAGAGTGGGTTTGGCGCTCAAACCGTTATCACACCTGACAGTGTCTGGTTTGGGATCCAGTGGTGCACGCGGCATACGTAAGCGGCTGGTCATCTGTAAGGCAGAGTGATAGGGTGTGACGTGTCACACGCCACATTAGGCGCTGCCACGGGATGTGTTTGACAGACCACAGGAACTTCAACGCTTTGCCTCCCTTCATATTGTCAGACCTATTTGATAGTTCCAAACTCACATCTAGAGTCTTATTTATAGAATATAGACTTGGATTTCATTCTTGATTCAGCCTGATTACACTGTAAAAAATATTCTGTTTAATTGACAGTAAAATCCCTGCAGCTGTGGTTGCCAGAACAAAAAATCGAAAAAATACAGTGAGGGGGTTTTCTACTGTAAATTTAAATGTAAAGATCAGCAAAATCTGTCATTTAGACTGAATATTCCCGTTATTTTTAGGGGTAATTGTGTCATTCATTCACACATCATGGTATTCCTCCATTCATTTTACTTTAAAAATGTTATGTTTTTACAGCAAAACTGTGTGTTTCTCCCAGTTTATGAGAGAAAAAAAAAATCTGTTTAATTTACGGTAAAATACCGGCAGCAGTAAATTTAAATGTAAATATCAGCAAAATCTGTCATTTAGACTGAAAAATCACTTGCCACTTCATCCCTATTGTGTCTCTTTTTGGTAATTTTGTGTCTCATTTGATAATTTTACGTATTTTTTTGGTCATTTTGTGTCTTTTTTTGATAATTTCATGTCTCTTTTGGTCGTTTTCTGTCTTTTTTGATGGTTTTGTGTCTCTTTTGGTCGTTTTCTGTCTTTTTTTTTGGTCGTTTTGTGACTCTTTTGGTCATTTTAGGTCCTTTGTTAGGTCCTTTGGTCTGCTATTATTTTAAGGGTAGTTATGTCCTTGTGACGTTATGGTATTTCTCCATTCATTTTAAATGAAAAATCTAATATTTTTTACAGCAAAACTGTGTTTTATAAAGTTTATGACAGAAAAAAGTAAAAGTTTTGTGCTTTTCTTTGATTTACGGTAATTAAAAGTGTCTACTATGGTGATTTCTACAAACATTTTTTACAGTGTATATAGGAATGTGATGAAATAAAATGAAACAGGGCAGCCATTCATTAACTTGGAAGTTATTTCAAGGTAATTTAAGGTTTCAAGGTACAGTACAGGCCAAAAGTTTGGACACACCTTCTCATTCAATGCGTTTTTCTTTATTTTCATGACTATTTACATTGTAGATTCTCACTGAAGGCATCAAAACTATGAATGAACATATATGGAATTATGTACTTAACAAAAAAGTGTGAAATAACTGAAAACATGTCTTGTATTTTAGATTCCTCAAAGTAACCACCCTTTGCTTACTAGAATATAAGACATGTTTTCAGTTATTTCACACTTTTTTGTTAAGTACATAATTCCACATGTGTTCATTAATAGTTTTGATGAATTTACAATGTAAATAGTCATGAAAATAAAGGAAACACATTGAATGAGAAGGTGTGTCCAAACTTTTGGCCTATACTGTATAAGACACTGAAGAAGACTTTCCAGAACTTATCAAATGCATTTTTATTTTTACTTGGTTAGAAGTTTGTGGTATTACATTTACACTATTATTCCTAATTTTAATACCCTTTCTAGTTCAGTGTCAAGTATTAAAAACAGTTTCAATTAAACAATTAAACACAGGTAGTATTTAATTGGATTTACAGATTTGTCATGATCTTAGAAAGAATTGTAGATATCTAACTTTGCAGGCAGTCTGAAACTTTTAATAAGATGCAGAAATTAATGTTCGGACGTAGAGGTTTTAAATTTCCAGCAAAAGTTTCAGTTTTTATGATGACTTGCTGGTATGATGTGAGTTTTCACTGCTCTGTCTAATTTATCTCAAGGACACACGTGATAAATGAGATTAACACAATTTTTTAGCCTGTTGTCAAATTGTCTGTAGTGTTGAAATATTATCTGAAAGATCCATTATTATGGCTTCTCAAAAGGTTGCCCTTTCCCTTATTTTGACAATAAGGTTTATAGAGGACTTTTTGCCTTTTATTAGATAGTACAACTGAAGACAGACAGGAAATGGAGGAGACAGAGAGAGGGTGACGTCTCACAAATGGCTGCAGGCTGCGACTGAACTAAGCACTCAGCCTCAGTAGATGTGATGCACGCTCAAGGTGGGCTACCAGGGTGCCCCTATAAAATGTGTTTGACAAAATGATAATAATATGGAAAGCTATTCAGTACTATGGACGTTTTTTGGTAGAGGATTTTTTATTTTTATTTTTTTAACTTTCTTTTATTGGTTTTATGTAGAGTATAGTCAGAGAGAGAAAGTTAAAGAGGAAGATATAAAGTGGGGAAATAAAGAGGAACAGTACCTGTTGGGGGGCACTCCACATTACATATAAACAATGTTTTACATTTCTTCATTTTTTGACATGTACAGCAACCATTTATCCCAGCCTTTAGAAAATGAGTCTTCCTTAGTTTTTAGTCTATATGTGAGTCTCTCCATTGTTTGAATATCACCGATAATGTTGAGCCATAGTCTATAGTCGGGTGCAACAGACTGGAGCCAGTTCTTTGTGATGGCCTTTTTTGCTGCAGCAAGAAGAATCTTAACCAAGTATTGGTCTCCTTTGTGCACCGATCCTTCCATATGTCCCAGGTACAGGACAAGACAAGATCGGGGGATTTTGTATCCTAGTACCTCACAAAGCACAACATGGATATGATCCCAGAAAGGTTGAATTTTACTGCAGCTCCAAAACACGTGTGTATGGTTAGGATCCACACTGTTGCACAGTCTCCAGCAGGGTTGTTGGGTGTTCATTTGTCTACTTGGTAGAGGATTTTTAATGGCATTGAGGACCTGTTTGTTTACTAAGTAAAAATAAATTCGACCAACTTTGAAGAACTAGTCCTAAATATAAGAATGAATTTATGATTGAGACTAGATGCATCATTTTGCTCTTTTTCATGAACTGGGAATTTATAACAGGTTTAAATCAGAATCAGAATCAGAATCACTTTTATTGTCACTGTACCTGGGTACAATAAAATTAATAAACACCACCAAGTCAGTGCAAGAGACAATGTCTCAGAAATAATAATAATAATATACAAATAATATACAAACAGACATAAGGTGCACACTTTGAATTGCAGCAGAGAAAAATAAATATGGTCCATATACATGTGAAATATTGCACTTGTTTGGAGGTATTGCACAAGAGGGAAGATCAGTTCATACTGCAGTTTAGGGTGATTATTCCTTTATCATGTTCTGTGATCACTTAAATAAGTAGAAATACTAACAACACACAGTGATTTTCTTCTGCTATAATTAACATTCCTGCTTCCAAAACTAAGATCAGAGTCAAATGTACTTAAAGTTTCAAAAGTAAAAGTATTCATTATGCAGATTTCCCCCTTCAGATTGTTTTAAATATTCCATATATATATTTTGTATTATTATTATTATTGATGCAAAGTAACTAAAGCTTTCAGATAAACATAGTGGAGTAAAAAGAACAATATTTGCCTCTAAATTGTAGTGGAGAATATAGTTACATTAAATGGAAATATTCAAGTATCTTAAAATTGTAATAAACTACAGTTCTTGTGTAAATGTACTTGTTTACATTCCACCACTGATCACGTGATCATGTAGGAGGAAGTTGCAGTTATTGATTTTTTCCTTTAGGTGGCTAAAATACATTTTGCAGCTTCCCCCGTCCACATCGGTTCATTGCCATGGCTCCTGCTTGCTTCTCAAACTGGGCACGTGCCATCCGTCATCTATAATACAAGCCAGATTCCAAAAACACTTGTGATGTTGTCTTAAGCATTATTTAACAGAATTCTAATCCTTTGTGACATATATCTAATTAAGAATTGTATAAAGACAATATATTTAACTTATTTAAACCCACCTGTCTGCCAGTAGGTAAAGGTGGTGTTTGATAGAAAACCTTTTTGAACTGATGTAGTTTTATTTTTTATTTATTTATTTTTATTTATTTATTTTATACCTTTCATGAAAGTGGACAACAAAATGTGTACAGAGACACACTCACCTTCATTATTAGAAAGGAGCAGCAAGAAGAAAACATTTCTTATGTTTGTCTGCCCCCTACTTGAACAATAAAAGTAAAAAAAGATGGTCTGACATCACATACAATGGATTTTCAGTAGCCTACACCAACAAAACTTTGATTATAACAAAACACTTAAAACAACAAAGAACAAACAAGACAAAAACAAACAAAAACCCATACAAGCACATGTTATCATCTCAAAAACAAAAGACCAAAAAAAAAAACAACTGATCATAAACAATCAGTTTAAGATTATAGTACATATTGACAATTTTTTCTGCATTTATACATTTTTTTAAATCTATTAATGTCTGTACAACCTTTTAAATCCTGTAATTGGGAATTCCATATTTTTACACCAACAACAGAAACACACATTTGTTTTAAAGTAGTACGAGCAACTTGGTGCTTAAAATTAAATCTTCTTCTATGATTTTCTTCTTCTGAAGTGAACACAAATAGCTTTTGCAGGTTTTCTGGTAAAACTCTGTTTCTGGCTTTGAACATAATTAAAAGTGTCTGGAGTTCTATTATTTCTGTAAGTTTCAATAACCCCGATTTAATAAATAAACGATTGGTATGTTCCCTAAAGTTGACTTTGTGGATGATTCGGATTGCTCTTTTCTGCAATAAGAACAAAGGCATTATATTGCTCACATATGTATTACCCCATACTTCTGTACAATAATTCAAATAAGGCAGTATGAGTGAACAATGCAACATTCTCATTATTTTGCAATCTAAAATATACTTGACTTTGTTCAAAATGAAAAGTAGAGTGTTTTGGAAACTAGAAGATGTGACCTTTCAAATGAAGCCTCATACATGCATTTTGTCTTGTTTTGCTCTAATCCTAACCCTTCCACTAAACCTACCTGGGCACTTCTTTGGGATCAGGGTTGTTCACTAAATATGGATAAGTACCTCTTACAACCCCACCATGAAAATTCCCTTCAATATGAAATATCCAAATGCACGTTCTGTTTAATTTGCATCTACAAATGCAAACTGTGCATCTGAATAGAAGTTGGTTGTGTAATTCATATGTGTCTTAGAGCAGTAGTTCTCAACCTTTTTGAGTCGCGACCCCCAATTTAACATGCATGTTGTCCGTGACCCCCCCTCACTGAACACAATCTCACAGTTCAGATCATACAAACTCAGTTGATACAATGAATTTTGGACAAATAATGAAGCAGACAACAACCAAAACATCTCTCTGACCAAAATGACCAATGAAAGTTCCATAAAATTAAGCAAATAAAGACACAAAATGGCCCAAAAAAGGAAACAAAATGACCAAAAAAAGACACAAAATGACAAAAAAAAACCCATAAAATGACAAAAAAAGGAAACAAAATGACCAAAAAAGACACAAATTGACCACAAAACTATCAAAAAAGACAAAATGACCAAAATAAGACACAAACTGACCAAAAAAGACACAATATGACAAGAAAAAGACACAAAATTACCAGAAAAGACACAAAAAGACTAAAAAAAAGACACAAAATTACCAAAAAATATGCTTTTATTTTTTATTTTTATTTTTATTTTTTTTAAATTTTTTAATTTTTGTTTTATTTTATTGTTTTTATTGTTTTTTCTTTTTTTTCTTTTTTTATTGTTTTTATTGTATTCATGCATATTTTATTTTGTGCGGGCAGTACATTTTACATTTTATTTTATTTATTTTTATCCCATTTTTAATTTATTTTATCTTATTGCATCTTACTGTTCTATTGTTTACTACATCTCATGTATTGTGTTATGTATTTATTGTTTGTGCAGCACTTTGGAAACCTTGTGTTTGCTAAAATTGTGCTATATAAATAAAGGGGAAAAAAAGACACAAAATTACCAAAAAAGACTAAAACACATGAACACTTTAACACAGTGGAGACAGAGCTGACTTCCAAAATGATTTGGCGACCCCCAGAAATCATCTCGCGACCCCAATTGGGGTCGGGACCCCAAGGTTGAGAATAGCTGTCTTAGAGAGTTAACAGCAGTCATTGCACTCTGCTTGCGCCACTCTTTCTTGACCTCATTGACCCGCGCTCTGTCGCTCAGCCTTGCAGTGAGCAGGCTGCTCTCGGGGCATCTTACCTGTCACTGTTTAGGTCAGGAGGGGGAGAGAGCAGAGCTGAGGTGCCTGAGGAGGAGGAGGAGGAGGAGGAGGAGGAAGGACAGACTGGGCAGGCCGCCGTGGCCCTGCCTGGTCCGGCTCACTCATCAGTGAGCACAGTTCCCAAACCTCTCTGACAGATCAGAATAGAAAGCATGCACAACATCATAGCTATGATTCACTGCAGCCCCAAGTCCAAGCGTGCCCTGAAGGCCCTCAGAACTCTTAATCATCAGTGCCTGTGTGTGTGTACGTTGTTTAAGGAAGAGAGTGAGACAGACAGGCAATGAATGAGCTTGTTTGCATATGACAGTGCTTCTATAAAAGTTCCCCGTGTGTTTTCTACGTGTCAGAAAGAGTAAAGCGCATCCTAACAGGCCTTCAAAACGTCTCCCAGAGCACAGCGCTGCATGTGTTTGCCTCAGTTTTCGGTTCGTATTTGAGGCAGGGGGGGTATTTGTGCATGTGGGTCTGCTTAAATATCTGTGTCTTATTCTGCGCCGTCATAATGTGCAGTCAAGGGCATAACTACATGAGTGAAAATGTCATGCAACAGAATGGATAATGCATGCAATGCACGTGTGGAGGTCACTTGGTCACATTTGCATATAACAAAGTGCCAAAAAATAATCGAATCAACTTGTGTGTGCACAGACACGCAGTCATTGAAACTGTGATTCTCGCCTACAATATATACAAATCATTTGTTATGTGTCAGAATATAAAAAAAGACGTCTATACAAGAGTTTTTGCTGGCTCCGATTTAGTTTTAGAATAAACTGACAATAGTTTAGGGTTGTGAACTTTCTGAATTGTCTGCTCCTCACCTCCCACCTAGCTTTCATTTTCCAGCTGTAATAAACTGAAGAGACTCAGGAGTGAAGTGTTAAATGTTAGCTAGCGTAATCTGACAGAATTTATTCAGAATGCAGGTCTTTACTAAAGCTCTGCCTGGAGCAGCTGCCTGGTCTTGTCTTTACATTTAACAGGAGTATTTGTACTACTACATACAGTAAATCCATGCACACATAAATGCAAAAATGCTTGCATGCACATGTGCATGCATCTATGCAAATACAACTGTCTGCACAACTACTAATACTACATGCATGTGCAAATACACATCATTTGCACAAACTGAACACACACAGAGGTGCAGTGTTGCTGGTCGGCGTGGGTTAAATTTCAGGAGATGCAGACTAATGAAATTCAGGGGAACACAGAGTACGTTTCTTCTGTTGTCATTTCTGTGTAAGAGCATGGAAACAAATAACTCCATTTGATGTCGGCGGAGTTTTTCATTTGTCAGCTATTATCAAAGTCCCACAGCCTAAAGAGGCCCAGGGTAGAACACAGGGCCTGAAACCCTTTGGGCAGGGAATCCAGGAGGGAAGCCATTAGAGTAGCTTCAGTGGAGAGCTAGCCCTTCCTCCCACTAGCTTCACATCAGGGCACAAGATCATCTAGAGCACCCACTGTGCGTGACATCCAGGCAGAGCAACATGTCTTGCTCACCATGTGGAATTTCTCCCCTCGGCTTATGTTTGCCATGAACTATTCAGTCCTATAAAATTAGCCGGTCGATTGATATTAAAAAAAACATCAGCTGATATTCATTCATTTCATGTTTTTTGAATGCTGCACACGCACTTTGAATTTAGAGTATATGACAAATTTATAGAAAAAAACTGTTTGCTTTTCTACATATTTCCTGCACCCTGATTCTTTTTTTTTTGGTGTTTCACTTGGCCTGTTCCTTGGCCTGATTTGCATTCAGTGTTTGACCCAGGCAGTAATCTACAATGACTCCCCCATAAGCCTCTGGCACATTTGGGAGACGTTATAAGCTGTGACAAAAGACAAGAGGCGCTACAGCAAACTGAAAGTAGCAAGCAGGGGACAGTCTCCTGATTAGCTAAAATTGTCCTCTTTATTGTGACTTTAAATTCACTCTCAGAGATTCACAGTTGCATTTTTGCATTATTGAAAATATGAAATACAGAAGAAAAATTCTAACAGTGAAAATATTTTCATAAGACACCCAGTGAGGCAGACAGGTACAGGTTTCTCCATATTGTAGGTTTTATGAGCTGCCAAAAGAGCCAAGGTGGGGGAAGGGCAATGCAATGTAAATTCAAGTCCTTTTTGAAGGGTCTGTATAATTTCCAGAAGAGGGGGATTTGTTCCTTCAAACCCATAGATTTTCTTACAGTGAGTGTGATAAGCCCTTATGATTTGTGACAGGGTAACCTCTCTGGCATAGGCTTCACAATCTGACATTTGCATCTGTAGAGAAATGGTATGCTCTGCCTGCCTGCGAGCTTCGCTGCCTGGAATAACCGCAATATTTGCTGTGTCACGAGAGCACACTATCAAACAGCGAAATCATCGGGAATCCACATTTCCACATGTCCCAGAGTGCACCCTTTAATCTCGGATCCCACCCAGCTGCACAGCATGAGTGTATGCTTGATATGTAAGCAGCAGTGCAGCTTGTGTGCATGTGCAAAAAGACACCTTTAAAAGTGAACTGGTAAACAAGTTCATTTTTGCAAGGTTCATGTTCAGATTGGAAAATGGAGCCCAATTAGCATATATGCAGAGAGGCTTTGCATGCTTGACATCCTCTCAGCCCCTCTGCTGGAAATAGCCATGCACACAACATCCTCTGATTACATTGATATGTAGATTCATGCATCTGCAAAGATTAGTTATTCATTAATGTATTTGCTTTGAATTCTCGGGTGAGTGTACCTCAGACAGAAGTCTGGGGCAAACCAAATGCATCAGAGGAAAAATGTCACAAATGATCACACAAAATCCACATCAAAAATATGCAGGTTCAGTGACCCACAACAACATAAACCCAATAGGGCGTTACGATTAAGAAAATCCTTTGGCACTGGGGTTAAAAACAGAGAAAGTATAAACATAATTATCAGCCTTTTCATCTTCACAGCAGAATTAGTTTTTCTTGCTCTAAGTGGGCTATGAGGATTAATCATTGCAGCCTGTGTGAGTTTATAAGCTGTAGCGTTCTGTCATCCTTTCATAAAAGCATCATGGATCACCAGTTTGCTTCTTCAGTGTCCTCTCTTGCGGCCACGCTGCAAGCACTTTTTAACTTTAAAAATAGGCTCGCGACAGAGAGTGCCAAGAAATGCTAAACACCAAACAATGTCCCCGTGCTCTGATCTGGCCACAAAATGGAGCTGATAAGCCCAGAGACTCTGCATGAAGGAAAAAAAAGGTGCCTCATTAATGAATGCTGTCTATATCAATTAATATGTACAGTGCTGATGCATACACACACCTAATGTACAGTGTCTTTTATTGCGGTCAAGTTTATTTATATACTCGTTAATCACTGTCACAGAACCAGTGGGTTTCATATCTTCCACATTATGAGACAGGAAATGAAAATGACACCTCCCAGACTTTTGGGGCTATTCCCTTTATTTACTAATTAAGGTGAAAAAGAGGAACTGTCTGATGTATGCGGGCTGACAAAATTAAAACTGAATTATAAAAAGCAATAAGACTGATTGTGTGAAAATCCAGCCATCCTTCCACCCCAGCTATCAAAATCAGTGACCCAACCCGGATATTATGTTAGAAAAGCTGTCTCAATTTGCAGTCTTTTGTACTTGCACGCTATTTTGAGTGCATAAGTGCATTCACACTGACAATGACAAATTGCAGTGCACCATGAATACCCTGATGTTGCACTCATAAAAAGTTGAGTGTGGATGCTAGACACTTCTCCTCTTTTAATAGTCTTTATTACGTAGCAGAAGGGGCGGGATCACCATCACCATCCTTCTACAAATCTGCAAATGTGGCGAGCCAGGAATCTCTAGCAGTTGGGAATGAATCGAGGAACACCAAACTATACAAATGTAAGTTATAAATGTGTTTTTTCCCCCTCCGCTAACGCCTTGTGTCCGTAATTTGATATAGTTTATAGAGTACTCCCCCTAGTGTTCAGAACAAGGAAATGCATCTCTTTACAAAATATTAGAAACGCCACTGCAGAAATAATGAACTCTCCCACTTGTATTCAACCTTGATTTAGTTGCCAATGGTAACCTTATATTTTAACAATATTACTCAAACTAGTTTATTTTTATTTATACAATAACACGATTCCACTCTCAACATTGTCAGGCAATTAAAGTGAATGAATTTGCGTGTCAGCTAAATTGCTTTGTCCACTACAAGTTATGCAAGTTACATTTTTTAGAGCTACTCAACACAAATTCCAGACTGGGAAGGAGGTGTTTTCCAAACAAATTAAGATCACAGAGGTTCCCATAGGAATGAATGGATTTCTTGTTGACTCGCATATGTACACAGAGCTTTGTGTAAACAAGGCGTTAGTTAGTACCATTATTGGGTTAATTGATCGGTCTGAATTTAATTACTGCTGATGTACACAGCTGACTGTTACCGGCTGAACTACTGAGCTTTCAGTTAGTGCAAAACTACCGTTTGTAATCCGGTAATCAACATTACCCGGTAAAAATTCACGCACTAAATTGAGACACAGCAGATGCCTTGTTGCAGCATTCAAAATCTAAATATTTAGGAGGTATAATTTTTGGTGACAAAATGCAATCTGTGCATTCCGAAACCCATACTATTGTACCATTTATTATGCCTGAAAAAAATATTGGGTAACACTTTCTATGAAGACTACATCTATAGTGCATTATGAGCGCATTCATAGTGAATTATAATGCTCATTATAATCAATCATAATGCATTATGACTGCACTCATAAACACATATAAAGCTTCATGATGCACTATATCAACAGTTATAAATATAGCTAATCATGATGAATCATGAAACATCATGATTAGCTATACTGCATTATAGATGCGTCTATATGAACCTCACTTTACTTAAAGCATACATTGATCATTTATTTATACTTATGGCATCCTATGAGTCCTTATAACAACTGATTGTTGAGGTGTGTGTATAGAGGGGTATGAGTAGTTGTAATGTATGATAAGCCTCATCAGTCAGCCTGTAGTTTATAACCAGTCAAGAGCACTCATAAGACACTTGGATTTATAAGTCATTATAAGCTATATTTATAACTGTTGATATAGTGCATCATGAAGCTTTATATGTGTTTATGAGTGCAGTCATAATGCACTATGATTGATTATAATGAGCATTATAATTCACTATGAATGCGCTCATAATGCACTATAGATGTAGTCTTCATAGAAAGTGTTACCAAATATTGTATATCCCATATATAGGCTACATATGTCAAATACTGTATGCCAAAAATACCAGGATGTCAAACTACATCCAGTCGCTTTCAAACAGCAACATGTATGAAAGCCAGCATGCTTTTGTGGCTTTGCTGACCCACAATTCTCTAAGCAGCATATATATAGATATGACACAGAAAGTTCAAGGTGCTATGTTATGATGAAGTAGTACTTAACCCATAAGAACCCAGAGCCAGTTATCCTTAAAGGATGTGTTCTATAAGTGGACCACATAGAACACATTTCTGATGTTTTTTTTTGTTTTTTGTTTTTTTAATACTACCCCTAAATGTCAAATATCTGTGATGTGACATATATGTTACAATAGACGTTTATGGTATTTATGTTAATGATATTTCTAATTTTAAAATAGAAAAAAACTAGACACATTTTCTGCTTACAGAAATACAAATTTGACTTTTCTTTTGCATCTCCATAACATATATCAAAATTGTGACTTTAATTTGTTCAAGAAATTTGGTCAGAACAAGTTAAATGCAATACAGAACACCCTTTGAAAAGATTAGAATTGTTAAATGGGTTTAAATTTAGCCTAGTAACAAAAAATAAGCTTTTTGAAAATTTTCACATTTTTGTTTCCAGTCACAGCCACATTTTGGAGAAGTCATTTCTTGTCAAAGTCACATGACCACCACACCAGGGTGCTGAGTATACGTCTCTTAGGGATTTAATGAGTTAATGTGAAGCATAAAGCTGAATATGGGAGATTATAGAAGATTTAAAGTGTTTGTTACATGGGTGTCACCGTGGGTTCTTATGGGTTAAAGTAAAAAGAGAAAGTATGCAATGTGCAATGTAGCTAGTATGTTGCTATGATAGAAACATCTTATGTAGCTTTGTAGCCAAAATTCAGCGTAAGTATTGGTTGTTGAACCCCACTAAAACCCAGAAAGACATTTTTGTAACACTTTCTATGAAGACTACATCTATAGTGCATTATGAGCGCATTCATAGTGAATTATAATGCTCATTATAATCAATCATAATGCATTATGACTGCACTCATAAACACATATAAAGCTTCATGATGCACTATATCAACAGTTATAAATATAGCTTATAATGACTTATAAATCCAAGTGTCTTATGAGTGCTCTTGACTGGTTATAAACTACAGGCTGACTGATGAGGCTTATAATACATTACAACTACTCATACCCCTCTATACACACACCTCAACAATCAATTGTTATAAGGACTCATAGGATGCCATAAGTATAAATAAATGATCAATGTATGCTTTAAGTAAAGTGAGGTTCATATAGACGCATCTATAATGCAGTATAGCTAATCATGATGTTTCATTGTTGGCGTTAAGTAAAGTGTAACACATTTTCATGCATTTAAAAGAAGCTATGCCGCATCATAAGTCATTATTTATACTTATGGCATCCTATGAGTCCTTATAACAATTGATTGTTGAGGTGTGTGTATAGAGGGGTATGAGTAGTTGTAATGTATTATAAGCCTCATCAGTCAGCCTGTAGTTTATAACCAGTCAAGAGCACTCATAAGACACTTGGATTTATAAGTCATTATAAGCTATATTTATAACTGTTGATATAGTGCATCATGAAGCTTGAGTGCAGTCATAATGCTTTATGATTGATTATAATGAGCATTATAATTCACTATGAATGCGCTCATAATGCACTATAGATGTAGTCTTCATAGAAAGTGTTACCGACATTTTTTTTTCTGTGTATAAAAATATTGGTAATATAATTTTTAAAGAAGCCCAATCCATCACTGCTGAAGCTGCAGAAAATTGCTTGCACTGTAGACCTAAGACTAATTGTGTTCTGCTAGATTGCACCCAACTAATCAAGAGCTTCCTCCTTGCTGTCCTCCCCTGCCGAAAATGATGATATATGGCTCTCGTGGATGTAAGACATCAGTTTGGGTTGTCTCTGTGGTGACTGGTTTTCATAGGTAATGATGCTAAATTACACAACTGGGAATAAAGGAGGCTAGTAAGCCATCCATCAGGGGCTAGTTTATACGAGCTGCCATTAGGGGCATTATTCAAACCCCAGTCCACTCAAACACATAGCTTTCTGTCCCTAACCCCTCTCTCTCTCTCCCCACACACACAGCTTGCCACAAGCTACCAGAGGGGACATCTCATTCTTTTATCCACGGCGAGTCATTGTGGTGGTGTCAGCTGGTGCCGTCTCTTTTATCACACTGGAAGCTAATGGAAGCAGCAACTGCAGGAGGTGGGGGAGAAGATGCAGGCGCACACACACACACACAAACACACATAAAAACACACGGAGCCATAAGAGGTTGGGGAGATGGGGCGGGTGGGCACGCCAGGCCCCGGGGCAGGAGCTGTTCTGTGGTGATGTTTTTCTTACCGAGGCCTCTCTATCAGCTTGTGTTTCTGACACTCAATAAAACCACAAGGACGCGCTTCTCTCCTTCTCTTTTGATGTTTCATTTCACTGTAATGTCTAGTTCCTCTTGGGAGAGTTAAGCTGTGTCCCATCTCCACCCAAAACTACTAAAAAGAGGTTTTTGTTTAATTTTACACATCCCACCTGGCCTCATTCTAACGAAACAAAAAAAGAAGAAGAATACAGCTATACAACACTTTGTAGTTTTTCCGCTTTATCCCTGCTTGTGATTTTACTGGGATCACATTTTTCTCTCTATTGACTAGAAATACTCAATGGACAACAACAGGGTTTATCTACAAGAGAGGGGAACAATAGCCAATTACTGCAGGAGGATTCAGCGCAGCATACATCTTTTGATAGGGTAGTTGGGGTGACCTAATTTCCTGATAACACTGTTGAAAAGCACGGGGCTGCTACTTTAAACACACATGCTATAAGGGACATATGCCAGGCATGTATTGTATTTATATTTTCTATAATTCTTTATTTTTTCAGTCTTTTTCTGTTTGTATAACATAACAATCGTGCTTTATCATGTGACACCATTTAGATACATATCATGTTTATATTATGTTTTACATTAGGCAGTGAGACAGTTAAAAATATACAAAACAATATTGTTTTACTAGACATAGTTTCTATTTTTTAATATAATCGTCAGTATCTTCATTGTCATCATCATTTCGTATATTTCTGTAAGATATGTGCTTTAGCTTCTGTGATCAAAATATTATTGCAGAAAACAGCAACTCCATTTTTTCAACATTTAGACAATAACTTCCAATGTATTACAGACATTCACAGTTACATGTTTTACACAGTACAGTTTTACAACAAAGTTCCAGAGAAAACTGTGGTAGAGTAACTTTATACAAAATTCACAGGACATGAACTGTAGCCATTTCACATTTTCGCTCAGTTGTTTTGCTTTTCAAAGTAAACATGTTCTGTTCAACCAGATGCCTTTCACAGTAGCTGCCATAGAAGCAAACTAACATTGTCCTAACACGCCATGGCAAAAGTCTGGGGAAATTAAAGCTTTGTGCTTTTCACTAGTAAAGCAAAGACAACATAAACAAAAAGAGAAACAGACCACTTGCTTACTGGCCTTATACATCTACATATGTATTGCTGAATACATATTGATCAAACTATAATTGATCATTACACATAAAGAAAAATAATGACTGTACTCAAACACAGAGTTGGTCCGGGTTTTTGTGCTAGCATACAAAGTTGTCTTTTGTAGTTCTGCCCAGTCATGTAAACAGACTATGGCTTAGAAATGAAATTGGTGTCTTGGCTTAAGGCCTTCTCTGCTCTTCTTCTTCTTCTTCTTCTTTTTTCTTTTTTGTTTGTCAGGAGACATTTCAGAATTTTTTCACTGATGTTCCTGAGGAAAGCATGCAAAACGTAAACAGGATTGACTGTCAGCATTAAGGGATAGTCAATGTTTGTAAATCACTTTTCTAACCCTGTGCTTTTTTTTTTTTTTTTTTGTACTTCTTTGTACCCTGTGCTTTGCCAACCGAACACTAAATGGCATAGTTTTTGCTTTTGTCTGCCTATTGATTTTGGTCCTCCATCACAACACATATAGTATAAAACATCCTAAAAATAATTCTAAAAATGTTTCGATCACATAAAAGTTTTCCCTTTTTTTTTACTGAAAAAAAAGGAAGGAAAAAATAACAGTCTCTCTCACACACAAAATCTTTTGCAACAGAGCTCCTAAACATGAACTTCTTATTGGCATTGTGCTTACTCAGAGCCTTGTGGCTTGTAGTTTACCTCACAGAGTGCAACGTTTGGAAAAGAGACAACTGTGTGAGGTTTAGTAAACAGCCACAATAAAATTGACGCCATCCCTTGCACTCTTCAATGATGTCAATTTTGTTCACTACTTCATCTACTATATTCACACGGTATTTACTTGATTCATGAAGATATTCAACAAATCTCTAATCTATATCTCTATGTTTTTTTCTTTTCTCACAGTATTACACAGCATGTTTACACTTTTTTAAATTCAGATTTATGGTTGTATTTGTGAACACTAACAGTCTTTGATCTTGTTTTCAGAATGCAAACCAACAATAAGACATCATTGGCTTGCTTTTTACAAATGCAGAAAAATTAAACATGGTTTGAAAATCTGTTTTGATCACATATTGCCCCTGGAGGTAGGTGAATCAATTAAAATCTTGGAAGTCCTTTGTAATGTTCTCTTTTGTCTACATGCTCCATGAGGGTTTCTTTGTTGTCTACACGTTGGCCTCGGCATTGGTCAGGTTAGAGGTCGGGCTTGTTGGGTTCGGGGGGTTAACGGGCTCCGTCGGGCTAGCTGGGTTGGGTGGAGGGCTGGTCGGGCTGACAGTCGTGGTGGTGGGGTTGGCCGGACTGGCCGTGGTAGTGGTGGTGGTGGTGGTGATGGTTGCCGTGGGGCTAGTAGCGGGGTTCACCGGGCTAGTGGCAGCGGCTGGATTAGCCGGCGGAGGAGCCGGGTTAGCCGGGGTCACGGGGCTGGTGGAGTTGACGGGAGCTGGACTGGTCGGGCTGGCGGGGTTCGCAGGAGCTGGGTTGGTGGGGCTCGCTGGATTGGCTGGATTGGCGGGGCTGGAGAGGTTAGCGGTGTTGGTTTCCGCCTGCTGCTCGGGTCCGTTCTCCTGAGGTCGCCTGACGACGGCAGGAGGCTGAAGCATTATCCGAAGTCGCTGGAAGGGAAACACAATGCAAATTAATTACATAAGAGAAGGGTTATGTTAGCATACGGAGTCAGATCTGCAAGCTAAAAAGACCTCATGTTACCTAACAGAGCCAACAGACAATTCACTTCTCACCTCTTTGTAAGTGCCCTTGAGTCCGAGATACATATAGATCATGTATCCTGGTATGAGGACCATGGAGGACAGCGCCATGAGCCAGCCCACTCCCTGACCCCAGCCCGGGAACACGTAGTCTCCCATTGTGAGAGGAACCATTTGTATGGCGCTGAACAAGAACACCCCCTGTGGGAGACATGAGACGCTTTATGCATCCTGACACCACTGACTACAGGCAGTACTGTCTCAGCCTGACATGGCTGCAGGGAGGTAATATTGACTTTATTTATTGTTTCATTTTTCATGTCATGACTTTAGATGTACGGTTGTATTAGTTCAGAGTACTCACACCGACGATGAGAGGGGTGAACACCACCCAGCACAGCTTAAACCATAAACACGGCTTGTAGCCAATCATCTCCTGGATGTTGTCGTAGAACTTGTTCACACCTGCGAGACAAATGAATCTATGATCAAAATATTCATATCCAATTTATTTCAATTTGCTGCCGGTCTGCCATGCATGATGATGAGGACGGTGAGGTGGAACACATGAGTGCTCATGACCTTGAGGCTGAACAGCGTTTGAAGCTGCGTAAAATACCTTCGAGACAGGTGTGATGTTACCTAACCTTCATATTAACCCAGACTTTTCATACATGTGATATTTCACTACTTTCATTTGGTAAACTGTAAAGAAAAACGCCAATTTGGAATGATAATTTTTTCTCCGTTTTGCTATATTGTTGGAAACAATGATGATACACACCGTAGCACCAGGATATGGAGATGCATTCGAAGAAGACCAAGAACAGCAGACACATCCCACTGGCAGAGTAGTAGTCAAACAGTTTGAACACATAGATTCCACCCTGGTTACAGAAAAATGCATAAGTCAGATGATACAGCAAACATACTCTGGTATTGCATTGATGGTTTTAACCCATTGATGCCTAAAACTGCCTGTAAAACCTCTGGGCGATTTTAAAATAAGCCCCTAAAACCTGAAGTTTTTCTGGAAATTCAACAGAAGTGTCAACGCTTCTACTAAATAATAGAGCAGATAGAAATTAAATTCAAAAAGTATATGAGAGCTTATACAAATACTGCAAAACGACGTATCCGCTTTCCAGGCTTCAATGGGTTAAGAGAAAAAAATTGCACAATTTTTGCACATCAGATGCATGAATTTCACTTGTATCTTTTAATTCCACATATTTGTTTAATCAATAGTCTGTGCCCCTCTGCTGTACCTGTGTGATGTTTGAAAGTCCGATCACATAGGACACCAGACAGACAACTGCGATGAAGATCTCTCGTCTGCCCCTAAGAACTTGGGGAAACTCATCCACCAGAGCAGTGATGAAGCCTTCAACAGTGCAGAACTGAAAGACAGAGACACAGCATGAAGTGTATAAGTACGAATATGTGCAATATTTGCACCTGCTGCTTTTATGTTCTTTGACATGAATATTTTTTAAGGTATATTGTATATTTGTGTGTGCAGAGGTCTGAAAATATTTAGCAAAATGTATTCTGCACCAAATAAGTTTTATTTTAGTGGTTAGGGTGAGTCATGATGACAAATGACAAAGAGTTGCAGTGTGCACCAAACCATGGGACAGAAACACTAACGTAATCTTCTGAATGACCAAGCATCCACGTCTTGGAAGCCATTTTGGTAATAGCTTTGATATGCAAAGGCTATTTAGAATATGTTGTAATTTATGTCCTTTACTTTGACGTGATGGTGGTCATATCCAGTGTATAGCTGCATCTATATATATATTTTTCTAGTCTCTGTGGCCTTATTCAAACCCAAATATCACACACAAAAGGAAGAAACACAGACAGGGAAACCTGCGGGCACATGGAGGTGATAAAGTTGCATTAAAAAGACTTGACAGCTGATGTCAAAGCTCAGCTATATCTGTCCACAAGAAGCAAATTGCATGCTTATCATGCAGGGAGCAGGGGTGAGCTGCATGATATGTACCTGTATTTAAATATTTAGGTCAGCCCATGAGCAGATCATCTCCAAGCCCCTTACCTGGCTGTCTATCCCCAGCATGAGCAGCATAGAGAAGAACAGAATGGCCCAGAGAGGAGACACCGGCAACTGGGTTACAGCCTCTGGGTAGGCCAGGAAAGCTAATCCAGGACCTGGATAGTAAATAGGAAAATCATATTTCATCAGTTCTCATAGTACTATGCTATGTTGTGGCTGCAAACACATGTATTCATAAAGAATTGTTGACAAATGCTGCGTTTAGCAGTCAGAATCAATGACAGTGCACTTTTTGTGCAGAGACAGAGCCATTAGAGAAGAAAGCAAATATGCAATCTGTAGTTACCTGAAGCTGCTACGTCGGCAATGGGTCTTTTTGTCACATTTGCCATGAAGCCAACAATGGAGAAGATTACAAAGCCAGCAAACATGCTGGTACATGAGTTGATGCAGCACACAATGATAGAGTCTCTGGGGAGAGGAAATATAAAATAGGCCTGTTGTCAAAAATGTAAGTTGTTGTTGTTTCTCAAAACAGTCCACACAGGAGAGATCTAAAAGACTATGTCTAATAATGCATCACTGCTATTAATTCCTTTAGATCGTACAGATGTTTGGCAAAAACACATTTTTTATACTTTATGTCAGGCATAAAAATATTTCATTTTAGAACTAGAAGAAAAATAATACAAAATCTTAATAGACGTAGAACGCTAGACTCATTTGAAACAAGCACACAAAATGAACGCAACTATTTTTATGTAACTGATTGTTTATGTGACCCAGAACCATGGGGCTGCTGGAGAAAACACTCAGGCTTTGCAATCACAGTTGTTTTTTTCCCTCTTGCACGCACACCGACAGCAAGAAACAGCCTTCTCCTCATATTATTATTATATTCATGCAAGCAACTCACATTAATAAGACCCTTTAAGGGCTCTTAGCATGTATCCTTGAATTAGGTCTTTAATAGAAGCGTACAATATAGGAACATAGCAGCAACTTGATTACCACCATCTGCAGCTTTTATATTTTCCTTTTCCTCTGATATTTCAGCAGCATTCTCTGTCTCTATCCTATAGATTCTCTCTAATCATGGCTCAAAACCAGTCTTACCTGTAAACATTGTTATTGAATGGGTTATAGCTGCCCAGAGCTATAAGTGACCCCAATCCCAATCCGTAGGAAAAAAAGATCTGGGTAGCTGCATCCAGCCATACCTGACAGAAAAACAACACAAGCATTTAGCTGCGTGAGGCCGAGCTCTTCTCCCTCAGACATGCAGCACATAGGTATCAATCATATGATAAGATGCCATTACCTCAGATTCTTTGAGTTTTTCAAAGTTAGGGGTTATATAGAACAGAATTCCCTCTCTAGCTCCAGGTAGAGTCACCCCACGGATGAAGAGAATAAACAGCATGAAGTAGGGATATGTGGCTGAGAAGTAAACCACCTATAGAATGTGAGACAGCAGGATCAGCAGGAGAACAGCATTTAATGTTCAGTAAATTTTATGATGCATACAGAATTTGTAGATTTGTAAATCACCCACTATTCAGAAATTCTCATGAGGGTTGTTTAAGATTTTCTAGATTTATTTCCTTCTGTCTCTTTCACACACAAAAAAAACACAAAACACATAAACAGACTAAATATTCAGCAAAGAAATCACCGCAGCTACACTACACTTTGAATGGCTATGTGCATTTATGGCACTGTGCAATAAATTTGTGTGCAGGAGGGGGGGATGGGATATTTTGTGACCAAAACAAATTTTATTTGCCATGGTCATGTGACGCGCTAGACTTTCGAAATGTGGCACCACAAGGGAGGGAAACTGCTCCAAGTGAAGGGAGAGGACAGAACCAGATTGTAGCGTATGGCTGTTTGTTGCTCCTCCTATCATGAATCCACACTCAGTGTAGACACCGTGTCAGGAGAATTGGAATTAGAGGAGCCACCATGAGGCAGAGTAGGATTAGTGAACATGAGTGTTTGATGTCTCTTCTCTTATTTTAAGAATCAATCTGGACAATGCTGACTGCAGTCTAAATGATTTATGGGGTGATTTCAGACTGATTAATATTGCATTGCTGACACATACTTCTACTTATTGGCAACCAGTAAAGCATAGGAGGTCTTGGATACCCAAATCTTCTCTTACCTTCCCTGTCCAGCTAACTCCTTTCCAGATACAGAAGTACACAAGGACCCAGGCGATGGCCAGTGTTATTGCCAGTGGCACTCGAAGCTGGCCTGGTTTTTCCAAGCCATCGGTCATTTCATGCATGTTGCGCCTATAAGTCAGAGCGAGCAACAATGAGACTATTATACACACTGTGAAATAAGCATGCAGCAGAGGAGGCTGTCTTTTATGTGTCTCGGGGAGGCATGCAGGATACTTTAAAGCTCTGCTGTTGTAAAAAGCAAGAGAAAGCAGTCAATATCTTACTCCCAAAACTCCACCACTGCACTGGTGAGATTGGTGGTATCTGGAGTGGAGTAATTTGTATAACATTTCTCTGTGTTCCATGGATTGTTACATGAGCTCCATGGAAGGTCCTGTAAAACAAAAATCATATTGTTTTTTTTCCTTCTTTGACACATTAATGGATTTAAAATTTCTGACAGGTAACACAGGCTAGAATTCCTAATAAACTGAGATAAAACAACCTCAAGCTGTTTTTTTTAATTTATGAATCATGTGAGTACACTGTGTGATACTTACACTGGTGAAGGAGTTGTACAGGTAGTAAATGGCCCAAGAAATGATTACAATGTAGTAAATGTTAAGCCAGAAGGACAGGACAGCTGCTGCAAGGCCCACACCTATCATACAGAAATAAATTAGGCAGATACATGTGTTATGTGGCCTTCATAAATCCAAAAGTATTTATATGAAAGCACCAAACACTATACATACATATATATAAATATTTATTGTTGGACTGGGCTGGCATCAAGACACAATAGTCCAGAGATCATAATACCTTTAAACATAGGAGCCAGTTTCCACACACCAAGCCCTCCAATTGAGGTGTATTGACCAAGGGAGCATTCCAGTAGAAACAAGGGGACCCCAGCAAATATGAGGGTCAAAAAATAGGGGATCAAGAAGGCTCCTGGATGGACAAAAGTAGATCAAGTTATGCAATAAAAATGAAAATTGTTAGGCTTAAAACACTACAGCACAACGTCAATTAATTAGGCTTGTAAATGCATGTGATATATATTCTTCTCATGTAATCGACACGGTCAATTAGCTCGACTATGTGCATCATGGAGCTGAATGGGCCGTGCAGTTTGCTTAAATTAGCTTTGAGAAAAAAATTGTTTACCTCCACCGTTTTTTCCACAGAGATAGGGAAATCTCCATACGTTTCCCAGTCCAATTGCATATCCCACACACGACAGGAGAAAATCAAATTTCCCTCCCCATGTTTCTCTGTCAGGCAAATCCTTTTTCTGCTTTTCGGGTTTCACGTCTAGTGACTTGGGCTTGTCATTATTAGTGGCCACCTCGTTCAGTTCTGTGACTTGTCCATCCGTTTTGGTGCCGTTCGTCGCCATGTCTCTGGATTTGGCAGAGGTCCTGGCAGTCGGACGGGAGGCTTCAGCACCAGTCCACGTAGACAGCAGCTTCGCGGTTTTTAGACCTAACCTTTGGACCAAATGTCTGGAGATGAAGCCTGTGCACACACGGCTCGTCAGTCGCTGTTAACCTGGAATCGTGAATAGAGCATTTGGTCGGGGGTTTTTTTTCCCAGGAGGCGCTGAAAATGTGGTTACTTGAAAAGCAAACACATTTTTGCACTACATTTATTTACTCTCCGGCAGGTGCAATAAAACAATTCAATTCAGACATGCACTGTTTTACTGAAATATGCATTTAAAAAACGCACACTAAATCATCTCATAAACATTTGGCTGCCTGACAAAAATGCATCAATATCAGACTCAATAAACACTAAAAAAAACATCGGTGGCAAAGTCCTACCGGACTTGCTCCCATAAACACAGACGACGGATTGCGCGTAAATTAATAGCAGCCAAAATCAGATCAGCACACACATGATGGCATAAACAAAGTCTGCAATTAAATAAGCCAAAAAAGACAACGGAAATTGACATCACTAACATCGACCAAAAAAGAAAACTTTAAGAGAAATTTCAGCATCCCAAACATGCACTTGAAGCGCAAGACGCGCCACAGCGATGGCAAATAGCCTATTATAATAAAGCATATTGAAGTGGAGTCCACCAATTACCACCTGCAGATTATCCAAACAGTTAATCCACATACAGAATTGCAAGCAGCGGGGATACAGAGAGGTCTCAAACAAACTGGAACACAAAACGCATAGTGGAGACAAAGGGATGTCCAATGCGTAAAAGCTTTACGCATCAGGCTGCACACATAGCCACCCCATTCTGTGCGATTAATTGAGAACTAAACATGTTATTAAACGCGCGAGGATGCGTCTCCACATTTGCAGCATCCAATAGACGAGCAAACCGTAATCAATTCTGCATTTAATTGGCTGTAGCATGTAGGTGCAGAGCTCATCATGCAGTCATTACACTGACCCCAGCAACACACTGACAGTCTCATTCACAATTTAATCACACTCACTATCGCTGCCACGACTATTAAAAAAAAAAAAAAAATCATGCATTAGCCAAACTCGTTTGTATGAGGGTTCAAACACGCACTCACGCACAGACAGACGCAAAAATTCAGCACCCAGTTTACTCACAATGAATCTGTGATCTGTGTCGCCGAGGATCCGCTGCCTGCCACAAATCTCGAAACGAGGTATCCGTAGATTCCTCCTGTGGATGAAGTTGTAAACTCCCAATATTTCTTGGAACATAAATAGATTTTACTTCCATTAAAAGACTTAAAGGGACCATGCAGCGTTAGAGATGTCCAAGCAGGAGCTGTCCAGCGGGGAGCAGTGCTGAAGACCAGGAGGAGGAAGAGGAGGAGGAGGAGGAGGAAGAGGAGGAGGAGGCTGAATCAACACGGGCAGCAGCCGCTTCGCCTTGTGCGACTGTCTAACATCAACAACCAGAGACTCAACTCCCATCTACACAGCCTCAATGTCATCTCAAAGTCGCCCCCCCTCTTCTTCTTCCTCCTCCTCCTCATCTATAGGCTGCACTCAAATCGCACTTGCAGCATGTTTGTTTTTTATACTTAATTTTTTTTGCCCCCAATTTAATAAACACCAATAACTGTGGGTTGTTGTTTTTTTTTTTTTGCCATTATCTCCCATAGATATGCAAACAAGTTTTTCAGCCATACAAACTGTAAATGAAGACAATTCTTATGTTAAAGTTATAAGTACTCGTCAATTTTGGGGGGCTTTTTAAAAAGTATTTTATTAAGGTTTTTTTCCCCATCAAGGATTCAACTGTTTAAAATGCAATTATCTCTGCGCCCAGCAGCACAAAATCTGCCCCCCTCCCCACAAAAATAGAGCACCCCCTCCCCTCCAGTAATGAAATGTATGGTCGATGGTCGAGGTGCAAAATGGAAACATATGGGGGGTAATATAAGCAGCATTATCAGGTCCAAACGCGTCTATCTGGAAGGTGAGGCTGCTGTCTGCAAATCTGGCAAATTGTGATAAAGGGAGCCCGTCAATAAAGGGAGGGAACATTGGCTGGTTGTCTAACTCTGCCTGTAATCGTCAAAGCCCGACGTCTTCCACAAATGAGGGGATGATATGAGAAGAATACACTCGTGGACCATAAGCTCGTAATTTAAAAAAAAGAAAATTGACTCAAAGTAAAGAAAATAATGTTTTAATAAGGGGGGAAGTGTCCATATTGGGCAGCGAAGAGTGGATCCAACCGCGGATTTTTCTTTTTCTTTCTTTTTTTTTCTGCAGAAACCATCCGGAAAGTGATATACAAGAAGAAAACCTTTCTTTAAGGAGCAGTTCTTCAGTGTTAAGTGCAACGGTAAGTGATATATACAGCAACAGCATATATAAATAGGCCCACTTGTTTGATTTACTTTAATATTTAGCTCAAGTTTTTCTCCAGCTCAGCTGTTTTTCTTGCGTAAACTGTGATGTCACGTCGGTTTGTACTTGCTTTTACAAACTTCACTCCATCTGAAGGCTTTGTAGTTTGCATTCATGCTTGTTTTGTTTTCAGACTCCACGTGTGCTGCAGCTCTTAGCTCGCTGCTGCAAATCAGAACATGTAGATGCAATCTTTTTCTTTTTTTATTTATGTGACTGAGTTAATGTTGCACTCTGACTGTGGTGCAAACTTCTGGAAATGCTCTGGCAGGGAGATCAGGAGCATTTAGACTCCAGTGTGAATGTTGCTATCACAGGCTGAGAGGGCACCAGATGGCAAACCAATGAGGGGTGAACTAACCTACTAAATGATACCACATGAAATGCAGCATTTAAAATCCCATCTGGGTTGGCGTCCCTGCGGACATGGGGTGTGAAACACGACACATATTTATACACCTGCTGATGGAGCACACAGGCATGTCCAATGGGCTGGTGACATGTACGCGCAGCCAGCTGACCTCCTCACCCTGCAGCTTTGCTTTGATTCAGCTCACTGCCCTCTTCACCAGCAGCCCCCAAGTCTCTAAATTTCAGTCGGAAGCCTATATTTGGCTGCTTGTGACTGCTGTACGTGCTCCATTAGCCTGGGATTACTTGTCCTTTCTTGTAATGGCTTTTAGAGTATGTGACTGAGATTGAGTCTTGGGTAGCCCCTCTTTACTGGCCCATTGGCTGTAAAATCATCTTAATGCTGGGGAGATTTTGCAGAAGGATGCTCCAATGCCAATGCCAAGGTGCTGCACATAACATTGAAGATTTTCGTATTTGTTTCTTGTCATTCATGGAGTTTTTTTGGACACAGTCATTGTAAAAAAAAGCATGAAACCAAATATTTATTTACCGAAATATGTCGAGGAACGAGCATGAGTTGAAAATAACTGAACTAAAAATGGGATTTAATGCACCAAAATAAAACACAAACAGTGTAAAATATTATATAATAAAATATTCTAATGTTTGTGGATTGGATTTTTGAACATAAACGCATTTAAAATTACAAAAACACATGTGAATATAAGAACAACACAATTCTCTGTATGTCTCAAACAGTGTAACAGTCCACTGTATGATTTTTCCTGCTTGATGTCTATAATTTCTAATAACCCACCTTGACATGATTGCTTTAACTGCTTGGTAATCTTTATGCAATTCTCTGAGCATTTCTCACTTTTCACAATGCATTTTCATGGACTCATATTTCTCAACACCAGCCTGCAATTTGAGGCCACAAAATGAACTGATTAGCATGATGATTAGTCATTAGTATGCTAATCATAAGCAATTCACATATTTTATTCATATTGTCGCAGACTTGTTTTTCTCCTTCTGCTGAAATTGTGTACACATCCCATTTTATATTTTTATTGTAAACACGCAATTTTATTATTTCATTGTAATTGTACATGCTATTGATACAAATAAGGTCTATGATTTTATTATATAGGGATATCATAGCAAAGATAAATATTACTTTGGTCCCCTTTTGAGGATAAACCTGGTGGCTGAAAAACAGCTCCATGAAACAAAATCTGCACAATACAATTCACAAACAAACAAACAAACAAAATCCACACTAAGTATTTACAAAACCCTTGTTATGACAGCGAGGGACTTTTCAGCAGGGTATTTAAAATATAAATATGTCTTATTAGGTAATCCCACAAAGAGTTATACTGTCAGAAACCTGGATGTGCAGCCTCTTTTCTGTTGCTGTCTGCTTTTTGTTTTCATCAGCTTCGAACCGTGATTGCTGCTGTACATTTTTCTTGACTTGTAAACAGTACAATACGACTGTGGTTGTACCACTTGTGTCTTGATGATAGAGGGAATGCTATACGTTTATTTCACCGGGAGGAAGTAATGCATAACTGAATAACTGCTCACTCAATATCTCTGTATAAAGCGTAAATGTAATTTGGCCTGCCCTCCCAGGAATGATTGATGAAATCTACCTCACACTTGCACATGCTGCAGAGACACCTGAGATATCCGCTGCATGTGTACAGCTTGTTTTTTATTCTAAGTCGCTGCGTTGTGATCCCCACAGTGTACAGCCCCCAAAGATACTGCAATCACTTCAAGGCTAGATGCTCTTATTTGTCTGTGCTTCTTTAGTATAGCATTTGTTTAGCATGACCTAAATTGCTGTGAAGTGAGTGCCTCAGCAGCTCTGTCTCGCCTCTCTCTTTCTCCCTCCCTACGTCTCTTTCTGTCTCTTTGTATGCCTCCTTTTCTCTTTCACTCTCTCTCTCACATGCACACACACACACACAATTTACAAACAAGCAAAACAAGCTGAGAGGACAGTTTTTTTTATTATAACAAACAGCTTTTGCCAGATATTATTTACATGCGTAGTGAAGTATTGTGGGATGCAGGAATCAGTGAGGTGGGCTGGCCAATGATATTTCAGGAATAGTGAGTGAATCATCTACCAAATTTGTGGAGCATGCTCTGTGTCTCTCCTTGGTGGGTTTTTTCTTGTGATTTTACCTTCCTGAAGGGATCAACTATGCAAAGAAGTTAAATCCCACAGCTGCAAAATACTTGCTTTTTTTTTTTCCTCTGCTGGAATTCTGATGTAGCATTTGCCAGTCATTCAAAAGAAATGCCGTTTCCACAAATCCATGGAATTAGACAGCAATGATTTAGGAGACGTTCAGCCTACTGTAGTTGCAGGTTTAACATGTTTGGCATGGAAACGTCAACATGCAGCGAGCAGGACGGGGAGAGACACTGGTGTTGATCTGGTGACAGCCCTGTGTGACAGCCAGCACACGGTGTGGATTTAGTAAACATATGACCTCCATGATAACCAGTATGGGGGAACTAAATCGCTTCAAATTTTGTACATGTGTTGCTAGGCAACAGCATAATCGGTCTTCGTCTCTCCCTCCTTATATGGCTCTCTACTGGGATTGCTGTGCTGCTATCATTGAAAATGGTTAATTAACTTCTACAAAAAGTCCATTAATGGTGCAGATTAGGCTTCTGAGGGTTAAAAAACACGCCGAGGCGTCGCAGAAATATACGGCAACGTGCAAATGCATGTCAGAGACTAAAAGGGCCTTTGAAATGAATTATCCTGGCTGCATGCATGTGGTTACATTCTAGCAATAAAAGCTTAAACAAGTCTTATAAACAATGTTGTCAACATTGTAAGGTCATGTGACAAATTGGACGGACTGTTTCTGTTATTGATATTGATGAACTCATTTACAGAGATAATCTGTTAGGATTAATTTTCAAAATGAGCAAATGATTTAATGCAATTACATTCTGTAATTCTATCCTGTTAAAAAGCAATGTGTTGTTGTCACATGCTAATAGTCTGGATTTATGTTTGTATGCATGCAAATGCATACACACACATGCAGCACCTCCTTTAATACTGAATATAAATATAAGTTAGTATATAAAACTAAATATAAGGCTGATGAGCTTTTATTTAATATTTTCTCACCACAACAATGTAAAAATATTGTTACTTTCGCCAATTACAGCTAAGTTCACATTTATAACATATATTGTGATATGTTATAATAATAACTATTTGATAAAATAACAGTTACATGACATAACGAGACAAGACGTAGAAATTGCCCCACCAAATTTTTGGTTTTAGCATGTTTGCATTTAAAACAACAACAAGGATATCTCTAAGCGGCAATATATCTTGTTGCCTGATTAAAGTTGCTTAGTTGAAAACAGGTTTTTCATGTAAGATTTACTTAGATCCACCCTTTTCCCCGACAATTTAAGCCTCTTCCTAGTAACCTGTTTTTCAAATCATGTGCTATAACTGCCTGGACCCTGTGGTATTCATAGTTCTACTTAAACACTATTAATTTTAATAATAATATTAATATTACATTATGTTCAAATTGAAAAATAAATACATTTGAATTACAATAACTTGATGGTAGGACAGTAAATAAGGTTACTCATGTGGATTGTACCAGAGATAAAAGCAGCAATTCTTTCCTAAAAATATATAAAATATGATATAAATGTATATATATACTGTATATATATATATATATATATATATATATATATAGTCATGGAAAAAAATATTAGAACATCCATTGTTTACTTCAATTTCTTGTTCATTTTGATACCTGGTAAAACTAAAGGTACAATTGTTTAGACAAATATAATGATGATAACAACAAAAATTGCTCGTAAGAGCTCATAACCATTTTCCATGGTTTTCTTGATAATGATTTTGGTTATTATCAAGAAAACCATGGAAACTGTCTAGATATCAGCTCTTAAATTAAACTCTTATCAGCTATTTTTGTTGTTATCATTCTATTTGTCCAAACAAATGTACCTTTAGTTTTATCAGGCATTAAAATGAACAAGAAATTGAAGAAAACAATGGTCTAATATAATATTTCCCCACCGTATATATATATATATATATATATATAGCTTTGCAGTTCTTAGGGTTGTCAACAAAAGCATATGAGGAAATCTGTGTCTGTCTTCTTCAAAATGACAGACAAAGTGCCCCTGACCCCCTCTGATAGATTGTGATACTTAAATAAATTAGGACTGATGGCAAAGATGAACTCAATCACTATTAACGCTGCATTATTGGTGGAATCAGGTGCTTTTGACTGGCGTCCCCCAGGGCCGAAATAAATTGATTTTTTTCTAAAGCACAAGTCAAAACAGAAACAGAAAATAATGATATGAGGTCATAAGGTACAAACCATAGACTGTATAAATCATAAATAATTAATCATTTAATTTTGTATCAATTTATGTACAATGAGGACATACTGTATATATCTGTCCTGACATTTTTCCTCCCTGAAGCACTTTCGGTAAAAGAACTAACAGTACACAGTATAAAAACCAAGAGTCCAATAGAGCAGCTATTCTCAACCTTGGGGTCGGGACCCCAATTGGGGTCCCGAGATGATTTCTGGGGGTCGCCAAATCATTTTGGAAGTCAGCTCTGTCTTCTTTGGTCATTTAATGTCTTTTTTTGGTCATTTTGTGTTTTTTTTTAAGTCATTTTGTGTCTTTTTTTGATAATTTTGTGGTCAATTTGTGTCTTTTTTTCGACATTTTGTTTCCATTTTTGGGCCTTTTTGTGTCTTTTTTGGTAATTCTGTGTCTTTTTTTGTAATTTTGTGTCTTTTTTCTGGTAATTTTGTTTCTTTTTTAGTAATTTAGTGTCATTTTTTTGGTAATTCTGTGTCTTTTTTGGTCATTTTGTTTCTTTTTTAAGTATTTTAGTTTTCTTCTATCATTTTGTGTCTTTTTTAGTAATTTAGTGTCATTTTTTTGATAATTCTGTGTCGTTTTTGGTCATTTTGTTTCTTTTTTAAGTATTTTAGTTTTCTTCTATCATTTTGTGTCTTTTTTGGTAATTCTGTTTATTTTTTTGGTTGAGCGGGGGTCGCGGACAACATGCATGTTAAATTGGGGGTCGCGACTCAAAAAGGTTGAGAACTACTCCAATAGAGTAGAAAAGTGGATGACAATTTTCTACTGCTTGATAAACTGCACATCGCTTCAATGATTTGTTGGAAACATAGACTGTATAAAATAGTTTGGAGCAGGCGAGGTCAACCTCTGCCATTGAATCTGAGCTCTGCTATTGAAATCCCTTTTTGTCTGCTGCTACTTTAATTTTTCCATTTATTTATAGAGAATGAATTACTTTTAATCACGTTTTATAAACGGCCCTCAGGGGTGAAACTTGAAACATGAAGATATAAACCTTGTCCTTAGATGTGGGTGGTATTTGTGCTTGTTAGTTCTAAAGCAATAACAGCAAATTTCTCTAAAAAATACAAAAAATAGCAATATAAAAAAGTTGTTCAATAACTACTTCAGTTTGCATACATATTTAAAATAAATTGAATAATAATTGAATCTCAGCGCATCAGAAGTCCAGAATCAGATAATAACTAATTATACATTTATATATTTAATTGTCTCTGGCTTCTTCTTGTTACGCTGTTCTTTCTGTAATTAAGAGTTGCATTTCAGCTCCCATAATTCTCTGCTTGGAAAGACCGCCCAGGACTCATTACAGCCCCAATAACAGATAAAAGTCAGAAAATAAAAATAATAGGATTAAAGCAATTTCATTACAAATGAATGACAAATAATCAGATTGTGGATAATTTGGGGGGAAGTTGATTTATTTTAATATTACTGGGTGTTATTTTAAATGAGGCCAAGATTACATACACAAAATGGTTAGTCGTAGTGATAATGACACTTTATTTGTATTTTTACATTACATTTTATTGTATTTTATTGTATTTTTATATTTTATTGCTTGAAGTATGCCTAGGTTGTTCTTTTGATTTAATTATTTAATTGTGTTGTTATTGTCTCTGTGTGTAATGCTGCTGCTACACTGTAATTTCCCAGCTTGGGATAAATAAAGTCTATCTATCTATCTATCTATCTATCTATCTATCTATCTATCTATCTATCTATCTATCTATCTATCTATCTATCTATCTATCTATCTATCTATCTATCTATCTATCTATCTATCTATCTATCTATCTATCTATCTATCTATCTATCTATCTATCTATCTATCTATAATGGTTACATTCTAAAAAAAATTACTCTCTGTGACCTGGCAGTAATGTCATGTTTAACTTCACATTTTGAAGATTTAAAGTCAAGTATTAGTAACTAGTTTACTCTGGAGGTTTTAAGTGTGTTTAAGTGTGAGTAAACGGTAAAAAAGGTGTGTATCATGCAACAGATTCTATTATAATTATATGTATTTATCTATCCTTTATAAGATCTATTCTTCCAAGGAGTTCAGCCCAATCAATTTCACATAAAACACATAAAAAAACACTGAAGCAACACAAGGCTGATAGAAGAAGACAAGCCATACTAATGCTATCCATAACATATTCCGCATGAGTCAAGGATTATGTGAAACACTGACATGTTCCCTCCCTCCCCAAGTTAACACATTGATGGCATACATTTCAGAAAATCTGTCTTGAGTCATAATTCAAAAAACGACAAGTTAATTCTGAAGGTATTTGTGCGAATATTCGGCTGCAGGGTTTGCACCACAGGGTCAACAACTAGCTCATCAAATATTGCACACCTGAGAAACCACCGCAGAAAGGGAGACGGCCGTTTCAGCGCACATCAAACACGTCTGCGTCAGGGAAAGCGTGGGGAGTGGAGGGAGACGAAGGGTCCATCATCAGCATTACCACATAGTGGCGAGCCAAGACATGGAGCTCTTTAAATGCAAGCTTTGACAGAAGCCTGCAATCCTTTCTCACCACACTGCCCCTGCTAATCCTCTCCATTCAACCACATCACTATGGAAACTGACTGGATGTCTCACCCTTGCTGCCTAACTTGGGCCGTGCAGTCATGTCGGCCACTGACATGGAGGTTGTGCAGTCAAACGCCGCCTGATCACCGTTCCACAACATATCTCCATGCTGTGACATTATTGGCTATTAGTGGCTGCCATGATGCAGGACCATTAGGTTAATGTGCTTTAAAATCCGCAAGACTGCTCCAGAAGAGACAATAAGCCCAAAAGCTGTGCAGGAGTAAGCACTTCAGCCTTTAGAAGAAAAAAACTTAGCTGTAAGGTGGGGGCTTTGAGGTTGATGGAGCAAATTTTCATATTCCTGCGCCTGCTACCTATTTCATTTCTTTGCCTTTCCTCTGGCAAAATTGCAGGAGAATATTTGTCATGGTTTTAAAAGGTTTATCAGCTTCAAAGCTGAGGGAGCTGGTCGTCCAACCCATCAGTGAGACCACGCAATCCTTCCAGCACTGACAAGAATGGGTTAGAGCATGTGGACAAAATTCCCCGGCTAAGCTCCCAATTCAGAGCTTTAACATAAAGCTTGGAGAAGCAAATTTGCATTTTGCCATTGACGTCAGCTTTAATCCACCCCAAACCACTTCTTCAGCCCCCTCAACATCTTGGAGAAGAGCCTCAGTAATTGCTAATTACAGGGAAAATTTGTTATAATCACTAGCACCATCAGTCAGGTCACTGGTAGCCTGAGATAAGCCAGAGTCAGCTGGAGACCAGAGCTCACAGGTAGACTCAACCTAAACATGGGCCTGTGCTACATGCATCCTGAGATAGTTCAAGCTTTCGGAAATAAACCAGAAAAGCAACCTAATCGCACCAACGCGTATTTTGCTTGTTGCTGTCACCTTACATATTTTCATAAAAATGTCAGACGCACACTCAAAAACATCAAACGGGGTGTCTGTCACCTTATTATTTAGTCTAACATGTAGCTTCTACTAAATAAAATGATGTTTTGTGGTTGAACAGTTTTAAAACATGTAGTTTTAGCATAAAATGCAACACTTTACAATTTACTAGAATACTTTATGTTAAAACAACCTAATTAAATTGCTGAATATAATACTCTTTAAAAAATATTTATTTCCTGAATAATTACTATTATGTTCATTTTCATATGATAAAGGTAATCTTTTAGGCTAAACCACTTTAATCTAACTGTTTTGTTGGCTCAGCACAATTAATTCATGTACTTCACTATATTAAAAAGTAGTTGTAACTACCCTATTAAATAAAGTAACTCTTAATAATGTCAAACACGTTTCAATGGCCCAAGAAAATTACGTTAGTATGTTACAATTACCCTTAGAAATCTAGTTGGTAATTAATAACAGTAACACAAATATATCATGTTGACCCAACATATTTACTTTTTGTTCACTCAACAAAACTGTTTCTCGCTGAATTAAAGCATTTTATTTAGGTGGAAATTAATTTTGTCAAATTAATAATAAAATGATACATTTATAACAATGAATGATGGAACAATTCTTACCAATTTTTTGTTCAAACAATTTCTCATTGTACACTAAAGGAACCCAGACTGTGTGCATTGTATAATAGTTTAATTGTGCAATAAAAGCTAAATATAAAGATCATTCTCACTGTACTGCACTTTCAAAATAAAAAAAAAGTGATTGTGCACAAAAATGAGAAATGTCATTGTCGTACAAAAAAAACTGTTAATGTTGGTAAGTCTCATTGCTTCAATCAATGTAGTTCTTCCAAATATGAGAAGGTTTTGAATGCTTAAATATCATTTTTGACGATTTTTAATGTGCCCCTCTGATTAAACACTGGCCCCTCCTTGGCCCCCACAGTAAAATTGGTCTAGAACCGCCACTGAGTCCAGGACATAAAATTAGCAGCCTGGGTGAGTTTTTGTACCAAAGCATCATGAGTTCCTAATATTCCTCTGCACAATTATAGATCCCAACTTGCTGCATTGTTACCTCGACCAAGGACGTTTTGTTTTCAGTTTGGTTAGTCTGTCCATCTGTCAGCAGGATTATGGAAAAACTACAGGCCCGATTTTCATGAAAATTGTTCAAAGAGTGTAGCATGGGCCAAGGAAGAAACCACAGCATTTTGGAATGGATCTGAGTCATTAAACTTCTCATTATGTCAGGGATTCATCAGACACCGATATAAAACAGGGAAAAGTAGGACATCCTTGTGTTGGAGCTTCTCTTATGTGTTGAATTGGGATTTCTTTTGGATAATTGGCTACAAACCATCAATTGACAATGGCAGGTTCCAACCCTGTATTTACCATAATGATCTAATTACAGAGCAAAAAATAAGATGTGATGAAAATATATATTTTTTTTATTCACCTGTCATTGGTGTTAGTTTGTAGACATGTCCCCCAACACTGTCAAGAGCCTTAAACAATTATTTTCTTGGTCTGATCCAAGGTTATTATAGTTAACGAAAACTAACTAACTAAAACTAGAATTGAAAAAACATTTTCGTTAACTGAAATAAAAATAAAAACCGGAATTTTTAAAAAACGATAACTAACTGAAACTGTATTGCGTGGTTACAAAACTAACTAAAACTAACTACAATTATAGTGGAAATGTCCTTAGTTTTCATTTTTGTCAACTTTTTTCATTCATAATTCAGTGTTTCTATTTGAACATGCAACACATGGTGAATATGTTTACTGAGACTGGGATGTCTACACTAGAACCAAAATTCAAAACAGTTAATAACCTTATTGGGGCTGAGATGATAAACCAAAGGAAATAAAGGCAAAATTTATTATGACCACTTTGAATCTCGCACCCAACACATAGCCCATTACAAAAAAACTAAAACTAATAAAAACTAAACTAAAACTAAGCATTTTCAAAAACTAAAAACTAAACTAAAACTAGAAAACTCACTCTAAAAACTAACTAAAACTAACTGAATTTGAAAACAAAAATTCACAACGAAATTAAAACTAAAACTAATGAAAAATCCAAAACTATTATTTTCTTGGTCTGATCCACATCACCTGACAACAAATACATTACTTTTATCCCCCCAAAAACAAAGAAAAACAATTTGTATATGGAAAGGGTTGGATGAGAAAATGGTTTATTATCATAAGGTAAAAAAAAGTATTGTTTTTTCTGTATAAACTTCCCCAGAATTAAACAGCAAATGGTGAACTATGAAATAAATAAATTATGACCTTGATAAATGATTCATAAGCAATTTGTTCCTACAAATTCACATCTAGTACTGCAACAATCAACACTATTTTAACATTTATGAGGTTGTGTTAGGACCTACTCATCTGTTGTTGAGACGTGTTGTGTGGATTCTCTCTCAGTGGAAAATAACATCGGGACTGACGTCTTTGGCCAACAAAAACTTTTTTAAAAACTCAGATTTTGGGCAAGTTTATATTTTTCGCAGCTGCAAGAAAACTTGTAAACAAGGGCAAGCTTTCCATGGACAGAGACACACGTTGTTAGATGGTACAGCTTGACTTAACCTGGTCTTTTTTTCATTAGTTATGGGTAATACCTGGTTCCTTTTCCTTTCTTTAGTTTAATTTTGGTTCTAGTTTCAGGTGAACTGAGTTGATACTATAAGGCAGGGGTCTCAAACTGGCGGCCCGCGGGCCAATTGTGGCCCTCGTGACGATATTTTGTGGCCCCCACCTTGATATGAAAGTTTAATGTGAGTTTTATATGAATGCCACTGTACCGTGTTGTGTGTGGAAGGTCCCTTTAATTACTGTTTTTGTAATTTTGTGTCTTTTTTTATTTTATTTTGTGTCTTTTTTTGTAATTTTGTGTATTTTTTTTGTAATTTTGTGTCTTTTTTTTGTAATTTCGTGTCTTTTTTTGTTAATTCTGTCTTTTTTTTGGTCATTTTGTTTCCTTTTAAAGTAATTTTTGTGTCTTTTTTGGTCATTTTGTGTCTTTTTAAAATAATTTTGTCTTTTTGGTAATTCTGTGTATTTTATTTGGTCATTTGGTGTATTTTTTCAGTCATTTTGTTTCTTTTTAAAATAATGTTGTGTCTTTTTGGTAATTATGTGTCTTTACTTTGTTATTTTGTTTCATTTTGGTTGTAGTTTCAGGTGAACTGAGTTGATACTATAAGGCAGGGGTCTCAAACTGGCGGCCCGCGGGCCAATTGTGGCCCTTGTGACGATATTTTGTGGCCCCCACCTTGATATGAAAGTTTAATGTGAGTTTTATATGAATGGCACTTTACCGTGTTGTGTGTGGAAGGTCCCTTTAATTACTGTGTTTGTAATTTTGTGTCTTTTTTTTTTTAATTTTGTGTCTTTTTTTTTTATAATTTTGTGTCTTTTTTTGTAATTTTGTGTCTTTTTTTTGTAATTTTGTGTCTTTTTTTATTAATTCTGTCTTTTTTTTTTGGTCATTTTGTTTCCTTTTAAAGTAATTTTTGTGTCTTTTTTGGTCATTTTAAAATAATTTTGTCTTTTTGGTAATTCTGTGTATTTTTTTGGTCATTTGGTGTATTTTTTCAGTCATTTTGTTTCTTTTTAAAATAATGTTGTGTCTTTTTGGTAATTATGTGTCTTTTCTTTGTTATTTTGTGTCTTTTTTAAGTAATTTAGCTTTTTTTTTTGTAATTTTGTGTCTTTTTCTGGTCATTTTGATACTGCCTCCAGCGGCCCCCAGGTAATTTGAGTTTGAGACCCCTGCTATAAGGAGTTAAAACACTGCAGACTGCTGCTCCTTGACTTGGCAACCAAGTCAAGTAGCACAACAAACTTGGCTAAATATCTGAAAGATGGACATCCCAGTCTTCATGGAGAATTTTGAGAGGTCAGTAAAATTTCTCTCGTATTAAACAGTTATCATATATGTTAACCTGGCCGGCGGCACATGTTAACGTTAGCTGTTCAACTATTACTAAATAGTTGATAGCAACCATAGACTTTAAAAAAATAATGGACGTAGCATCATTAGCTAACGGTATAAGCTAACGGTGTAAGTCCTGCCCGTCTGACGTTAATAGCTAATGTTAATTTTACAAGATAACACAATTATTTGTGTCTGAAAAGTGTTTTTTCTTCTGTAAAAACACTTTTCTTCTTTCTGTATTTTTCTCTAAAATTTCCAGATTGAGAAGTTGAGAAAGGTCGACCAGCAACATTTATTTAATTTTAAAACATTAAATAGATTAATTATGCCACTTCAATCTTCTTCAAATGGTATTGAGTATTGAGTATCTGTATCAAGAAATTCTAATATTGTGACAACCCTACATAGGATATTCTGCACAAACGTGAAATTGTCAAGCGAACCCCAGTAGCAACTGCATTTTTTTTTCACATGACCCAAATTTTTGACCCATGACCCTTTTTTCTGAAAGGATTAAGCGAGTGTCATGTTGAAGTAGATGTCACAGCAGTTTAATGCAACAGCACTATTTTTTCTTTACTTTGACTACTTTACTTTTTTAAAGGCATGGTCATTGACGCAGCTGGTTAACAACCAGTAGATTACACTGTAAAAAAAAATCTGTTTAATTTACGGCAAAATACCGGCAGCTGTGGTTGCCAGAACATCATCGTAAAAAATACAGTGAGCGTATGTAAATGTAAATATCAGCAAAAACTGTAATTTATACAGAATAATCCCATTACTTTTAGGATAATTGTGTCATCATGGTATTTCTCCATTAACTTTACATGAAAAATTTATATTTTTCATGTTTACACGTTTACACGAGGACGCTCGCGGGTGAGAAAGTGCCTTTCGTTTAGACGGTGACGGCGTTTTGGGGGCTTAAAGACGCAAAAATCTGAAACCACCCTCCAAAGTGTAAAAGTGTAATCCTCTCCTCCGTAGCGTGTCGTCTACACTGACAAGACACAAAACTCTGATCTGATCTGCTCACGTCACGTATGTGTTTACGTCACATACATGCTCCAGTACAGGAAATAAAGAAACGTGGGATTATTTCCATGGTGGGACCTTCAAGCTGCTCTGGCAGCTCTAATAAACTTACAGGAGTCTTTCCACCAAATGTCCAGGATATGTACAGATAGTATTAGTGAACAGAGAAGGATCTGGAATTACCTCCATCACATTCTGGATGCAGCGATTGGTGGGAGGAGCCAGACGGCTGTGAACGAGACCTGGGAGATCTAGTGATGGAGGAGAACTTTGTGGAAGGAGTAGCTGATGAAAATGTGTGGCGTGAAAACTTCTGCATGCCCAAAGATGCTCTTATGGCTTTAAGTGATGCCGCCTGGCTGCATACAATCCAATTTCACACACTTTTGCGTCACCGTATGCAGCAGATTTCCTCCCGAAAACGCTCGTCTAAACGAGGAATAAAAAGTGAAGATGCGACGCCACTTTTGCGTCTTCTGTTGAGACCGTCATCATGTGAACGGGGCCTTAGTGGGGATGCTGCAACCCCCTAATATAGCCTCCCAGAACACCCAATACCTCCTGATGAGCAAAGGTGAGCCAAGCCTGTGACCTGGATTTTAGATCTCTGTTCACAAGAAGGTCTTGGGGAACCTCTGTCCTCAACAAAACCCCAAACTTTCTGGATTTATCCCACCTCAGCCTCCACTAGGGGAGACCCATGACTTACTAGTCTTGCTCGTGTGCTTTTGCTGCTAGTTCTGTCTCGCTTATTTCCTCCATAATCTTCCATGTCTCCCCACGGCAACAACTGTACGAAGCAAAGCACATTTTATTTAGAGAGCATCAGATTCACCATAAGCATAAAGCAGGGGTGGACTGGTTACCTAATTATTCAGTGTGAGAAGTGTTTTAGCACATGTGCATATATTCCATTAGGGCTTTTCCACTAGGGGCATTGCAGAGTTTCAGGGATTTTGGACTTTTTGTCAACATCTATTTTCTTTTTGCTTTAACTACTTATAGCTCAGTTTCCTAGCTTTGCATTTCCTTCCAACAGATTACCTTATATCTGACTGTTCTCAATCTATTTTCTGCAGCTTCAATGTTGCCTTACATGTTAATAGCAATTTGTTAAACAGGATTGTGAAACTTTCGTTCCGTCTCCTAGTGCATACATAACATTTTTTCGGCCTCCATCAGAGCAGAAAAGTTTTGGTGCCTTTGCACAAAAGTCCAGATTTGTTAGACTAAGAGGTGGAAACATTTAAGGATGCAGGATAAATGCAAGACCCTAGAGCCATTTTAGGCCCAGAGAAATGCATTCACACTAAATCTGCAGAACCTGACCTTTTGATTTCAACCACATTTTTTCCCTTGTATGTAACTAGGGATAGTGAAATTATGCTATTTAACCTTTTGCTGTTGGGTTAACGAACATGCATCGCAGCTTACTTATGAGAGAAGCTGTGCAGACGTGTTAATTCACTGCTGTCACTGGCAGACATGACATGCATGGCGACAAACCCAGAGGTTGTATATTGCGTGCCACATGCCTGATGGTGTGTGTTGGTATACGTATATCATCCACATCTACTGATGACAGATGAGCTTGTATAACGAATGCTATGTATGTGTGTGTGTGTGCATGCTTGCTTGTTGTGTGTTCCGGTAGAAATGTGAATGATTATTGCAATGCATGAGCAGTGTGATGCAACACCTCCAACGTATCCATCTCCTAAAATGGGACAGATGCATGAGCAAGAGATGTAGTCACTTAATTTAGTTGTTGGCAATGGCATCAGGAAACATTGACCTTTCGTTGGTTCCTTGAGGCCAATAAGTGAGTCACATGACATGCCGGATATTTACAGTGCCTCCTGTCACTGGCCTTGTCAAATCACAGCACACTTCACTGAAGCCTAGTAGGCCCTAGGCTGGACTTCAGCTACGCAGACAGATGCAAAGGTGTTTTGTTTTTTTTCCTTTTTTAGCCCGAGCGTACTGCAACCCCGAATAACACGGAAGAATGCGAGGGCATGAGGGGACGTGCGTGTATGTTAATGTGTGTTTGTGGCAGTTTGTGTGAGTGTGTTTGCACATGAAAGCTGGAGAGAGAGAATGAGACATACAAAGGGAGACACAGACTGTCTGCAGGACCAATGAATTTCAGGCCAATTTATCTTATGAATGAGCCTCTGGAGGGCATTCATCTCCAGACAGTTCAAAGAAGTGTATAACAAATAAAACTGTACTTCTGGACCCACATCTCACAGAGGGCAAAGATGGAATCGTCCAAAGTGCCATCAGATGGTATTCTTTCTCGAGCTGTTTGACTTGTTCAATTAAACAAAGCAATGCATGCAGTGATGAAATTAGATACGAATCAAGACTCTGCTGGAGTCCACGACTCCTTATCGTTTTGAAAGAGTGAGCATGGGTTTTTTCATTTAGGGTTGTATGAGGTGCTGGTCCATAGTCATTGTATTGCTTCCAGTTGGTCCAACCTGGTCTCACAGAAATCCGTGAAATAGCCACGGATTTCGTTTAACTTAAAATCCGTGGAATAGCCACGGAATCACTCAAATTTCCGTGAAACTGACACGGATTTCGCTACAATGCAAGTTAATGACAGTCATATCCCGTGGCTATTCCAACATACAAAGTGATTATGTACATTCACTGAGTGAAGATTTAGAAAATAAAACATATATTTCTCGCTAGAAATGTGATCAAAATCCATTTTTATGCAGAAACTAAGAAATGAGAGAACTGTCCGCCATTGTTTTTTGTTCTGACTGCTGGGACCTTCAAAGTCACGTGACTTGGAACAAACCAATAGCCACGGGATATGACTGTCATTAACTTGCATTGTAGCGAAATCCGTGTCAGTTTCACGGAAATTTGAGCGATTCCGTGGCTATTCCACGGATTTTGAGTTAAACGAAATCTGTGGCTATTTCACGGATTTCTGTGAGACCATGTTGGTTGGTCGCGTTTAACTCGGCCCCAGTTTGGAGAAGCAGGCAATAGTACCGATCATAGACTGTATATAAATAATGGACGTAGTCACCGTGACGTCACCCATTGGTTTGTGGCCCGTTGGAAGCCTCGAGTTCAGTGTTACACTCATCGCCATCTTGCGTCGCCATCTTGTTTCCGATATGCGGAGCAGACCATATCTGGACTGTGGAGGAGGAGAGGGATCTGATCACTGACTACAGCCTCTCTACACCTCAACCTGACTGAGAGAAGCTGCTGCTAATTCATGTTAGCATTAAGTGGAGCATTAACTGGGATGTTAGTTTTGGCTAGCAAAAAAACAAAAACAAAATGTATCTTTCTGACCTCAGAAAACTGAGCAGCGACTCCTTGGAGTGTCTGTTAGTCCAACCAAACACTGAACAAGACATTTAATGAACAAAACGTTCAAATAAACTGTCATTAAGTGAAAATACAGTGAAAGGGTCAAAGTTATGAGACCAAATCGGTAAACGTCCTCTTTTCTATCTATATAACGTTATATATAACTTTATTGACACGTTGCCGTGGATACGCATTGCTCTGCTTCTCTCCTGGTGACGGCTCGCCTTGTCAGTGACCTGTCAATCAAAGGTAGCCACGCCCGAAATCATACGATTCTTTATCTTCTATTTTCTTCTAAATGGGGCCATTATTAGAACTATTGACATCAAATTGTCTTGAAGAAGATTTTTTACTAGTGATTTAGACCATAGTGTTGTCCCTGAAAATTTTTTCTGAGGTAATAAATCAAGTGAGAAGTTTTCAAATTTAGCACTGAAATGAATGGGCAGATTTCTTTTGCAGCCAAACTTAGCACCCCCTACTGGAATTTTCGGTGAATTGCAGGCTTAATGCACTTCCTGGTGGCCTCCATGCTCAGACACGGAGATTGCCTCCTGGTACCGATACAGAAGCTAAGCTACAGCACAGTAAAGGATGGGGGCAGCAGCAAACATATTTTAGGCATCCTGAAAAAAAATCGATATCAGTTTAAGTGTATGCTATGCTTTAACTTGTCATCAGACAGCTCTATTTATGTTTGCATTGGGGGAACTGAAGCTATTCTATGTTCTCGCCAAAGTCACCAGACTCCATTGACAAAAATGGGAATTTTACCTCGCAGAACACAGTAGTTGCTGGTCTATTGCTGCCTCGATCCTTTAGTTTGTTTGTTTGACTTGAGTGAATCCAAACTAACCCTTTAACCCATAAGAACCCAGACCCACTTATCCTTAAAAGATGTGTTCTATAAGTGGACCACATAGAACACATTTCTGATGTTTTTAAAAAAAAAATACTACCCCTAAATGTCAAATTTCTGTGATATGACATATACGTTACAATGGGCGTTTATGGTATTTATGTTTATGATATTTCTTATTTTAAAATAGAAAAAAAACTAGGCCCCTTTTTCTGCTTACAGAGACACAAATTTGCCTTTTTATTTTGCATCTCCATAACATTTATCAAAATTGTGACTTTAATTTGTTCAGGAAATGTGATCAGAACAAGTTAAATGCAACACAGGACACAACTATTAATGGATTAGAATTGTTAAATGGGTTTAAACTTAGCCTAGTAACAAAAAATAAGCTTTTAAAATTAGCTACTTTTACATATTTCTGTTTCCAGTCACACAGTTTACGTCTCTTAGGGATTTAATGAGTTAAGGTGAAGCATAAAGCTGAATATGGGAGATTCTAGAAGATTTAAAGTGTTTGATACACGGGTGTCACCGTGGGTTCTTATGGGTTAAAACACAAGTCACATGATAACACAAACAAACTAAATGATCAAGGCAGCAGTAGACCAGAAACTCATATCTTCTGCAGGATAAAATGACTGTTTTTGTCAGTGCTTTGCTTAGCTTCCATGTCGGTACACCTGCCTGCTTCTCCACCACCTACTGCAGGTAATACACTGACTATGGACAAGTACCTCATACAACCTTGCTTCAATAAATCCAAACTATCCCTTTGTGTAGACAGAAATATAAAAAATCTTCTGTTGTAGCAGATCTCACAGTCTGACACGCCTGTACTTGCTGCCAAGGCTGAACTAGTTGGCAGTTTTACATCTTGGTCGCCCCAAATGCCAGCATTAAGGAGACCAATAAACAGGGTAGCTTTATTTTGATTTCCTTTTTCTAGCCAATTTCCTTTTCTGTCCAAACAGCCAAAACCAAAATAGAACTGATAATTTGATTGGGATGGGTTACTTTCCTCTTTTGCCTTCCAGTTTCTCACTGAAGGCAGATTACATTGTTCTATTGTGACATAGAATCTAGCCTGGTGGGTGCAGCATTAATGCTCTGACAGTATCCCAGTTGCAGAGACATTTCAGAACATTTTCTCTTGGACACATCACACAGAGCACAGATCAGCACTGGCCAATTGCAAATACCAGGACAGAGGTACAGTAGCTTTATCCTGCTAATGAGAACAAAAGTATACAGTCATGCTAGCAGCTCTGTGCTGCTGTACTGTACTGAGGCTCAGTGATGCTTTCAGCTGAATGCAAAATGCTCAATGAAAACTTTTACCTTTTGGTGTTGCTTGAGGAAAAGGGGGTTCTCAACCGCAATAGGAATCATGGATAACTGTATTACATTTCATGGCAGTCCTTCCAAAGGTTGTCCACACATCTCACAAAATAAAACTTAAATGTCGACCTCATGGTGGTGCTAGAGGGAAAGTCAGAGCACCAAAGTCAGAGTGGCAACAGTGGTGCCCCTAGAAATGTTTCATAGGAATTCTATTATGCTGTTGTAGTATAAAGGCTAGTTGAAAACTATGTCAATATAAGAATAAAGGAATCACACGCTGATATGCTTTGGTTTCTTAGTTAACAGTTAACCTCCTGAGACCCAAGTTTTTGTTTTGTATGTATTGTTAGTTTTGTACCTGATTAGTACACAAACTAGGCAATGTCTTTGAACAGGAAGTCGTTTTTGGGGAAAAAAGGTTAATTTTACTATATAACACAATTAATTCACTAGTGTTTAAAACTGTTTATTTCTTTACATTTACATCCTCTCATTTAAAGAACGATGAACGTGATGTTCATACTATTTTCCAACCAGTGCATTTAACATTTTGGGTTCCACAACAATCCAGTTTTATTGTGTTGTATCTGTATATATCTTACTGAAAACGCTTTGTAACCTTGTTAAGAAAAGTGCTACATAAATCAAGTTTATTATCATTTTTTAATGGTAAATAGAGTGCACTTATATAGCGATTTTATCCAAAGTGCTTTACACTACACACTATGCTCATTCACCCATTCACACACACATTCATACTGGTGGCAGAGGCTACCTGGGTGCCACCTGCCTCCATTGGGAATTCATTCACACACCGATGAACGCAGCATCGGGAGCAATTTGGGGTTCAGTATCTTGCTCAAGGATACTTCACCAATGAGGCTGCCATGGTCAGGGATCGAACCGCCAACCTTCCGATTAGTAGGCAACCGATCTACCAATTGATTATTATTATTATGATTTAATCTTTATATGTGTTAGCTGGGCTGTGGCCACAGATTTACAGGTGCATCTCAATAAATTAGAATATCATAGAAAAGTGTATTTATGTCAGTAATTCAATTCAAAAAGTGGAAATAACACATTATATAGATCCATTACACACAGAATGAAACATTTCATGCCTTAATTTATTTAATTTCTTCTAATTATAATGATTATGGCTTACATTTAATGAAGACCTAAAATTCAGTATCTCAAAAAATTTTAATATTACAAAAGACCAATTTTAAAAAGTATGTTTAATATGGAAATGTTGGTCTCTGAAAAGTATGTCCATCTATATGACTCAACACTTGGTTGAGGCTATTTGACTTGAACTAGTGGAAATGGACTTTTCATCATATTCTAATGTATTGAGATGCACCTGTATGATGCCACAAAGTGCTAATGCCTTGGCGGGGCTAAAAAACATAGATGTAAATGTCCCATTTTATGATGATTTTCATGTATATTGTAACATCCCCCTTTGGTAAGCTCTGCTGTTTGCTAGCCTCACTCATTAAAAGGCTAACTTACCCTTTCAAAAGTAGGAATAACATCAACCCCCTTAGCTCTCAACCAACTACAGGTGTGCTGTCTCCTGCAGCTCCCTGTCGCAGGTAGCTGACATGACAGACAGGCTTCACAGCTTCTAAACTGACACTTTCCCTCTGGGAACCTCAATGCTTACTAACCTCCTATATCTGAACTAGACTACTGCACAGCAAAATCGGGAGTGTTAATTCAACTCACAGAGTGTTAAATGTAACACTTTTTCTGAGTTTATATAGTTCTCACGGACTCTGAGTTGAAATTACACTTTGAAAAGTGTAAATATTTTAACTATTTAATAGTGTTAAATATTTGACACCCTTGGTGTTGTTTTATGACACCACATAAGTGCACTTTTAACTCCAAATCGTGTGTTAATTAGAGTGTTAATTGTTAACATACATCGTGTTATTTTACGACACATTTAAGTGGATTTTCAACGCTAAAATCGTGTAATTCCCTTTCACTGTGAGTGTTAATATTTAACATACATCGCGTTACTTTAACACATTAAAGTGTATTTTTTAACCCTAAAATCATGTTATTTCCTTTCACTAATGTGATAATTAACATTCATTGTTTTGTTTTACGATTCATTAAAAGTGCATTCTGTCTTTAGCCGAACATACGAGTCACAAAATCTGAAAATCAACTCCAACTGAAGTGAATCTAACTCAGGCGTTAACATGTAACTCGCTTGTGTTTAAGTGTTAAAACAACTCCAAAATCAACACCCACTAACTCAAAATTATTAACACTGAAAAAACAACACTACAGATTTTTCTGTGTGTCTGAACAAGAAAGTTTTAACAGTTAAACTCAGTATGTTACACTATGTTTAATATATTTAATGTTAACCCTCTATGGTACGCTTTATGATGCCAGTTAGGAAACAAAAATGTTTGCAGTGTCTTTATTTTTTTTCTTAAAATAGACTAAATTAACATAATCTGAAGAAATTTTATAATTATTATTATTATTTTTTTTAGATTCATTTTCACATAACTTATTTAATAATAAACATGTGTAAAAGACTCAGTAGCTTCAATATGGTACAATACATAACATTTTAAATTTAAAAACATTATAAAAGGAACTTTTTTTAACTGGTTTCTTGTCTGAATGCGTATGAAACTATCAAAAATGAAGGTTTACTCACCTAAAAATAGCACATTTTTATCCAGATGGAAAGGGGCCAGGAAATGACGTTTTGAGTGATTTTTTGTGGCGCAAAATGGCAAAGCTGTTTCCTTTGAAAAAGTCTGTTTCAATATGGCTTCCATGAGATCATATGACAAATTAAATCATTGCTATTGGTTCCCTATACTCTTCTCTCTTTTTTAAAGTATTGCATCACTCAAAAACATGCATTGTAGAAATTTGACAGGCCAAAAATGGGGATGTTGCCTGAGAGCAACACTGTACCATAGAGCAGTAGTTCTCAACCTTTTTGAGTCGCGACCCCCAATTTAACATGCATGTTAACCAAAACGCACCAAAAAGACCAAAACACAAGGCTTTATTTGTTTTGCAGTTTGAGTAAGCTTGAAAATGAGGTACATTTTTTTCTTTTTGCCCATTATATGACGATTTGGGGCTATTTGTTAATACAATATCCTTCATTTTAATGACTTCTTTTGTCGTTTCCATTTTATGAAAGGAATATTTTCTGGCTGTGTTTGCACTGTAACATTTTATGTGAGTAGTTTCGTTCTTGTCTGACAATTGTTTCACCTCTACCAGCTGCAGTGTTTTACATGAACTAGCTATATATTTTAAACAACTGTTTATATTGCAAGTGCAGACATGAACATACAGGTGCATCTCAATATGTGACCTAATACTCTACTCCAGTAGTTCTCAATCTTTTTGAGTCGCGACCCCCAATTTAACATGCATGTTGTCCACGACCCCCGCTCACTGAACCACCTTTGAAAGACACAAAATGACCAAAAAAAGACACAAAATGACCAGAAAAGACAAAAAATGACCAAAAAAGACACAAAATGACCAAAAAAGATACAAAATTACTAAAAAAGACAGCAATTGACCAAAAAAAGACACAAAATGACGCAAAAAAGACACAAAATCACCAAAAAAGACACACGAACTCTTTAACACAGTGGAGACAGAGCTGACTTCCAAAATGATTTGGCGACCCCCAGAAATCATCTCGCGACCCCAGTTGGGGTCCCGACCCCAAGGTTGAGAATAGCTGCCATAGAGGGTTAAAGGCATTTCCAGTGTTAATGCTGCAATATGATGGCCTCTATTTTATTCCTGCCATGAAAGCAAATGTTTTTCCATCCAGAATCTAGAGTGCAGGAATGTGAAACTCTCATCTTTGACTTTGCTCAGAAAAGCAACCAGCAATCTAAAAAGTTTGGTGTTAACACTTTTTCTCAATGCACTCTCAACGCAGTAAAACTTTTGAAATGCAGTAATGCTGAAATTATACCGCTGTTCATTTTATTTAGGAATGTCTTAAACATTGTCAGAGACCCTGAGGGCCTGCAGATTCCATTTCAGAGAACTGCTATTTGAAGGGAAGAGGAGAAGGCAGCGACACTGACAAATCTAAAATGGGTGTGTGTGTGTGTGTGTGTATGTGTGCATGCAGGGAGAATTTTTTAGGCAACCCTTATATTATAATGTCTTAAAAATCCAAGTTAATGTATTCAATCATTGTACTTGCTTCATGCAAAATGTGACCTTTTTGGTGAGTGCACTGATTTTTTTTAATACCAAAAAACATTGTAGACCGTTTTAGAATAATAGTTAGCAGTAACTAGCACAATATTAACTACTGAGCCAAAATATAAAGAATTTAAAGGCATTTTTGTCATATTTCAATCGACAAATCCACTATTGTTTTTATTTCTTGCAGCAATGCCACTGCAAAGCGTGTTGGATGATTAATCTCAGCACACAATCTTGACCGCTCCTTTTGCTGCCACATAGAAGAAACACATTTCCTCTCTGGCTTGAAGGGAACTTCTCCTGCCATATATCTTGGAGGAAATCTTTTCTGGGTGTCTCATACACTATTATAGAGGTTGGAGGGGCGGTGGGGGGGGGAGGAGGTGGTTTGGGTAGAAAGGGTGGTAGGCGACTTGGTGGTCCAGTGGACTGGAAAACGCTGCCCCCTGGCAGAGAGTTAGTGCGCGGCTCTATCGGCGCTGGAGCTAATGTGGCCACTGGCTCATTAGAGCTCTGATGTAAGGAACACTGCGTAACTAACGCCAAGTGCCTCAGCGCAAAAGAGTTTCAGAAAGAAACAACTGAACGCAGTGAAGCAAAGTAACGACTCCCCTCTCCCTCATCTCTAAAGATAAATCCCTCAATTTGGGTTAGACTTTGTCACTGATCAGAGATTGGGCTTCTCTGATAAAGCTCTCACTGGACAGGCAGAGATGCTTTTATGGTAAAAAAAAAAAACACTGTGTATCATTCAGTCACATGCAGAGCATTCACCGGCTGCCACAACAGGAGCTGCTGACAGGTTGGTCATCAATGAAAGGAGAGAGAGATGGATAGAGAGAGGAGAGGAGAGGAGGAGAGAATGGAGAGAAAGAAAGGCTGACAGGCTCAGCTCCCCTCCTCCCCTTGGCAATCAAGGAGGTGAGGACACAGAGGGGAGGAGGAGGAGAGAGCGTAGGACCTGTGCTTCAAGCTCAGCTGCACGTCAACCCAATCATTATATCGCACAAGTATTTAAATTGACATGATGTATGCTGTGTATAGTAGTAGATCTTCACAAATGTAGTCCAGCTGATTCAGTTCTGCCAGCATGAGATGTTACACCTCAGGCATTTTGACATATTGCGCACTTGGAATCTACAATGTTTTCTGCAGGAAAAAAAAGATTTTGGTTGATGATGGAAATTCAGCTTTTCAAATAACAAGCCAGTCAGATAACTATTATTATGTTAAGCAGGATTCACAAGCACAATGTGCAGGCTTGTGCAACTTCAAAACATTTCACATAACCTGGTTAAAAGCAGGGGAAAAAATAATTAAAAGCAGTGTATTCCAGTATTCAACCTGAGACATGAAATGCAATCATCTGGACTTGGGGATTTAGTTAATTTGCATGAATGGTCCTACAGCACAAATAACCACTGTTAACCCTAATTGTGAACCTTGTGTGCGTATGCAATTTTGAGTGAGCATGTATGCGTTTAAGAGGCAAAGAATGGAAAATAATACAGTCACTCTGAGGACAAAATGTGGTGGCAGGGACGCAGAGAGGGAGGTGGAGGGGGAAATAGCCCCGCTCATCTCCTCTCATTTTCTGCCCGCTTCTACCCAGCAGAGTTTCTATGGCAACCCCTCAAAAAGCGGTGTGCGGTGAATTGTGGATTTGAGATGCGCTGTCTGATTGCGCTGTGTGGAGGAGATGGCTGGCTCTTTCGTCAGCCTTCCTCTGTAAGAGGAAATTGGTGGAGAGCTCCAATGAAACAGCACTCCATATGCTTTCTTTGATGTGTGTGCCAGTCTCTGGTACTACGGCGCATGTATGTGTGTGTGTGTGTGTGTGTGTGTGTGTGTGTTGGGGAGGGTGCACGTTCAAGTAAGCTTTACATTAGAATCTAGTGCCCCCTGCAGAGCTGCTCGTCACTCTTGGCACCTACCAGACTGCACTCAGCTCTCCAAATGAATCCGTCTGGCTGACCATGTAGACTCATCAGTATGCTTTGGGTTTCAACTGATGGAGCCGGTGCCATTGATGACGACTCATTTCTGCTCTGAATTCCAACACAAATGTACAATAGAGAGCAGTGTGTTTTGATTACGAAATTTTGACGAATGACTGAGAAAAGACACATCGAAAAAGCAGCACAAATTCTAATTTTCCCTCATGCCCCCCTGCTCATATCCCCTTCCCACGTCACCGCCTGTCTATTTCCATGTAGGCTCTACCTTTGCATGTGACTGATGTGCACTGATGTGAGGTCTTTGTCAGGAGATCTGTCTCTGTATCTGTGTTAGAGTAGGACATGTATGTGGTTCAGTGTGAGCTCTCTCCCTCTCTCTCTGAGTGGCTGTATGATGCTTGTAAGCTGTGCCAGTCCCCATTAGCATCCCATTATAAACCAGCATGATCACTCGTCACTTAGAATGCCTGCCACAGCATGCTCTGTGTGTGTGTGTGTGTGTGTGTGTGTGTGTGTGTCTCTGAGCTTTTTGTGAGCGCACGTGTGTGAACGTGTGTGTGATTCACACTGTCAAGTGATTGAGATGGCCTTGTTTCAAAAGAACATGAAAAAAAAAATGCTGCAAAGTCTTGCACTGTGTGCAATTCAATTTAAATGTGTCTGCAAGTGTTTGGTTTGTTTGACCCAGATTTCTCACCTACCCCACTGTTGATAAATTGGATATCCGGAGGCAGGCTTGCGCAACAATTTAATTTAGTCGATATATAGCGAACAGCACCCTCTGCTGACTAAATCTCTGTTGCACATGAGGGCGAAGAATTGAAATCCTCATGAATCATGTAAATAGAGAATTGCCTGAGTTGTGTTCTTCATGAGCTAAATCTGTGTTTGAATTTAGTATCACTCTGAATGTGGGTAATTTGAGGTTAAATATGACATTGAAATGACGGAAAATTTTATTTTTTTAATGTAACTGGTGATATCTTTTGTTTTATTTGCCATTAAATTGATGCCTTCTCCCCAGTACAGTAGAGCAGTAGTTCTCAACCTTTTTGAGTCGCGACCCCCAATTTAACATGCATGTTGTCCGCGACCCCCACTCACTGAACAGAATCTCACACACACAGTTCAGATCACCCAAAAAACAAACAAAATGACCAAAAAAAGGAAACAAAATGACCAGAAAAGACACAAAATTACCAAAAAGACACAAAATTACCAAAAAAGACACAAAATTACCAAAAAAGACGAAAAAATGACCAAAAAAGAAACAAAATTACCAAAAAACACACACAATGACCAAAAAAAGACAGAAAATGACCCAAAAAAGAAACAAAATTACCAAAAAAGACACAAAATGACCAAAAAAAGAAACAAAATGGCCAAAAACTACACAAAATGACAAAAAAAACGGAAACAAAATTACCAAAAAAAATACACAAAATGACTAAAAAGACACAAAATTACCAAAAAAAAAAACCCCACAAAATGACTAAAACAAACACAAAATGACCAAAGAAAGACATTAAATGACCAAAAAGTCTAAAACACATTAACACATGAACACTTTAACACAGTGGAGACAGAGCTGACTTCAAAAATGGTTTGGCGACCCCCAGAAATCATCTCACGACCCCAATTGGGGTCCCGACCCCAAGGTTGAGAATAGCTGCAGTAGAGGAATAAAATTCCCTGGTTCTCCAGAAGAGAAACTGTCTCAGATAATCCACAGAACCCACTGTCAACAGTTTCCATAGGGACAAAATTGTCATAAAAAAAAGGTCCAGTAGAAACTATTGGAAATTGTTTATAGAAAAAGATGCTTCTCGATATTTTTAATTAATGCGTTTAAAGCTGTAATAACCAGAAATAAAGTGATTCACTTCCATTGTATTGGGTTGGAGGCAGAAACTTTAAATCTTTCCATGTTAGTAAATGGGACATGAGCCAAAGTAAAAAATAGTAAAAGTCAAATAATCTTAAATTGTTCTTATACTGATATACACTACTGGTCAAAAGTTTTAGAACACACCAACTTTTCCAGAATTTAATTGAAAATGATGCAGTTTAATGTCTCAGTGTACTCTGAAATGAATGCACATTTGCAACATTTAAAATTCTTTATTGAGCATGATAGTGTTTTGAAAGTAAAAAAAAGATTCAAAATCACATTTTATGTTGGACTAAAGGACTAAAAAAAGACACCAAATGACTAAAAAAAGACACAAAATGACAAAAAAAAGACACAAAATGACAAAAAAGACACCAAAAGACACAAAATGACTAAAAAAAGACACAAAATGACTTACAAAGACATGAAAAGAATTCAAAAATGGACAAAATAGCCCAAGACTCCATAGAGTTAAGTTGTTAACCCATTTCTTGTTCCCTGAAAAAGGCCTACTTGTATAATTCTGAAATGTACATTATTTTCCAGTTTTGGTTAAGCTTACCTTTTTTAATTACCTCTGGCAGTTCACCACTTACCTTTGGACCCTTTCAAGCTGTTCATTTGACTTGAACTGCTTGAATTTCAATAAAAAACTGGAAAAATTGGGGTGTTCTAAAACTTTTGACCGGTAGTGTATGTTCAAGTATTCATTACACTGAAAAGAAATATATTAGACTTCCAATAAACATATTTACAGATTCTAAGAGTTATAGATGCACTGAAAAAAAGAGATTTTCTGGCCGTGTAATTATTATTTCAATCATCTATATAAATTCTACAAATAAATATGAATTCAGTGCTTTTTACTTTAAAATAGCAGTTTTTCATGCATAGTGCATTACTTAGTGATTGTTTGTTATTATGTGTCCTCAGTTTTGTTTGTAAATAGAATAATTCGTTCCAAGTAATATTCATTAATAAACCAGTTCATTGGCTTAATTAGTTGATATTTCCAAGTAAAATGTAATTGAGGGACATCAGTGAATCTGCAATTAACTTGTGTATTTTCATTAAAAAAAATAAGTGGTTCTATTAAATAAATATTACTTAGAAACAGCCTGAGTGAAGATCACAAACACTTCTGTGTGGAAAAACTTGCCTAGCTTTTTTTAAAGTAAATGTCACTCCAATTTTTTTTTTAATTAATTAGATTAATAATAATATCATAGATCTAAGAATTTAAATATTATTTGTGAAACTATGAGGCCTAGTTTTATATCATGATGATTTAACTGAATAAATCTACCAACCTTTAAACCAGGGGTCTCAAACTCAAATTACCTGGGGGCCGCAAAGACACCAAATGACGAAAAAATACATAGAATTACCAAAAAAGACACAAAATAATTTTAAAAAGACACAAAATGACCAAAAAAAACCCACAAAATGATTTAAAAAAGACACAAACTGATTTAAAAAAGACACAAAATGACCCAAAAAAGACACGAAATGAACAAAAAACCCCACAAAATGAGAAAAAAAGACACAAAATTATTAAAAAAAAGACACAAAATTATTTAAAAAAGACACAAAATGACCAAAGAAAGACACAGAATTACCAAAAAAAGACACAAAATTATTAAAAAAGACACAAATACCAAAAAAAGAGACAAAAAATTACCAAAATAAGTAATTAAAGGGACCTTCCACATTAAACTTTCATATCAAGGTGGGGGCCACAAAATATCGTCTTGAGGGCCACAATTGGCCCGCGGGCCGCGAGTTTGAGACCCATGGTTTAAACAGACCCCAGGCAGAGTGCCACAGACCCCTGAAGGTCTCCAGACCCCTCTTTGAATCACTTGATGGCTGCATTCCATTTATGTGTCCCAGGTCCTACAAGGGCATGGCTTACACTGTAAAAAACAACAACTGTTGTTTTTACTGTAAAAAAACGGCAGCTGTGGTTGCCAGAACTTTACCGTAATAAATACGGTGCAACTTTTTGTAATATTACGGTAAAATGACATTAGCACTGTTGATTTCACGTTTAAGATGCCATTTTATTCCATATTTTACTGTTAAAAAATGAAGTTTTTCCATCAAAAAAATTCTGTTCTGACATAGTTAACAAGAAAATACTTTATAAATGCTGCATGAATTAAAGATTTTACCATCAAATATTACAGTATTTTTGTTAGAGATATGGTGTTTAGTACATTTAACAGTAAGAAAAAGTATTTTTTACAAAAAAATAAATGCAAAAATGATGGCTTGTATATATATTACAGTATATTTTTTGCTACAAACACGGTGCCAGTGTATTTTACAGTGGAGTGATGTCATTTTAAAAAAAAAACCTGTAAAAAAAAATAGTGTTTTGTCTGATATATACATTTACGGTGTTTCGTTCTTACTGAAACTGAATTAACTCATTTATTATTTTACAGTCTTTTACTGTCATGGTTTAGTAGTTTTTCACCGTAAAATCTACAGACATTTTTTACAGTGTACCAGAAGGAACCTGGTCTCACAGAAATCCGTGGAATAGCCACGGAATTTTCCGTGAAACTGACACGGATTTCGCTACAATGCAAGTTAATGACAGTCATATCCCGTGGCTATTCCATGGATATTTGTTCCTATTGATTTGTTCCAAGTCACGTGACTTTCAAGGTCCCATCGGTCAGAACAAAAAACATGGCGGACAGTTCTCTCATTTTTAGTGAAAAATCAATATTTTGACTTAGTTCTGCATAAAAATAGCCTGGCTAACACCAGACTATTCTCAAATGAGGGCTAGTCTGGCAACGAGCAATGCATTTCTCCGTAGAGGAGGTGTGGTTTACGATCCTCCGGAGCCGTTTATTGGACGCTTAGAATGTCTATCAAAGCGTCTGTAGGTAGCTCTTAGCCAATCAGATCAGTTATACCAGATGACGTAGTAGAGCTACAGAGATGGATGTTTGTTGTGTGTGTGTCTGTGAGAGAGTGTTGTTTGCTGCTTTGCTTCTCCAGTTCTCGCTTTCTGCAAGATTATTTATTTTCACGCTTTATTCCCCCTCATGTCATTCAGCCACACACATCCACTGATTTTATGGGCAATAAACAAGCTGCTGGGGGTCTCTGGGGGCTCCGCTGTCCCCCGGCTGGTAGCGAGATCACTGGCGTTACAATAGCGGGGCTAATAGCTACCGCTAACGCCGTAATGGTAGCGTAGCGCTACCGATATTAGCCTCGGTACCGTGACGCCGGTGATCTCGATACGAGCCGGGGGACAGCGGAGCCGCCGAGAGACCTTTCGCCTTTCAACTTTCGCTCTAAACTATTTAAATCTACAGCTAAAGAGAGTTTCGCGTCTGCTGCAGGATCCGTAAGAAAACTACAAGCTTCCAAGTGCCGAGTAGTACGCGTCATCGTCTTGCCGTCCCTCCCCGCTCTGTGATTGGATCCCTAAAACAGGGCTAAGATCTCCCTCTAGTCTCCAGACCCCTTGGCAGTTTGAAATTAAATCGAGCGCGCAAGGCAGTATGGGTATACCCAGGCTAGCATAAAAATGGATTTTGATCACATTTCTAGCAAGAAATATATGTTTTATTTTCTAAATCTTCACTCAGTGAATGTACATAATCACTTTGTATGTTGGAATAGCCACGGGATATGACTGTCATTAACTTGCATTGTAGCGAAATCTGTGTCAGTTTCACGGAAATTTGAGCGAATCTGTGCCTATTCCACGGATTTTGAGTTAAGCGAAATCCGTGGCTATTTCATGGATTTCTGTGAGACCAGGTTGACCAGAAGCCTTAAATGGAATGGAACCATCATTAAAGTTATTTCTTAAACCTGTGCTTTTCCTACTATGACAAGTCACAATGTCCGCTGTGGTAAAAGTCTATATCACACACACTGTTTGACACCTTCCTCTGCTCTGACTCCTCAGATCTGCCCTCCTTCTCTCTCCTCCCTTCATGGTCTGCTGCCTCTATCCCATCCGGGCCTCCACCCTCCACCCTCCACCTCCTCCACGGCCCCCCCGCCCGCCCCGCAGACACACACACGCGCTCACAAACCCTCCTGAGCCCTCTGCGTCTCTGGTCCAGGTCTAGAGGAATGTTGAGTGTCTCTATAGCCCCCTCCCTGGAGATTAGGCTCCACCATGCGCCCCTCACTTCATTCCATTCCAGAGTATGCCCCCTAAGAGCTGCTGCATTTTTATCTGAGCCCGGTGATTGTGACAGATTGGCCAAATGACACACATACACAAACACACAGCCGTGGACACACGCCGAGGGGAGGCTGGTCCGCCTGGGGAGGGACCAGACAGCGCCAGGCTCCGGCTATAAAACCCTCCCAGGACGGGGCCAGTGTCCTGCCCTGAGCTGGACAGTTCCTCCTTCCTCTGTGCCAGGACGCCGTCAGGACAGGCAGCAGACAAGCCTCCAACATGAACGACATCTACAAGGCAGCGGTACGTCCTTTCACATCCCATACAGCTCAAAGTGTGCAGATGATTGGCTGATAAAGTGGTTTTAGTTAGTTGGATGCTCACCAAAAATCTGTGTGTGAACTAAATCTGGCATGAGAGTGATGTTGTTTTGGATCACAAACCATAATCCCTAACATTTCATATAAGTTTATGACATATGATCAGTGATTTATAATATAAGACTGTACTTTTATTACATCCTGTCTAGAATATTCTGTGTATCTGTGCTACATAAACAGTCCCCCATCAGTTTGTTCATCTGACATAACTGGAATGGTTGACAAATCTGTGTTGATGCAGCTTGCGCAGCACATCGCCTCCGTCACCAGCTGATGTCAAAAGAGCCTCGACACCATATACGTCTCTAGATGTTCTCCTGCTTCAGCCCTATCAGAGCTGATAGGAGCCACTCAGGAGGTCACTGACAGGACAGGTCCCTGGTCCGCATTGTGCTGCTTCATTCATGACTTGAAATGGAACAGTCCCACTTCACATGGCTAATTTTGGCCAGTTGCTCAGACACTTTTGCGTCCGTGGTTCTGTGGTGCCAGAAAAGGGCTTCAGGTTTAGATAAACCCCCCACGGCTGAATTCCAGCATTATCTGTGAGCCCGAAAGCTGCGTGGCTGTCTTTCCACCTCCGCCCGTATGGTCAGCCGGCTGTCCCGTCCACTCACGTCCCCAGTGAGCAGTGCAGCTGAGACAGTAAAAACACACACAGGAATGCACATTACATGTGTTTGTTTAGGTGGATTTTTTCATATATCATCACCAGAGGAGTGTGTGTGTGTGTTTATATATATATACTGTATATGAGTGTGTCTGCGTGTGTGTGTGTGTGTTTAATTTATAGTGGACGACAGACAATAACTCTTACATAAGCAGCTGTCTCCCTCTCTCATTCGTGGTAGCTTTTCCAGGATTACTGTTCCATTGTTGGGCCAGATCCACAGCTATGCTAATTTAAAGCACTGTGTATTGTGTCCTTTATCTGTGGTTCCTGATCCTGTCTGTGTATTTTTAACTCCTCCTCTTACTGGCTCTCACATATGATGTATAGGTTCTGTGTTTTGTCAAGGAAGGCCAAAATATGACTTTTTATTTATTTGGAAGTTATCAAACAGATATCTAGTCTATTCAAGAGGCTCGTGTCTGGAGATCTCTTCCATCTGATTTGTAAAAGTTGAACACTTGTTAAGCAAATATGGCTTTTTGAGCATCATTACTAACTGCATAATGAGTAACATACAAATTAAACACAGTAACTTACATGATATATTGCCCAAATTGGTACATATGGTACAATGAGGTAACCGAAAGCTTTTAAACTTTTTACTTCTTGCAGGTTGAGCAGCTGACAGACGAACAGAAAAATGGTGCGTAAATTAAAAAGCATTCAACAATGTACACATGTTTATTGTTTTGTTGTTTATTGTTAAAAAGATCCCCATTAGCTGTCACCAAAAGTGGGAGGAGCTAGTCTTCCTGGGGTCCACAAGACAAAACAAAAATCACTTAACAATTAAACATTGTAGACATTATTATATACGTCATCAGAAATCATTCAGAATAAGTTATTACATTCATATCTATTACATTAATTCTCACTTTCATACAGTAAATATGTTAATTCACTACTCACAAATTTAAATAGTGCACATGTAATAAGTAGGGTGTCATGATTCACATAATCCAGATTAGATTTGACTCTTGATTTTATGGTCACAATTTGATTATTAAAACTCAAAAGATCATTGGTTTTAGGCCCTAGCTTTTCCTAATTATCATTCACATTTTCAAAATCTTCTTTAAATGAAAGGCTACGTGGTATCAAGTGTGATATAAGTGGTATGTTTTGATATGTACCACACTGAGGCCCTATAGTTTAATTTCTGATTTTGCCAATCCTGCTTTTGACAGTAATACCTCCAGTAATAAGTCTCTTTAGGCATGCACCAAAATATCTTAAAGAAATCTTTTACCAAATATGGATCAATTATAGGTAACACTGTACAATAACATCTAAGTGATGTTTATAGATGGTTTATAAACCAATTATTATTAACCATTTACAAAATTCTATACATATTTAATCTTTAAATGTTTTCAAACAATTTCTTAAAGGTATAAGAATCATTTTGAAATAATTTACATACTTAACATGGTGTTAAAAATGTTATAATGAGTGCAAAACTATTGATAAACTAATAATTATAATGTAATTGTTTGTTTATGGTAAAGTAACTATCAATTTACATTAATATACCATCTATTAAAAACATAAATTATAGTTCAACATTAATACATTTTCTATTTGACTTCCTATATACGGTTTATAAATGATCATTAAACATTAATAAACTATCTGTTTACCATTTATAAATGATGGTTATTGTAAAGTGTTACCCAATTATATTATCATCTGCACAAAATGTTGTTTTGTTTTTTTGACATTTATTTTTATTGAGCGCTGTTAAAAAAATTGTTAAAATATTTTTTTTCGGGGATGAAACATCTTCTGCATGTCTTAATGAGAGTAATCAACATATAAAATAAGAAAACGGTTAATTTCACATATTTGCATTTTTATATTACATAGACACTGAGAGGTGACTCATGTTAATTTATCAACATCACTGAATAAAATAAAAAAATAATAAATGTAAAATAAAATTTAAAAAAACTCAACATCATATAAAACTATTGTATTTTATATATAGGTCTTTCCAATGTACATTAAAAAAAAAGTTTTAACGTGCATTTTCTATGAAAAACGAGTGAATTATCCTCATTGAACCATGATCTGTGAGAGGTAAAGAACACCATGGCACTAAATATTGATTGAAATGGTTACTAATGGAGTTAATAATGAAATATAAACAATGTTTATTGGGATTTTTTAGTTTCTGACACCTTTGGATAATTAAACATTCTAAACACACTATTTTTATTCCTGAGAAACAAACATAATAAGAGGGTTAAAAGTGGGATTTACCCGGTTCCGCTTCATGCCACATTTGTTGTTGATAGAGTTGTTTCCCTGTGTGCTGTTGCAGAGTTCAAGGCCGCCTTTGACATCTTCGTACAAGATGCGGAGGACGGCTGCATCAGCACCAAGGAGCTGGGGAAGGTGATGAGGATGCTGGGCCAGAACCCCACACCAGAGGAGCTGCAGGAGATGATTGATGAGGTGGATGAAGACGGTAAATCAAAAACACAGCTGCGCTACAGCACAAGAAACTGGTTTATTGTCGTTGACCTCTTCTTGTCCACGGACCAGCTGGCAGCTCCATCTTTGCACAATCATGTGGTGCAGACAAGTGCAGTTCAAACCCTCAGAACTTAATGTCAAATGATAGTCATGGCTCTTACATATGACAAGATGTGCACTGCAAAAAAGCCAACTTGTATTTTTTGGCCTAAAACAGTGATTTAATTTGGTAAAACTTGGAAATATAAATTATTGACATTTAGAGCAATAATGTAAGTTAGCACAACAAAGGAAGCCAGTTGTCTGCTCAAAAACAAGTTGGTGAGTTGTTGTTACTTATATCTTTAAGTTGGGGTTCACAACAAGGGACAATAGTTCTGATAACTCTTATTTCTTTGTTGGGAAATTTTGGTCATTAACGAAAGCTAGCGGCTAACTGAAAACTTAAAATATTTAGTTTAATTGTCCAACTTAAAATTTTATCGAAGTTTGTTGCCTTGAAATTTTGAATTCACCCAACTTTTCTTTTTTTGCAGTGTGTCAGGCTGAATTAAAAGGATATGTGCATCAGATGATGTTATTTTAATTTTTTCCATGTGACGTAAAGATGAAATGTAAAAATTTGAATCTTGGATTTGTTTGATAAAGCTTAAAATTATACGTCATGTTATGCACATCAGAGGACATTTAAAAGGCCAATATCTATTTATCTTGTCATATAAATGTACAGGTGTGTTACAGTAGATTAACCCTCTGGAGTCCATGAAAACACCTGCACGTTACTTCTTCATGACGTGAAAACATAAAAATGAAGCAACATTGAGTCTTGCCATCAGCTTCCCTCTAAAGTTCTGGCTTGAAACTCCATGCCAGATTTTATTTGATGATTTTCAGCCAAGTAAAACCGGAGATATTGTCAAATATATTTAGTATAAATATTGAACTACATATTATCCTCATTTAACCTGTTATATGTTATACATGCAACCTGTATTCATATTTGCAATATTTAAAATTCTGTGTTTTGAAACATAATTTTCAAGATCAGATTTTATGTTTCCTTAGTTTCTTTTGGGTTCGAAATTTCGATCAAGTAAGTCAAAGTTAAAAATTAATTATCAGGACATATAATAGGTGAAGTTGTGCTGAAAAAACTGATACCAACATGGCATGGTGAAGATTTTTTAACAGATTTTTAATGGACATAATGGACAGCTGAAGATTTCAGAGGGTTAATAGAATAGAATATAGAATAGAATATATCTTTATTGTCTGTTCAACAGAGCAGAAATTTGTCTTTCGACACGGCTTTAAAAATTCATGCAAAACACACAACAATTACATGAGGTGAGATAAAACAACAACACTTCAGTAAAAACACAACATCAATAAAAAGAATGACAGTGTTACCGGCCACTATTAAGTATAGCGACTGCAGATGGTATAAATGACTTTTTATAAATATTTTTATGAGTTAAGAGATAAGAGTTTGACTCATTGATTCATAGATTGGGCCTTTTAGGAGAACATTGGAGTTTTTGTGATATAAAACTGTCTCCAGTGTTGACTGAAAGGATGTGATGACGTGCATTGTGTGTCCACAGGGAGCGGCACGGTGGACTTTGATGAGTTCCTGGTCATGATGGTGAGGTGCATGAAGGATGACAGCAAAGGGAAGTCAGAGGAAGAACTGGCAGAGCTGTTTCGCATGTTTGACAAGTGAGTTTTGTTTATGTCTGTTGCGTGTTTGTCCCATTAAAAAAATCGAGTCAGCAGTTCCCTCGCATTATTATATAACACAAAAAGATACCGTACACTTAATGACAGACTTGACAAAGAATGTACACCAAGATGGTGCTATCATCTGAAAATCACTACAGACTACACTGCAAAAAAAGAAAAGTTGGGTGAACTCAAAATTTCAAGGCAACAAACTTAAAGTTGGACAATTAAACTAAATACTTTAAGTTTTGTTTTTTGAGTTTGCTCAACTCTGAATTTCTCTGGCACGATTGTAACGCCGCTATGAATGTCAGCTAATGTTGTGACCACAATTTTGAGTTAGCATTGATACGCTAATGGCTACTCTTGTAGCTGTAACAAGCAGCGCGGCTAGCATCAGTTAGCCGTTAGCGTCAGTTAGCCGCTAGCATCAATTTTGAGCAGACAACTGGCTTCCTTTGTTGTGCTAACTTACATTATTGCCCTGAATGTCAGTAATTTATATTTCCAAGTTTTACCTAATTAAATCACTGTTTTAGGCCAAAAAATACAAGTTGGCTTTTTTGCAGTGTAGCAATGAAATTCTCCATAACGTGTTTCCAGCAAAGTATGCTTCCCGTGTGCAATTATGTGTACTGACAAAATGCCAAGTAGCTCCGCAGAGTACAGCATGTAGTCTGCTCCATAATCCTTTTTGACAGCACCGAATATTTCAAACACCCACTCCATGTAAGCCAGACACCTCGTCTGAGCATCAAAGAACCAACTTTTTTTTTTTTTCTCTCACAATGACGGGTCCCAAACACTTGAATGCAAGATATGATCAGTCACATGTCACACACAAACACACCACCTCCTCCACTGCCATCTGGGAAGCTTAACTCAGGTTTGTTATGTGCATTAATATTTTTTTACTCCTTTGATTGTGCAGGAACGCAGATGGTTACATCGACCTGGACGAGCTGAAAATGATGCTGGAATCTACAGGAGAGGCAATTACCGAGGACGACATCGAGGAGCTGATGAAAGACGGGGACAAGAACAACGACGGCAAAATTGACTACGATGGTGAGGAGTTAAAAATGTGTTAAAGCGATAGAAGAGATGGGGTGAAACACTTATCATTCCATGAAAAGACATGCCTAATAAGACATCTGCTCAATAAAGGCATCTTGTTTTAGGATGTTTGCTAACTAGCCCCTTCCTTCTTTCCACAGAGTTCTTGGAGTTCATGAAAGGAGTGGAGTAATCCTGAACAAGACAAGATCCAGAGTGTTATTTTTGTATTTCTCTGTGACTCCACGGTCCTCTGTGGTGAAACTGGAAGCTCACTTATAGAAACCGCTTATAGAAACAATGGAACGACTTTGCAAGATTCAGTCGAATACTGTAGCTTAATGTTTCTGTATTTTTCTACCATCTCTTGCATCGTTGTAAATACAGTTTGTAACTAGTTTTGGTGCCCATGTATACAGAATTTGTGTAAATGTATCCAAATTACTTATATTTTCTATGGAGGCCACATAGTATACCAGTTTGGCTGCTCAAAATATCAACTTTGTGTTTGTTTCCGACTAAATCTTATCTCTAAGGTGCCACAGCCGGTTTACAAATCTTCTTATTGAGAGGCTGATATTTTTTAGCTGGGAAGGAAATGTAAATGTCCACAAAACAGAACATAGTCAACATAGTTGATACTATTAATACACCAGAATCTTTTAGACTCATCTTACTTTTTGAACAATGTGCTGGATCCAGTTTGTGAACTGTACATGTTCTGATTTGCACATTGTATACATTTCTGTAAAGATACCCTCAGGACTGTTTATCCCCCTCTCATGCCCCTGGAACGTCTGCATATTTCGACATGAAACGTCTGTTTGGAATGTGCGGTCATGTAATAAACAAGATGCATTTGTCTAAGCAGTCCTTTTGTCAATATTTCTTTTTTTAATCATCTTTTCAATCACCTCATTTAAGTGTTACCATAAAAGAACATACCTGAGGATCTTGAGGAGTGTTTGGCTTGTTGTTGACATGTTACTCTGTTCTTTGGTCGGAGCGTTTCAGTGCTTTTGTTATTGGGAAGCAAACAACTCTTAGTTTACGATCTCATTCCTGATTTGCCTTGCCGGTCTTTGGATTTCACAGGCCGATCACATGCTTGCCACTCTGCCCTGCACAGCAAATAAACAAGCAAAAAAAAAAAAAGAAAAGGCCTGAAATATCACTGACGTAATACCAAAAAACAAGATTTTTTTTATGTGAAACTGTGTTGACTACCTTAAATTATGATTTATCCGTGTAATTTGTACTCTATAGTGGCTCTTGTCTACGGCATGTTAACTATTCACATTGTTGCTGTGTAAGTGTCTAGTTACACAGTCTATTGAGACAGGAGCTATTTATGTCTAATCATGTTAGTGCCCATGTTAGGGGATCTGGATTGACCGACACCAGTTGACAATCAGATGCCTTTGTCCTTATTAAGAATGCTATTTATCTACAAAGGGATAACAATCTATTGTTAAGACAGCTTTAATTCTGACACATGCTAGTACATTGACGTATCTGGATTAGAGTCGAAAGTTTCATTTCATAGCAACAACCATTTCTAATTCTTTTTGAATTCTACAATAAATATATGTTGGTTTGTGAATTGTTTTGCTAGATTGGGTGGAATTTCTAAAAAAAAAAATACAAAAATGTCTTCATAACAGCCTGATTATTTCTGTAAGTCTTGTAAAACATCATCACCTGTGAACAGGCTGCATTTTTAGTAGCAGAGGAGTCATGCAGTTAGCACTGTGGCCACTTGATGTCAGCAGGAAAACACAATCTTATCTGTTTGTTTGGCTCGGTTACAGAAATCAGAAAATGAGAGAGATTTCATGGCACAGCTACACTATTTCTAAAGACAGATAAATCTTACTCACCAGTCACATAGATAGATCCAGTTTGAATGAAAAGGGGTGGAAGATGTATTATTTTTTATTTGTTTATTCTCTAAGTAGTTCAAATAATCTTTAAAATGAGCATAAATACTGTTTTAAATAATAATAATAATAATAAAACTACATTCTGAATTCCAAACTAAACGAGTGGGTGTTAATTTATGTGCATCATATCAAGATGAGTATGTGTATTTTTTTAAATGCCCCCATTGTTTTTAAATCGTGAGACTTTTCTACTGTTTCGTTATGTGAAATGGGATCAATTGTGTTCTGTGTGAGCAGGTGACGTCAGTGGCCTGACTGATGACATCGTCCAATGGCCTCCCCACCTCCCTCCGTCTCACTCTGTGTCCCTGAGGGTCCTGTTAGCTCCATCCAGTCCTCATGGTCTGCGTTACTGATGGGATTTTAAACCCCCAATCAGCAGTGAAACACAGCTGCTCTGCCAGACCAATCTCAGCAGTCTGACAAATATAACACACGACATCAACTGGAATATCTCCGCTCCAGCTGCACTGCCCAAAAAATACTGCATGTGGAAAAGATCTCATGTTAAAATGTGATTTGTTTGTTTTTTTATCGCTCAGATTAGACTGCTCTGCTGCACAAGTTGTTAATAAGCTCTAAGCTGCAGCGTGCACCGGGGTGAGTGGCGCTCTCCCCGCCATCAATGAAAGGCTGGGCAGCAGCAGAGCAGTGTGTGAATGAATCTGGGGTGTGGCGCACTAGCAGCAAGTTGGGTGGAGAAGTGACGCAGTTACGTAAGACAGGCCTGATGACTCATGCCTGCTGTTATTAACACACACTGCGGTTATGAGCCACCTTTGGTAATGTGGATTTAAGGGACACATAAGCCACCATAAGACTCATTTCCTCATTGTGTGTAACAGTCTCGCCCCTGTAACACTGACCTCTGAGACAGAGGGGATTTGCATAGGTAATAGTAAGCTATCAATATTACGTAACTGACTTCATTCAGTTTTATTCCACCAGCGTGTGTGTGCTGGGTAAAGCAGGTTATTCAGGTCCATAGAGTCAGGAACATATGTAGCTGTAAATAGTACACACACATATTGCTTCACTGTTTTATTGGTTTTATAAATCACCCAACAGATCACACGGGAGTCATGATCCACCATGAAATTGCCCTAAAACTGTGTTACTAAGCTACGCCAACAGTGGGATGTTTTCATAACCTTTTTTTCTCAGCCCAGTATGATTTATAGATGCATAAAATTCCCGGAAGAGTGAGGAATACCCCGGACACGGTTCAGACTTTGGAAGGCGTTAACTACTCATACCATCTTTCTGCGGCCCACGCAGGCAGACCTCATTTTAAGCCAGCAGGCTTTTGGGTTTAGAGGATTCCTGTTTTTCTTGCTTTTCTACATCACATGGTCTTGGAAGCAGTCCAGAGCCAAATATCACAGCCTAATCTCTAATCGTCACCATTCACAATGACATGAAATACATGAATAGATGCTCCCAAAATCTCTAGAACTATTGTGTCTTTTTTTTAGGTCATGTGAGAATGATTTCTCATGTTTGATGTTTAGGGGTAAAAGGATTATTTAATTTATGATTTATGAAAAACATTTCTCTCTCCAAAAACAAAAAGGGAAACCATAAATAATTTTATTCTGAACACATGCAGAAACTTAGATGATCGCCTGTTTTTGGACAGCAAATGGTAGGTTGTTTTTGTTGCCATAAATACACAATGAGGAAGTGGAACGCTTTAGACAAAGAGAGAGTGGAAGGACTGCAAATCAAACTTGAACAGACAGAATATTGTATAATGATGCTCCATCCCACTTCTGGTGCTGAGAACACTGAAGTACTGTTTCTGCACTGCCCCAGCCATAATGGCCCATAGAACAGCAAGACGACAAGACACAGAAATCTCAAATTCCACAATAACTATTCATTGATTCAAATGAATAACAGCGATTGTTTTGTTTTAATGTACCACTGGAGGGTTTATCTATTTTTACCACTTTCAAAAAGGAAACTTTTATGTGTGTAGAATGGTGGAAGAAGTATTTAGATCATATAATATCATCATATATTATATGTTTATTATTGTTAATTTATTAATGGAAGCAGCATTTTGATATTGTTGCTGCTGGAACTACTTTTTACATAATTGAAATATTACTTTTTTTTAGTTTAACCCATAAGAACCCAGACCCAGTTATCCTTAAAGGATGTGTTCTATAAGTCGACCACATAAAACACTTTTCTGATGTTTAAAAAAAAAAAAAAAAAATGCTACCCCTAAATGCCAAAGATCTGTGATGTGACATATGAACGTTACATTGGCTGTTTATGGTATTTATGCTTATGATATTTCTTATTTTAAAATAGAAAAAAATAGGCAAATTGGTGTCTCTGTAAGCAGAAAATGTGTCTTTTTCGTTTGCATCTCCATAACATATATCAAAATTGTGACTTTAATTTGTTCAGTTTCCTATTAACGGTTTAGAATTGTTAAATGGGTTTAAACTTAGCCAAGTAACAAAAAATACGCTTTTTAAAATTAGCTACTTTTCCACATTTCTATTCCCAGTCACAGCTACATTTTGGAGAAGTCACTTCCTGTTAAAGTCACATGACCAACACACCAGGGTGTTGAGTATACGTCACTTAGGGATTTAATGAGTTAATGTGAAGCATAAAGCTGAATTTGGGAGATTCTAGAAGACTTAAAGTGTTTGTTACATGGGTGTCACCATGGGTTCTTATGGGTTAATATGGTGAAAGTAGCAACAATTAGCCATTTACCATATAGAGCAATATTAACAATCATTAGGAGTTGTGTTTAGCTCTGTTTATAGTCTCCATCTCTCTCTCTTTAGCTGATAAATGCTCCACTATGTCCACCAGCTAGTGGCCAACTGTGTCGTTATTGGTTAATCAGAACCTTTTTGTTGAAAACAGCTGTCTGTTAAAGCCGCAAGCAACGCTTAGAGAATCTTAGGAGTGAAACAAAATTGAGGGAACAATGAGTTTAAAGACACCAGAGAGCCCCGATCACACCAATACGTGTCACTGCTGGCCTGGCTGCTTCAAAAATGCTTTGGCAAAGTGTGTCAGGCAAAACAGTATAGTGCACCTGTGGAGCTCTTTCACAGCCCAACAGCTAACTAGCTAGCTAGCTAGCCTATTTATCGGCATGGTAAATGGCATTGTACTCACCAGAGAGTTGAACCTGGCTGCTCATGCAACTTCATGCATGCCAGTAAGTTAATGCAGCCAACAGAAGTAAAAACGTTAACGTTATGCTATAGTGAACTACACCATGTAGTCTCGACGGATTTCAGAATAAAGGCCTCCTATAAGAAGTGAGGAGCATTTATGGGTACAAGTCAGGAACCGGCCTACCTTACAGATCTCAAGGGTGCTGAGTCCAAAAAAAATGGTTCCCAAGCGAAATTTTGAGTTTTTGACCTTCTAATTTGTATATCAAATGGCCAATTGCCCATCTTGCACAGTCATTGGACCATTTTCCCCTAGTTTTTTTGTAAGTAGAAAATCAAGATGAGGAAATTAAGTTTCTGGATCTATAGTCTAGGGTCAGAGCAAGGATATAGTGGAGGCTCAGTGTCTTTTTTATGCATATATATATATATATATATATATATATATATATGCAAAATACCAACTGGAACATTTAAAAGTGATATTGACTGAATATTTATGTCGGCCTTAAAAAATGACACAAATAATGCTTAATTTCACCTTAAAAGTTGGTATTTTGCATATATATTGCTCTTCGACTCGACGCAGTAATATCATCACTCCTGAGGGGAGAAGATTTTTCAGGAGTGATGATATTACTGCGCCGAGTCGAAGTGCTCCCAAGTGCTATTCCGCCATACATTATAGTTATCCTTTTTATCCGCTTAGAAAAGCGCCACGTTTTATTTTGTGTCGCCATACTTGGTCGTTTAACTACTCGTGTAGCTGTATTTAAATAGGGAAAACGTGGAGGAGTTTGGTCGCTTCTAACTGTCCATCTGTTTGGATCCTAATGAATGAACTGGGCTAAGCTAAGTGCTAGCCAAGTAGCTCCGCGCGCCAGGGCGATTGAGTGCACGCACTGAGACGCAAGAGGTCTGTATCAACTCGTCTTACTTGACCGAATAACATGTTTTAATATGAAAAAACAGTGGAGTGTTCCTTTAAGTGACAGATTCTTGGAAACTCCTTTCCCCTGCGCTGTGACATCATTATTTTGGTCACTTATGTTGTCGAGGCACAGACTCACTCCTTGGCTCCCTCAGCAATTCTTTACTGTAAGCAACATATGGCCTTGTGTGAATGGCATACCAGACAGCAAGACGAGAGCTCCCAGCATGGCCTCCTCTGTTCCCAAGCAAGAACACATGATAGACAGATGACCTTTACTTGGTGTTGGGTCTAGCAAGACACCAGGAATGCCCCCTTTCATTCACTTTGCCTCCCATTAAACTGAAAACAAACATCACCTTGTTCTTGTGCTTGGTGAGCGCGGGCTACTGTACATCACCGGATGGTGAAATTGGCCATGAAATGAGAGACTTCTGGTATTAACAGATGGCTGCCTCGCTCTGCCACTAGTATTCCATGTGGCTGTGCTTTACACATGACCCAGTATCCTCCTTGCCAAAACTCACACTTTTCTTCCTCATCAGAAGACATGCATGTCTCTCAGAAAAGATTTATGTCTCACAAGAGAGTTGAGGGTTCTGAGGGCTGTTGTGGGACGATAGTATGTCTGTAGTTGTTTCCTGGAGAGATAAGATACTTCCTGTTAGATGGCCAGAAAGTAGAGCATGACTTGATGTTTTAACAGCAGACATCTGAATCATCACTGGGGACAGCACTGCATATATGATCACTAAAGCGTACACTTTAATTTTGTTACAATTAGTTGTGGTAGTGTTGTTAAAGTTAACAGTAAGGTGGACAAACCTTGTTCAGCTTCTAAATGTGTCTGTTAGAGCCATTTTGTACATTGTAGAGAAGCTGATAAATAATTCAGATTTGTATTTCATAAGTTTATAGTTCTTTATTGAGGTTGTAGGAATGCCTATTGGTTCGTAGGAATTGCACTCTTATTATTGGCTGAGATGTGTGTAACGTCATAATTGCTTACTTTGTTGTAATTAGGATTATGGAGCACACTAGTTTTTGACCGTGCTTATAATTATTATTATTTTTGTATTGCTGCAGTTTATTGTTTGTAATGCTCAAACGAAAGGTTTTCAATAAACCATAAGAAAGAAACTGTGGGATTTTTCGGCTTAAGACACGCGTCAACTACATCCTCACGCTCCATAATTGAAGTGTGCGTTTTAAGTAAAACTAGACGGAGCCACACTAACACTGTCCTTCTGTCTAACTTTGAATCTATGCTTATTCCATTACCAATAAGGGGAGAAGGGAAGCGTTGCAAATGGTTTCAATGTGATTCAATGGTTCTGAGAATCAAATGGCAATCCTGAACAACAGGAGATGAAATCAATGGCTGGATAATACAGTTGTACTGTAAATGCCATTCCAATACAGTTACACATTGCTCTATGGAGCCATGGCTAAAGATAATGTCTGTGTTTCAATGCAACTATTAACCCAGGGGTGTCAAACTCTGGCCCACGGGCCAAATTTGGCCCGCAGTGTAATTTTATTTGGCCCGTGAGGCAATACCAAATTACTATTATTATTATTATTGTACTATAAAAGCTGACCCGCCGGTATTATACGGCGCATTTACCGCTAATACTAGATTTATTATCGTTATTTTATTTTTAAATGTATTAACCTGTTGAAAAACTTTACATTGATATTTAAATCAGAAGGATGCAAATGGAAAAGAGGCATACGATTTTTATTAAATTTTTATTTAATAAATTAATGACATTGATGTGTTTTTTATTAGAAATTAGATTTTGCATGTCTGCACTATTTAGTTATATATTGTATGTTTATAAGCGTCGCTGGTTCCATATTTAATGTTAAAGCAAAACATGTTTGGTATATATTAAAAGGTTTATTTGTTCAATGTTGGCCCGCGATTTTATTCAAGTTTTACATTTTGGCCCATTGTGTATTTGAGTTTGACACCTCTGTATTAACTGATACTGTCTTGTTAGTCATTTCTGGTAACAAGCATAGATTGTATTCCTGCAATGGGGCTCAGTCTAAACACTGAAACTATTAAATGCCCTCTTTCAGAAAGAAAGACAGCATGGCTCAGTGGACATTCATGATGTCATCTCCTCTTCTGTGACATGATGTCAGAGACAGCATTCGGCAAAATCCTGAGATTAGGATTATTCTGCTCGGCCCTGAACATCTGCTGTAAACAAACAGAGTGAGACCATTGGGAGTAAAAATCCCTGCAGTAAAGATGGCAGTTATTCAGAAGAGAGTGGCTTTTACCGCAGGATGGCCAAACATTGGTCTGTAATAGGATAATAGTGACCCTTTCGGATATGTTGGTACTACATGGAGACTACACAGAGACTACAAGGTGAATCTAAAAATGAACTGTGAAAAAATGAACGGTAACACTTTCTATGAAGACTACATCTATAGTGCATTATGAGCGCATTCATAGTGAATTATAATGCTCATTATAATCAATCATAATGCATTATGACTGCATTCATAAACACATATAAAGCTTCATGATGCACTATATCAACAGTTATAAATATAGCTTATAATGACTTATAAATCCAAGTGTCTTATGAGTGCTCTTGACTGGTTATAAACTACAGGCTGACTGATGAGGCTTATAATACATTACAACTACTCATACCCCTCTATACACACACCTCAACAATCAATTGTTATAAGGACTCATAGGATGCCATAAGTATAAATAAATGATCAATGTATGCTTTAAGTAAAGTGAGGTTCATATAGACGCATCTATAATGCAGTATAGCTCATCATGATGTTTCATTGTTGGCGTTAAGTAAAGTGTAACACGTTTTCATGCATTTAAAAGAAGCTATGCTGCATCATAAGTCATTATTTATACTTATGGCATCCTATGAGTCCTTATAACAATTGATTGTTGAGGTGTGTGTATAGAGCATGGGTCTCTAACTCGCGGCCCGCGGGCCAATTGCGGCCCTCAAGACGGTATTTTGTGGCCCCCACCTTGATATGAAAGTTTAATGTGGAAGGTCCCTTTAATTGCTTATTTTGGTAATTTTGTGTCTCTTTTTTTGGTATTTGTGTCTTTTTTAATAATTTTGTGTCTTTTTTTGGTAATTTTGTGTCTTTTTTAAATCATTTTGTGGGTTTTTTTGGTCATTTTGTGTCTTTTTGGGTCATTTTGTGTCTTTTTTTAATTATTTTGTGTCTTTTTTGGTAATTCTATGTATTTTTTCGTCATTTGGTGTCTTTGCGGCCCCCAGGTAATTTGAGTTTGAGACCCCTGGTATAGAGGGCTATGAGTAGTTGTAATGTATTATAAGCCTCATCAGTCAGCCTGTAGTTTATAACCAGTCAAGAGCACTCATAAGACACTTGGATTTATAAGTCATTATAAGCTATATTTATAACTGTTGATATAGTGCATCATGAAGCTTTATATGTGTTTATGAATGCAGTCATAATGCATTATGATTGATTATAATGAGCATTATAATTCACTATGAATGCGCTCATAAAGCACTATAGATGTAGTCTTCATAGAAAGTGTTACCAAATGAACTATTCCACTTATTGTGCATCAGAGGAAGAAGCAGCTGTGAAATGATTGTCAGTCATGCAGTATGCTAAGTATGTTCTCATAACCACAGCAGGTGTGAACCAGCTCTGACTGGCTTCAGACTAAACACACACACTCACACACACATATACACCATGCTTGCAAACACACATGCACCCTCCCGCCCCCACCCTGAGCTAAAATCCTGTCAGTCTCATGCACATCTGCTTCCCCAGCAACTACTGCTGAGTAAGCACTGCATTGGCCTCTGCTTCCCTTCATGGGTGATCATAACAGGACAAAAATACTCCACTTATCTGTCACACAAAACACATTGTGACGGCAAAAAAAAGAAGCTTGTGAATCACACCCATACACATTCTTTTCTTCTATATGTGGAAATTATAATCTCTTTTTCTTTCCATCAAAGGTCTCGACACTGTAAAAAAAAAATCTGTTTAATTTACAGTAAAATACCGGCAGCTGTGGTTGCCAGAACATCACTGTAAAAAAATAATACAGTGAGCGTATGTTAATGTAAATATCAGCAAAAACTGTAATTTATACAGAATAATCCCATTACTTTTAGGATAATTGTTTCATCATGGTATTTCTCCATTAACTTTACATGAAAATTTTATATTTTTACAGCAAAACTGTGTGTTTTCTACAGTTTATGGCGGTAGAATTTAAAGTTTTATACTATTGTTTGATTTACAGTAATTAAAAGTATCTACTACGGTGATGTACAATGTTTAATTTTACGACTTATTTCTGATGCAATTTGACAGTTTTTTACTGTAATTTAAACAAACATTTTTTACAGTGTATGAAAATGAGCAGAAGTGAGGTTCCTTCTGATTATTATCTGGAGTAACTTAGTAACGGGAGAAAACAGGAGCTGTTAAGACTGCACATGCTGCCTTTGAAGTTGGCAGCAGGACACAAAATGATTTATAATTACAGCATACAAAAAAAGATTATGCTTAACTCCCAGGTGAGACACTCAGTTGGTGCCAAAAAGCAGCTGCAAGGGAATCCCAGACATGAACAGCTACTGTATCAGAAGATATATGTTTGAAGACTAGCAGGACCAATATACTGTAAATCATGGGTCTCAAACTCGCGGCCCGCGGGCCAATTGCGGCCCTCAAGACGATATTTTGTGGCCCCCACCTTGATATGAAAGTTTAATGTGGAAGGTCCCTTTAATTACTTATTTTGGTAATTTTGTGTCTCTTTTTTTGGTATTTGTGTCTTTTTTAATAATTTTGTGGGGTTTTTTTGGTCATTTTGTGTCTTTTTTGGGTCATTTTGTGTCTTTTTAAAATCATTTTATGTCTTTTTTTCTAATTTTGTGGTTTTTTTTGGTCATTTTGTGTCTTTTTTGGGTCATTTTGTGTCTTTTTTAAATCATTTTGTGTCTTTTTTTTCTAATTTTGTGTTTTTTTTTGTGGTCATTTTGTGTCTTTTTTGGGTCATTTTGTGTCTTTTTTAAATCCTTTTGTGTCTTTTTTTCTTATTTTGTGTTTTTTTTGGGTCATTTTGTGTCTTTTTTGGGTCATTTTGTGTCTTTTTAAAATCATTTTGTGTCTTTTTTTCTAATTTTGCGGGTTTTTTTGGTCATTTTGTGTCTTTCTTTGGTCATTTTGTGTCTTTTTTTTAAATCCTTTTGTGTCTTTTTTTCTAATTTTGTGTCTTTTTGGGGTCATTTTGTGTCTTTTTTGGGTCATTTTGTGTCTTTTTTTAATTATTTTGTGTCTTTTTTGGTAATTCTATGTATTTTTTCGTCATTTGGTGTCTTTGCGGCCCCCAGCTAATTTGAGTTTGAGACCCCTGCTGTAAATGCACAGTGCCAGTTACAGATAAGATCTCTCTGATTAATGGTTCTCACTCCCATCATCCCCAGGCACTGTGTTCCTATCCTTCCTACTCTGCAGCTACCTATTGCTTCTGCCTTATCGTGGGTGTCTTTTCAGACCTAATCATAGGTTTGCCCTGCAGGTATGTGGCTAGCCGCGTTCAGTCATGCTGGAAAACCTATCACTCAACAGCTTTTATTATCACCACTGTGAGGTGTTGCTAGGCAAGTCTCTTCATGTGCTGAATCGTTGCTGTGAAAGTTGGAGATTTTGGAGTTTCAGTCATGTTCTCAGTCATCGCAGCCCCGAAGCTGGAGCTAAAAACGTTTTAATGCAGTATTTAAGTCATTAAATCCCACAGAGTGACATTTATTGGACTATGAACTGCTGCACAGATCAACTACAGAACATTTCCCTCAACCTTTTTTTTCCTCCTTCCTGACTTGAAAGCTTGGCTGGAGTTCATAAAATAATTTCTTCAGGGAAGGGAATTCACTGCATAATCTTTCTGTCATCTGGTGATGAACATACAAATAAATCTCCCAGACAAGGTAGAAACAATAGCAAATCATTTGAGGATCCACGGAGTTGGAATGAAGCATAAATCTGACATAACACCCGAAGGAGAACACATATTTCTTCGAGCAAATTTGGAAAGGTTCCGACTTTGTGTTGTCTAATCATTGAGTGATAAGGCAAAGTAAGCAAAACTGATTTCTGCCACTGGCAATAGCACATTATGTTGCACAGCAGCTGGATTCTCAAAATATCACGCACATTATTCATCTTGTTTGCTGTAATATGTTTGTGTCTACACCATTATCCTCCTGTGACCCTGCGTCCTCATATGTGGACATTACATTTTAGGTTTTAAGGACCTTATACTTAATTCTGCTTAACTATAACATGTTGTCCTCAGTAGTACACACTCTAGAAAAAGCACAATACATCAATTAGTGTAAAAATCAGATGGCAGCACCTTGCTAAAGTCAATCAACAGCTTATCCCTAGACAAAAGTGGACCAGGTACAAAATCTGATCAGATTTTATGGTTAAAACTTGTTCATTTGTGCTTAATAATGTATGTAGCTTGATATTCTGTGCAAGTTTGACTATTTTTAGCATTAGCAACAAGCTACGACTCTGCTAATCAGGAAGTACTCATTTGAAAACGAATAGACTTTTACTATCGTTCTTCCAAAGAGAGGGAGTAAATGTAAGGAAATAAAAGTTGTATACACTGGTGAATTAATTGTGTTATACAGTAAAATTAACCGATTTGTTTGTTTTTTTCAAAAACTACTTCCTGTTCAAAGACATTGCTTAGTTTTTGTACTTATCATGTCCTACAAATCCAACATATCAAATATCTAGGAGAAACTAACAACACATACCAAACGAAAGCTTGGGTCTCAGGAGGTTATAATAAATAAATAATACATTTTATTTGTAATGCACTTTACATTACAGGAAATCTCAAAGTGCCATCGGCGTCTGTCTGTTCAAAACAATAGGTGTTGTGGAACCAAACAGTTCTGGGGACTCCCTGAGAGGAACGGCCCACTGGGGAGATCCCTTAAAAAATACATACCTTCAAGCATTTTTGTTTTGTTTGTATCTACACTGTCAACAGCAATGCTGAAGTATTGTAAGCCAGCTGGTGGTAGACAAGTCAAAATTGCATTGCATTTCCCCCATCACATACTGTATATGCTCAGTAAAGCCTGGACTTCCTTTTGGCCATGTTTTTCTTCTTATTACAATTTGTAGATGATGTTTTTTTTTTTTGCTGCCTGTTGTTTCCACGTGTTTTAACCCATAAGAACCCACGGTGACACCCATGTAACAAACACTTTAAATATTCTAGAACAGGGGTCTCAAACTCAAATTACCTGGGGGCCGCTGGAGGCAGTATCAAAATGACCAAAAAGTCTGAATTACTTAAAAAAGAGACAAAAAGACAGACAAAATGACTTAAAAGGACACAAAATGACTGAAAAGACACAAAATTACTGAAAAAAAGGACACAAAATGACAGAAAAAAACTAAATTACTTAAAAAAGACACAAAAAAGACACAAAATTACTATAAAAGAGACACAAAATGACCAAAAAAAGAAACAAAATGACAGAAAAAAAAAAAAAATATTTAAAAAAAACACAAAAAACGTTCTGCGTGGTTCACTTGGTCTGTGATATATCCCCCATAACTTTCCTTTATGGATAACTGGGTCTGGGTTCTTATGGGTTAATGGTGCTGCTGGGCTATGTTCAACCAATGAACATACGCCGTCACTTACAGTTTCTCTTCTGTTGGTAAACTTCCTGGTAAAAAAGTCCATCAAAACCTCATTCTAAGAACTACAATTGTTCTAGTTTTTGTGCAGTAGTCGCGAAACAACAGGGACTTCTTAGGACTAAGTTCTTGGAACTATCAGAATAATAAAACCAGAATAGTCTGGTTCATTACATACTGTCTATGCACTTTATGTGTTTTTTATGCACACTGTTCATTGCACCTTATTTGTTTCATAGCACCAACATTTTTATACTGCATATTCATATTTATTCTGCACTGGAATTCTGTTCTACTCCTTAATACATACTCCTTCTTTAGACACTTTATTTTTTATTATATTTTATTGTATTTTTATATTTTATTGCTTGAAGTATGCCTAGGTTGTTCTTTTATTTAATTGTGTTGTCACTGTCTCTGTGTGTAATGCTGCTGCTACACTGTAATTTCCCAGCTTGGGATAAATAAAGTCTATCTATCTATCTATCTATCTATCTATCTATCTATCTATCTATCTATCTATCTATCTATCTATCTATCTATCTATCTAGAAAGGTCGAAAAGAGATGGATGCTGCAATAGCATCAGTTACATCAGAACTGCAGAGTATTTCTTCACTGAATTTCCCCCTCGGGGATGAATAAAGTAATTTTGATTGATTGATTTGAAGAGCAAAGACTGGCATTGGAGGCTTTTCTTGATGGAAAAGATGTTTTCACCAAGTGTTTTGTGAAAGCACCGTCATTTAACAATGTTGGTTTTAAACAACAGAGTGCATTTGTGGCTAAACAGGATATTGCACTTTTGCCAATAAATGTTCAAATCAGAATAAAGAACGAAAAAATGTGTTAAACTGAGGCTAATAAGCTTTAAATGGATAATGCTCGACACTGTAATTAAATTTGATCACTCCCCAAGTTGCAGCAGAAAGCTGAATCGGAAGTATCTGTGGTAAAGTACATGCTGTGTCATCTTCCTCTTCCTTTAAAGCAGTTTGAATGACTGGTGGTGGGTGTGTCTGCCTTTGTGGTATTGACAGATCTGGCTCTGTCACTCGTCTTTGTGTCAGAAAGCCTGTAAGAAACAGGAAGCTCGGCATCAGAGGGGACAGAAAGCGGACATCTGACCACACCTAGAGCCTCGGGACAGGACAGACCAGAGCCACAAGTCTCTGACTGACTCAACCACACAAACACTTGTTTTGGAAAATGTGCTATGAACCTTCACTAAAAAAATGAAGAAAGACCAATAAAAAGTATTCAAGTAAAAATATACAATATATTTGTTGTATAAACTTGTACAGAATGTCTTGGACATTTCGCTTTACATATACTATACATTAGGGTAAAAATAGGGTCACTTTCGCATCCTTCATGATTTTAAGAAAATGTCCCCTATGACTGCATTTTATGTACATCTTTACAAACATACCAAACGAAACAGCCCTTGGATGCACTTTAAGAGGCCATGACGAGATACAGATGACTTGTATAAAAATCCCTGAAAATGTCTCTCTGTGAGGTAAGAACACATTTGTCAAACTCATTTCCTTTCATTCCCTCTCATACATCAAAGTCACTCATTTGTTCTGAGACGAGACTGGCAATAGAGAACAGCTAATTACACATCATGCTTCCCTTAACATTATTGTGCCACGGAAGGAGTAGCTGCAGACTGAAGACTGTAGGAGTAAAAAATAAGTTGAACATCCATTCCTTTATACACTGATGACTTTTACATATTTGTTCCTTTCAATCGTGGCAAAAGCAAGTCCTATACACTATACCTCCACATGGTAACTGACATATAGTTCAATTTCATGTTAAGTTATGCTCAAGGCCTCAACAACAAGGGAAATATGACCTAGAGAGGTTACAAAACAAGGTCCTTGGTAGAACATAATCACATGCAAATAATGCAGTTATAAGCAATAGAATGTACAGGGGAGTTTCTGGAGAAAAATACAATATTTGAACACAAAGGTGCCACTTGATCTTGTATTTGAAGAATAACTATTTAACATCATGGTGTTTACCAGACATTAGTGAAGGTATTCTGAGTAAAGGTACAAGAAAAAAAATGCTTTTTGCCCTAACTCTGAGCTGCAAACAGTCATCAGAAGAAAAAAACTGGACAATAATTCAAGGCCGGATCACTGAAGTAGCTTATTTCCCTCAGCTAGAGTACCATCTCGGATTGGTCCCCAGAAAACATTCTGATTGGCCAAAGACTCCTTTTAGACCATCAAGGCAATAATCAAAACTCACACAAAGAAATACATTAACAGTCTTTACAGCTGGTGAATAACAAATAACAGTCAAACAACAATTCTAGATTTTAATAGAAAAGTTATGAAATGTCCTGCTATTATGGTCGCACATGACCACTGATTAATGCCATGTATGATGGGTAGCAAAGGTCATCCTTGTGTTAGAAATTAAGGCAGGCTGGGATCTAATGGGTCATGTTCCCCATGTTGGAACAGATCGATGTAGTTTATTTTGGTGCAGAAATACTGTAACTGACTTACTGCTTGTGTCAGCTAGTTAGGCATCTGACATCTGACTCCGAAAAAACCTCAGAGGAAATGACAAAAAGGCTGCCCAATCGATCCTCATGTCGACTCCAGCGTGTCCAGCTGGAAAACGTTGTGATTGGTCGGTGTGGTGAAGAAGAGCTGCTCCTCACTGGTGGAGCGGTTATCGCAGGGACTGTGCAGCCCCAGTGTCCTCTCAAAGTCCAGGAGCTGACCCATGAAGTTGAAGTTGGGGGAAATGTTGGACTTCTTCCTCTTGACAAAGTCATAAGCGTCGTTGAGGGAGAGGTTGAGTCTCTGCATCAGGTAGGCCACAGTGACTGTGACTGAGCGACTGATGCCAGCCAGGCAGTGCACCAGGATGCCACACTGCTTAGAGCGAGCCTCATCTGTGAGAGGAAGAAAAGCTACAGTCAGCAGAAAATTCTTTAAAGTCATATTTTCATTGATTTATAATTTCCTGTGATAGTGACACTAGTGCAATTTAATCCCACACACACCGGAGGGAGAAACAATCAATTGCTCTCTGCTGACTATACTGTAAAACCTGACACTTTTTGTTTGTCGAAAGCTACATCTAAGCTACATCTAAAGCAGGGGTCTCAAACTCAAATTACCTGGGGGCCGCAAAGGCACCAAATGATGAAAAAATACATAGAATTACCAAAAAAGACACAAAATAATTTTAAAAAGACACAAAATGACCCAAAGAAGACACAAAATGACCAAAAAAACCCACAAAATTAGAAAAAAAGACACAAAATGATTTTAAAAAAGACACAAAATGACCAAAGAAAGACACAGAATTACCAAAAAACCCCACAAAATTAGAAAAAATGACACAAAATGATTTAAAAAAGACACAAAATGACCAAAGAAAGACACAAAATGACCAAAAAACCCCACAAAATTAGAAAAAAAAAGACACAAAATGACTAAAGAAAGACACAGAATTACCAAAAAAAGACACAAAATTAGAAAAAAAAAAGACACAAAATGATTTAAAAAAGACACAAAATGACCAAAGAAAGACACAGAATTACCAAAAAAAGACACAAAATTATAAAAAAAGACACAAATACCAAAAAAAGAGACACAAAATTACCAAAATAAGTAATTAAAGGGACCTTCCACATTAAACTTTCATATCAAGGTGGGGGCCACAAAATATCGTCTTGAGGGCCGCAATTGGCCCGCGGGCCACGAGTTTGAGACCCATGATCTACAGCAAGCATTAACAAAGTCAAATATCCAAATGTCAGTTTTAGCCTAACTATATTTCTGTAATGCAACATGTGTTATGCTATGCTATGTTTGGAAGTGCCTAAGCTTGCTACATAGCTAACAATAGCTTACTAACAGCTAACTTGTCCTCTTTGGTAGACATTGGGTGCTAAAATAATCTTTTAACATGTTTAGGTATGTTATTTTTAGTTAGCTAGCAACATTTTGGTTGATATCTAGTTTTGTTGTATATTTTGGTATCAGTTATATATACCCTACTGGTCAAAAGTTTTACAACACACCAACTTTTCCAGAATTGAATTGAAAATGATGCAGTTTAATGTCTCAGTGTACTCTGAAATTAATGCACATTTGCAACATTTAAAATAATTTATTGAGCATGATAGTGTTTTGAAAGTAAAAAAAAGATTCAAAATCACATTTTATGTTGGACTAAAGGACTAAAAAAAGACACAAAATGACCAAAGAAAGACACAAAATGGCAAAAAAAGCCACCAAAAGCCACAAAATGACTAAAAAAAGAAACAAAATGACCAAAAAAAGACACAAAATGGCAAAAAAAAAGACACCAAAAGACACAAAATGACTAAAAAAAGACACAAAATGACTTACAAAGACATGAAAAGAATTCAAAAATGGACAAAATAGCCCAAGACTCCATAGAGTTAAGTTGTTAACCCATTTCTTGTTCCCTGAAAAAGGCCTACTTGTATAATTCTGAAATGTACATTATTTTTCAGTTTTGGTTAAGCTTACCTTTTTTTATTTACCTCTGGCAGTTCACCACTTACCTTTGGACCCTTTCAAGCTGTTCATTTGACTTGAACTGCTTGAATTTCAATAAAAAACTGGAAAAATTGGGGTGTTCTAAAACTTTTGACCGGTAGTGTATATTTATATAAGTTTCTGCTGTTGACTGAGCAACTCAATTCTTCTTTTAAGAATGTATTTGATCTAGAGAACAGTGTACCTAGTTAAGGTTGAATGCACACATTAGCAAACATCTGTCAACTAAACGAAACTTTGTTTGTGAACCTTTATTCAAACACAACCCCACAGAGTGGAAACAACATTTCCTTCCTCAATCTACCATTGAAGCCTTTGGAAACTAGTTCATGCAACCACCAGACAAATAAGTCAACAAGCTGTGGTTTCAGGTGCAGTCATGGCAAGAGATGACAACGAATCAAAAGTGAAATTGAAACATAATGTTGTGGTGCTACCAAAAAAGGGGAAATTATATGATTAGTTTCAAGATTAATGTGTTGTTTCTGTGAATCAAAGAAATTCAGCAATAACAAGTGGTTAGGTAGGTCTCGTAATATAAAACCATTTGTGAAAATAATACAGGAACTCCTACCTGTCATACAAACCCATTCACAAACCAGTTTACCAAACAATTATTGTCAAAGAACATGGGTCTCAAACTCGCGGCCCGCGGGCCAATTGCGGCCCTCAAGACGATATTTTGTGGCCCCCACCTTGATATGAAAGTTTAATGTGGAAGGTCCCTTTAATTACTTATTTTGGTAATTTTGTGTCTCTTTTTTTGGTATTTGTGTCTTTTTTAATAATTTTGTGTCTTTTTTTGGTAATTCTGTGTCTTTCTTCGGTCATTTTGTGTCTTTTTTAAATCATTTTGTGTCTTTTTTTCTAATTTTGTGGGGTTTTTTTGGTCATTTTGTGTCTTTTTTGGGTCATTTTGTGTCTTTTTAAAATTATTTTGTGTCTTTTTTGGTAATTCTATGTATTTTTTCGTCATTTGGTGTCTTTTTGCGGCCCCCAGGTAATTTGAGTTTGAGACCCCTGTCAAAGAATAATGTAGAAGTATTTACTATATTATTATTATTATTATTATTATTAATAACCACAACTAGTGTAATACTTACTTAATTAATTCTGAAGTACACTGTAAAAAAAAAAACGGCAGCTGTGGTTGCCAGAATTTTACCGTAATAAATACGGTGCAACTTTTTTAAATATTACGGTAAAAAGATATTAGCACTGTTGATTTTACATTTAAGATTGCCATTTGATTAAATTTTTTACTGTATAAATAAAAGATTTTTCCATCAAAAGAAACGCTGTTTTGCCATATAATTGACAAGAAAATACTTTATAAATGCTGCATAAATGAAAGATTTTACCATTAAATATTACAGTATATTTTTGTTAGAGATATGGTGTTTAGTACATTTAGCAGTGAGAAAAAGTATGTTTTACAAAAGATAAATGCAAAAATTACATTGGTGGCTTGTATATATATTACATTAAATACATATTACAGTGTACTTTACAGTGGAGGATTGTATGTTTCAAAAAACAAAACTATAAAAAATACAGTTTTGACTGATATATACATTTACGTTGTTTCATTGTTACTGAAACTGAATTAACCCATTTATCATTTACGGTGTTTTACTGTCGTGGTTTAGCAGTTTTTCACCGTAAAATCTACAGACATTATCATACCAAAGGGTGCCCTGCCCACATGACACTCCCCTCCTTTATTGTAATGTATTTGTAAATGTTCTGATTTGTTTAAATTGTATGATATGTATAATGTTTAAAATTAAAAATTAAAATTAAAATTGTTTTTTGTTTTTTCCATGTTGTAAGGCGACCTTGAGTGCCTTGAAAGGCGCCCTATTAAATAAAATGGGTAACACTTTACAATAGCCATCATTTATAAATGGTAAACAGATAGTTTATTAACGTTTAATCATCATTTATAAACCGTATATAGGCAATTTATAACGGTAAACAGAAAATGATAAGAATATTAATGTTGAACTATAATTCATAAATGCCAAAAATAATAGTATATTAATGTCAGTTGATAGTTACTTTACCATTAACAAACAATGACATTATAGTTATTAATTTATTCATAGTTTTGCACTCATTTTAACATTTTTAACACCATATTAAGTGTGTTAATGATTTTGAAATCATTCATATAACTTGAAGAAATTGGTTTAAAACATTTAACGATTAAATATGTATGTAAATGGTTTATAACAGTGTTGGAAAGTAACTAAGTACATTTACTCAAGTACTGTACTTAAGTACAATTTTGAGGTACTTGTACTTTACTTGAGTATTTCCATTTTATGTAACTTTATACTTCTACTCCACTACATTTAGAAGCAAATATTGTACTTTTTACTCCACTACATTTAGCTGACAGCTTTAGTTACTTTTCAGATTCAACATAAAAATACCATATATTTAATATGATTACACATTTATAAAACATAACAGTGTATTAAGTAGTTAACATTAGTCCTATCTGGACAACATTAAAATGCTACTTATATAAATGCATCAATATAAATAATCTATTATTATATTTAGAACATATAAAACAATCTGAGTGGGTCCATTCTGCATAACGAGTACTTTTACTTTTGGTACTTTAAGTACATTTTGATGCTGATACTTTTGTGCTTTTACTTGAGTAAGTTTCGAATGCAGGACTTTTACTTGTAGTGGAGTAATTTCACAGTGTTTTATTAGTACTTTTACTTAAGTAAAGGATTCTAATACTTCTTCCACCACTGGTTTATAAACAATCTATAAACATCACTTTGATGGTTATTGTAAAGTGTTACCATAAAATTAATTATTATCATGTTTGAAACAACACCTCAACACAAACACTAAGAACAGAAGGTGTTTTCAGGAAAGTGTGCCTGTGATTTTACAGTGTAACAAAATCAATTATTGACCTACTCACCTATAAATGATATGGCCTCTGGGAAAAACTGGGACAGGTTCTGACTCCAGTGGTCCGAAATCGGGATCTGTTTGTACCTGAAGTGGCCGTCGTGCTCAAACATGTTGGGGAGATTGGGTGTGACGTTCAGGATGTACTTAATGTTGTACTGGCCTAGCACGTCTAGGTTGGTGGAGTCTTTGGCGCAGCCCAGGTAAAGGTAGGGGAGGATCTGGACGGGGAAGGCGGGCTGATTACTGGGTATAGGGCTCTCCTCGGACTCTGTGGCACTGCTCGGCTCTCGATCCGACTCCCCATCCGAACAATCTGAGCTGATCCGGAGATTTCCAAACCCAAGGACGGAGAGCGGAGGAGAGGAGCTGGGACAGGAGCTGTCAAGGAGCGTCTCACAGTGCTCTGGGTACTCTGTGTGGAACTTTACAAATCCACCTGGACAAGAGCCAAACACAACACAAGTTAACAAAGTCACACCAATGGAGATGAATCACTTCAAAATAAAAGCTACTATATAATTAACTCATTATTTTAGCTTTCAGTGGCTTAAAAAAAAAGGCTGTTGAGCAATGAAGCAGGGCTGTAAAAAAAAAAGGAGCTCAAGTTCCCCCCAAAAAGAACCATTCATGAAATGCATGCCTGTTCCTGCTAGAGCAAAACATGGCGCAGCCATTTTGGAATTTTAATTGAGAATCTCAGTGACACACAACACACAAACTTTTTTTTTAACAGCTTACAAACCGCAAACCCACAACACGGGACGGACACACAACTATCGAGATAAACGTCACTTTCTACATCTTGAGATCCAAAAGTCGGTATTTGAAAGTTTAAAGCCTCTTCTAGTATAATAAAACTTGCGCTCAATTTGGCATCACATGTTCTAACAATGCTTGTTATTATAGCTCTTCATGCAGTTTATAAACATGCCAGGTAATGCTAATAATGCGTAAAACTTGGCACAAAAAACATTTTATCTAGAAAATTCTAATTCTGGCGTTAGAAACTCCATCACAGACACACTTTAACCACCATGCCTTGTATTCTACATTAATGCATCATTGTTTTGAGGGGTTTAATTCGACAGCAGAACTATTTACCTTCCAGGTAATACGCTTTACAGCCGTCTTCCCATAGTTTTTGCAGAAGGAGACTTAAAACCGAGGCTGGAGCTCCGCTGTCCTGCCAGTCCACGGTGCTCTCATCGTACAGGACCACCGTGTCCGTCTTGCACCGTCTTATGAACTTCTCTTTATCCTCGTGGTTGGGGATGATAGTCCGGATGGGTATGTTGCCCTTTTTGAACCTCCGGAGCATCAGCCCCGGTATGGCCAGGTTTATGGCCGTCTCTATGTGCGATGATTCATAAAGCTCATGTGAACGGCAGTCCAGCAGGAGCAGAGAAGTGCCTCCGGACTCCAACTCGAGTTGCAGCCATTCCACGCTTTTACTCGGCGTCACATTAGACATATCGGACTCAATATCATACTACATGCAAGCACAAACACTTACTACATGGTCCATTAAAACGATCAAACATTAAACTACATTTCAGCCCAGAAAAGACGCGTTAAATGTTGCTCCGCCAGTGCATGGCGCTTCTGCTTGCGCGAAGAGATTTCCCCTTTTTCCTCTTCTCTATTTCCATCAGTCGACTCTGACCTGTCCCGGGGCTAATGGAGACCTGATTACACTTTAATTTACGACACACAAGTTGAAGTGTGAGTGTTTTATAGCCAGTAATCTCTTCATCAACTTCAACTACTCCGCATCGTACCCGGGTCCTCCATGCACATTCTGCTTTTACCATTCCGATGCATGGGAGGTTTTTTTTTAGTTGACAGTAGAGCAACTCAAGAGGGAGGAGTTTATTCCTTATGATTTAAAGTCATAGCAGAGATATCGCAAAGTTTAGTAGCAGTAGCTCTCAATGGAATACTTTTCCAATCAGAATCAGAATCAGAATCACTTTTATTGTCACTGTACCTGGGTACAATGAGATTAATAAACACCATCAAGTCAGTGCGAGAGACAATGTCTCAGAAATAATAATAATAATATACAAATAATATACAAACAGACATAAGGTGCACACTTTGAATTGGAGTAGTGAAAAAAAAAAGGTCCATATACATGTGAGATATTGCAATTTTTGTTAAATATTTATAAACCAGTGTTTATAGTGATATTATGAGGGCCAGATTAACACTTTGCTGTAACCCTGGGCAACAATATTCATCATCACGACCCCAGAATCACCATAATCTGGCAAAATATAGAATAAACTACAGTAATATGCAGTTAATATACTCAATACATCAATAATTAATTGTCATCAAGTGCATCTTCATGTACAGATGTGCAAAAGGCTCTTGTCAAGCCACTGGTTCACATGTTATGTTATGAAAACAAAACACATCAGCATCAATAGATAATAAGGTAACACTTTACAATAGCCATCATTTATAAATGGTAAACAGATAGTTTATTAATGTTTAATCATCATTTATAAACCATATATAGACCATTTAGAATAGTAAATACATAATTTGATTAATGTTTAACTAACTAAATCATTTAAAATGGCTAATAGAAGGTATTTATTTACTTTACCATTAACAAACAATTAAATTATAATAAATCGTTTATCAATAATTTTAGTTGCACTCATTTTAACATATTCAACACCATATTAAGTATGTTAATGATTTTGAAATGATTCATATACCTTTAAGAAATTGGTTAAAAACATTTAACGATTAAATATGTAAAGCACTGTGTAATTGGTTAATAATTGGTTTATAAACCATCTATAAACATCATTTAGTTGGTTATTGTAAAGTGTTACCGATAATAATAATAATAATAATAATAATAATAATAATAATACATTTTATTTGGAAGGCGCCTTTCTTGGCACTCAAGGACACTCTACAAAAAGATAGAAAAAGATGGAAAAGGGAAGGAAGTGTCCTCAATTTTCACCAAAAAATAAGTAAGCAACCACTTTCAAAGCATCCAATATTTATTTAACAAACTTATTTCCAGCAGCACAAATGTATTGAATTGATAGAGCCATCACAGAGGAAGTCAAGACACAAACAAATATCAAGAATCTAGAATCAAGTAGCATTTTAAGCAAGTTTATACTGATATTTCAGGGTGTTATAATTACAAAATTCACTAAATATGACTAAACAACATTTCTTTCCTCGGGACTAAATCAGTTAAGTTGCTACTAAATCTTGCAGTGACCTTGTATAACTTCAGTAAATACTTAATTATATCACCTAAATATTCCCATAGAGGCTCAAGCTGTAACTCATTAAACACTTATTTTTGTCACATTTTTTGACTGCATTCTTGTGTATTATATGCATTATTATTTAATTATTGTCTCATTATTACACTCACTTATGTGGCATTTCTCTCTGTGCTTATTATACACATATGCAGAATAATTTCATATAACAATACTAGTTATATTGCATCAGTTATACATATATTACACCAGATAACAAGTGCAATGCAGTGTTTATAAAGAAGTCATACCCTTCATTTAACGGTGTTGAAACCATTTTTTCTCTCCTGGAGAGGCAACATTTCACTGCGGAAGTATTTTGTCATATCTTTCATCATGATAACATTTATGATCATACAAGGCACACCCTGAAATTGCTGTCTTTCCCAATTTTCATGTTATTTACAAGGGGAAGTATATTAAGGGAGCCTTTAACCCTCTATGGTACGACGTAGCCATATGGCAACAAACCCATTTTAAGCCTTCTACATAAAGACAATACATCCCCAGTTATGATGCAATGAATTACCAGAGAGGTGGGATTCTAATTATACCAGTAGCCAACCAATTACTCATGATATGGCACAAAAATTTGAATTAAATTATGAAAAGTGTATTTTTAAATAGTTTTTACTTTCAAATGAGATGCATCTCATGCATGCATTCAGGCTACTGGGGATTGTTCAGACTATAACATGAGTTTTTAAATAAATGTTAATACCATTTTAAACAAAACTCTCTTGTTTTCATTACTTTACACTATCGTACAGTATTGCCGTATGGCAACGAACCCTAAAAACTACTTAATAAATAATATTTTTTGAAAATATCTCTTGATTATGTTTACTTGGTCTATTTTAAGACAAAAAAACACCCAAAACATTTTCTTACCAACTGGGATCATAATGTGTACCATAGAGGGTTAAAGGAACACTCCACCGTTTTTTCATATTAAAACATGTTATTCGGTCAAGTAAGACGAGTTGATACAGACCTCTTGCGTCTCAATGCGTGCACTCAATCGCCCTGGTGCGCGGCGCCACTTGGCTAGCACTTAGCTTAGCCCAGTTCATTCATTAGGATCCAAACAGATGGACAGTTAGAAGCGACCAAACTCCTCCACGTTTTCCCTATTTAAATACAGCTACACGAGTAGTTAAACGACCAAGTATGGCGACACAAAATAAAACGTGGCGCTTTTCTAAGCGGATAAAAAGGAGAACTATAATGTATGGCGGAATAGCACTTGGGAGCACTTCGACTCGGCGCAGTAATATCATCACTCCTGAGGGGAGAAGATTTTTCAGGAGTGATGATATTACTGCGCCGAGTCGAAGTAGACCTCCTAGGGAAAACGTGGAGGAGTTTGGTCGCTTCTAACTGTCCATCTGTTTGGATCCTAATGAATGAACTGGGCTAAGCTAAGTGCTAGCCAAGTGGCGCCGCGCGCCAGGGCGATTGAGTGCACGCATTGAGACGCAAGAGGTCTGTATCAACTCGTCTTACTTGACCGAATAACATGTTTTAATATGAAAAAACGGTGGAGTGTTCCTTTAAGAGACAGTCCTTGCTGTTGCTATGCATGAATGTCTTTCCTTAGAATGCAACCACAACATTCCCATGGTTCACTACTGATGTGTATAATAACACATGTGAATGTGCAGGAATAAGAGAGTGAGATGTGTGCAGTGGGAATCCAGCCACGCAGCTCATCCGTCTGCACACGTGAGTGGGGGAGACACAGATGTGCAGAGCATCGGGATTAACACAGAATGAGGAATAGAGCTAAACCTGCACACACACACACACACACACACACACACAAATGCTTTCAACCATGGACTGATCTGACACACAACAACAGGCAAAATCATCCCCACACTACACCACCGCACCATTTCAGCACCTGCCTCCAACACCCAACCACCACATAATGTAAAGCAGGGGTGTCAAACTCTGGCCCGCGGGCCAAATTTGGCCCGCAGTGTAATTTTATTTGGCCCGCGAGCCAATATCAAATTATTATATAATTATTGGGTAACACTTTACAATAACCATCATTTATAGATGGTAAATAGATAGTTTATTAATGTTTAATCATCATTTATAAATCGTATATAGGCTGTTTAGAATGGTGAATAGAAAATGTAATAATGTTGAACTATGCCAAATAGATTACTTTACCATAAACAAACATAATTATTAGTTTATTAATAGCTTTACACTCATTATAACATCTTTAACACCATATTAACTATGTAAATGATTTCAAAAATGATTCTTATGCCTTTAAGAAATTGCTTGAAAACATTTAAAGATTAAATATAGAATTTTGTAAATGGTTAATAATAATTGGTATATAAACCATCTATAAACATCACTTAGATGGTTATTGTAAAGTGTTACCAATTATTGTACTATAAAAGCTGACCCGCCGGTATTCTACGGCACATTTACCGCTAATACTAGATTTATTATAATTTATTTTTAAATGTATTAACCTGTTGAAAAACTTTATATTGATATTTAAATCAGAAGGATGCAAATAGAAAAGAGGCATACGATTTTTATTTAATTTTTATTTAATAAATTAGTGACATTGATGGTATATATTGATTGGTATATATTAAAAGGTTTATTTGTTCAATGTTTGCCCGCGATTTTATTCAAGTTTTAAATTTTGGCCCATTGTGTATTTGAGTTTGACACCCCTGATGTAAAGCGTTTGAAAACAAATTTTGGATTTCTGTTCCAGTTGAACTCTCATCCAGGAAGTGTAGAGGTGTTGGGCCTGCCCTCAGACTTTTTGTAATAAGGAAGTGAGTAGCCTGAAGCTAAAAATGACAGTGATGGATAAGGGAAATAACGTGTTATTATTAGGTCAAACAATGCACAAGGGAGTATTTCCTGCCAACAACACCTTCCTGGCATTTTGTAGATTTACTGGATTCACTTTTATGAAGCAAGAGTTATTTTTGGCACAAGGATGACCTTATTTTGTGAAAATAAAATAAAAAAAAACAAAATGATTCCGTTGTGTATGACTCTCTCTATAATATATCCCAAAATTTAAATAAAAAATAAACACAGTATGTATTTAGAGTATTGATTCATGTTCAAAGGAGGCTGGACTAGACATGATAGTGGTAGTCACCTGACTGCTCCACTTCCAGCAACACTTGGGTTACATAATGTCAGGGTGTTATAATTACAAAATTCACTAAATATGACTAAACAACTTTCTTTCCTAGGGACTAAATTGGTTAAGTTGCTATTAAATCTTGCAGTGACCTTGTATAACTTCAGTAAATACTTAATTATATCACCTAAATATTCCCATAGAGCAGGGGTCTCAAACTCAAATTACCTGGGGGCCGCAAAGACACCAAATGACGAAAAAATACATAGAATTACCATAAAAAGACACAAAATAATTTAAAAAAGACACAAAATGACCCCAAAAAAGACACAAAATGACCAAAAAAACCCCACAAAATTAGAAAAAAAGACACAGAATGACTTAAAAAAGACACAAAATGACCAAAGAAAGACACAGAATTACCAAAAAAAAGACACAAAATTATTAAAAAAGACACAAAATGACCAAAGAAAGACACAGAATTACCAAAAAAAGACACAAAATTATTAAAAAAGACACAAATACCAAAAAAAGAGACACAAAATTACCAAAATAAGTAATTAAAGGGACCTTCCACATTAAACTTTCATATCAAGGTGGGGGCCACAAAATATCGTCTTGAGGGCCGCAATTGGCCCGCGGGCCGCGAGTTTGAGACCCCTGGCATAGAGGCTCAAGCTGTAACTCATTAAACACTTATTTTTGTCACATTTTTGGCAGATGTGAGACTGCATTATTGTGTATTATATGCATTATTATTATTATAGGCTATAATATATCCCAACATTTAAATAAAAAATAAACACAGTATGTATTTAGAGTATTGATTCATGTTCAAAGGAGGCTGGACTTGACATGATAGTGGTAGTCACCTGACTGCTCCACTTCCAGTTACATAATGCGCTCCAAACGTGAGCTCATGGTAATTCACTCAGAGGAAAGAGAGGGAACTTTGGTTTAACTGTAGTCTTTGATTTACACAATCCCAGGTTTTGCATGTCAAGTGTTGCTTTGAGGGCTTCCACGCACACCCGACAGACACACAAACACACCCCGGTCACGTGCAGATTTACAGTGGGAAGCATTCAGAGATGAGACAGATGGGAGGAGAGCTTCCTCTCCATTGATGTTTCTCTGCATGTGGGAGTAAAGCGCTTTTTTTATTGAACTCATTTTATCTCAACATGATGATCATAGGCCACAGGATTTAAAAAAAAGTGTTTAACCCATAAGAACCCAGACCCAGTTATCCTTAAAGGATGTGTTCTATAAGTGGACCACATAGAACACATTTATGATGTTTTTAAAAAAAAATACTAGCCCTAAATGTGAAAGATCTGTGATGTAACATATATGTTACTTTGAGCGTTTATGGTATTTATGTTTATGATATTTCTTATTTTAAAATAGAAAAAAAACTAGACACATTTTCTGCTGACAGAGACACAAATTTGCCTTTTTATTTTGCATCTCCATAACATATAGGCCTATCAAATTTGTGACTTTAATTTGATCAAGAAATATGGTCAGAACAAGTTAAATGTATTACAGGACACCCTATTAACAGATTTAAAAAAATAAGCTTTTTAAAATTAGCTACTTTTTCACATTTCTGTTTCCAGTCTCACACATATTTTGGTAATTTCTTGTCAAAGTCACATGACCACCACCCCAGGGTGTTGAGTATGTGTCACTTAGGGATTTAATGAGTTAATGTGAAGCATAAAGCTGAATATGGGAGATTATAGAAGATTTAAAGTGTTTGTTCCACAGGTGTCACCATGGGTTCTTATGGGTTAAAGTCAATAAAATGGCAATTATTTGGTGTATAAACATTACATAACCAGGCTGCTACACTGACGACAGATAAATCAGACTATAATCTCTGGTTTTGCATGGTGTGACACTGACACTGACACATTTATTATCATTTTGTTACTTAAAAACAAATCTGAAATGGAATTTGTTGTCTAACAGCACTATTAAAGTCACAATTTTGATATATGTTATGGAGATTAAAACAAAAAGGCAAATGGTTATTTGTTTTATGTATGTGATTTATTATTATTTTGTTACTTAAAAAAAAGGAAAAATTGTGTCTCTGTAAGCAGAAAATGTGTCTAGTTTATTCATTTAAAAATAAGAAATACATATATACCATAACAGCCCAATGTAACGTATATATGTCACATCACAGATGTTTGACATTTAGGGGTAGTATTTTTTTAAAACATCATAAATGTGTTCTATGTGCTCCACTTGTTCTGTGGTATATCCCCCATAATGTTCCATTAAGGATTACTGGGTCTGGGTTCTTATGGGTTAAAAAAAAGTGTTTAAAGTCAATAAAATGCCAATTATTTGGTGTATGAACATTACATAACCAGGCTGCTACACTGACGACAGATAAATCAGACAACCTAAAACGCTCTATAATCTCAAAGGTTTTGCATGGATGTGACACTGACACATGCTGTGATGTACACTGAAGCGTATTTGCTGCATTTTATCACAACCAACATGATCTACCATGCTATCAAGATAGGAAACACAATATCCTGTTCTCTATTGATACCATCTAGTGGTTCATCATGAAAGCTGCTGCACCAGCTATGAGTCATCTGCAAAAGGAAGGAGGTGTCTGGCATCACAGCCTCACAGCTCCTCAGAGGAGAGCCAGTGCGCCTCCATGTGGTGGAAACCAAGAATGCATTGAAATGCATTGAAATGCATTTCATGAATGAATGACCAGATAACCACAAATCTGCCCTTAAGCTGATTATACATAAACACCACGACTTGATGCCTCTCTGCCTTTTACTGTTTTTTTCCCCAGTAAAAATATGATGTATAAAAATAGCAACGTGGTCTCACAGAAATCCGTGAAATAGCCACGGAATCGCTCAAATTTCCGTGAAACTGACACGGATTTCGCTACAATGCAAGTTAATGACAGTCATATTTTTCTGGCGAGATCTTCACCACAAAGTGATTATGTACATTCACTGAGTGAAGATTTAGAAAATAAAACATATATTTCTCGCTAGAAATGTGATCAAAATCTATTTTTATGCAGAAACAAAGTCAAAATATTGATTTTTTTCACTAAAAATGAGAGAACTGTCCGCCATGTTTTTTGTTCTGACCGCTGGGACATTGAAAGTCACGTGACTTGGAACAAACCAATAGGAAAACTTATTAACTGTCTTTAACTTGCATTGTAGCGAAATCCATGTCAGTTTCACGGAAATTTGAGTGATTCCGTGGCTATTCCATGGATTTTGAGTTAAGCGAAATCCGTGGCTATTTCACGGATTTCTGTGAGACCAGGTTCAAAAATAGTCACCGTGGCGTTGATGCAATCCCTTTTATGTCGTTTATGATAGAACTACTTATTACAATCTCTACTTAATTTTGTAGTAAGAGTTAATGCATCTTGTTTATCCTACACCACCCTAGACATAAGCCACATGTTTTTCCATCACATTGCATCTGACATCTGACCTTTGAGGGATAAATCTGCAGAAGGAAGTAATGCCACATTCCATAACATGTTAGAACTGAAATGAGACATAATCCTTCTGCAAGGAGCACTGCGTGTAATAAGAGTTAACATCTACTGTATAGCTATGTGCATGACATATCCTGGGTTTCAAGATAAATGCTAAAGGATAAAAGTTTATGTAAAACATGCCGATACCATATTAGTGATTAGAGATATACTGTGAGTTCACTGGGTTGGAGTGTGATATTCATGCCATCTGTTATGTTGTTCACTTCGTGCTTGAAGATTATTCTAGCATGAAATGTTGAGATAGATTATTCATATTAGATCGTTACGTAACACATAATATGCACATTATAAAGTTGGTAAGACAACCCGCCTACAAATACACAAATGGAAAAGTGGAAATTTGTTTTTTTTTTCCAGAAAGGCAGCATAAAAAACACAAAAAATAAAATAAAATAATACACAATTGCCTTTGCGGAGAAGATCAGATATTCAGTGAAAGGTAATTCTGATAAATTCTGTAACAAGTGGCTTCCCTTTTTAACATTCTTTTCACTCTCTACCATGGGTCTCAAACTCGCGGCCCGCGGGCCAATTGCGGCCCTCAAGACGATATTTTGTGGCCCCCACCTTGATATGAAAGTTTAATGTGGAAGGTCCCTTTAATTACTTATTTTGGTAATTTTGTGTCTCTTTTTTTGGTATTTGTGTCTTTCTTTGGTCATTTTGTGTCTTTTTAAAATAATTTTGTGTCTTTTTTTCTAATTTTGTGGGTTTTTTTTGGTCATTTTGTGTCTTTTTTGGGTCATTTTGTGTCTTTTTTAAATTATTTTGTGTCTTTTTTGGTAATTCTATGTATTCTTTCGTCATTTGGTGTCTTTTTGCGGCCCCCAGGTAATTTGAGTTTGAGACCCCTGCTCTATACCTACTGATTGATGGACCCCCACCTCCTCTCTTTGTTTTTCTTCTTATCTTTATCATTATTATTATTATTTATTTATTTTCTCTTTTTTCCTGTCTTTTGGCTTCCCTTGTATTTTGTCTACACCCTGTAGCTAAAACACTTATTTAATTATTACATACAAGAATCCTCAGTTACTTATTTATTTATTTATTATCATACTTATTTATTTTCACCTTATTTTTTACTTTTTCTTTTTAATTATTATTTTTTGATTTATACATTGTTTGTTAGTCACCCAATCATGTTCCTATTGGGCCATAAATATAAAATAAGAAAACATCCTAGGAGGCAGACTGTATGTCTTGCTCTTCATTCTTCATGATGCACAGTATTTCTATTGTATCCATATGTTTATATTTTCAATTGTGATGCGGATGTGATGTGATACTCCATGTAATTATAACATTGGTTCCTGTTGTAATGTGCCTTACCTCCTAATAAAAATATTGAGAAAAAAAAACAATTGCCTTTGCTGCTGTTTACTAGCACAAGTTCCTTAAAATAATATTTAGTTAACTGCTGATAGATTAATAGATCAATAGCTGTTTTGTATGTAGCTGTATGTGTAACTTCATAAAGGAAATTAAGTTCTCTTTGGGCCTAAAAACGTAATTTTTCACAAAATAAAAACTATTCACGTTTAAGTCCTTATCTATACATTTTTAAGTAAACACACTCGACTCCAGGATTTCTTTATACACACATTTATTGCTGACACTAAACATTTTACACACAATATATTTAAAGTAAATATAATAAATAAGAATGCTACAAGGTGGAGCTTGTTTGGATTTAGTGTTTTATGTAACATCAAGCTACTGCTGAAATCATGTGACTGAGACCTGTGAAGTAGGACTTCTCCCTCTCACTCATCAGCTGGAAGTGAAGAGGCTGCTGGCAGAAGTCACACTCTGCTGAGGAGTGCTGCTTCAGCTCCAAACCCACCTCCTTCCACGTCTCCACCAGCCGCTCTGTGGAGGTGAAGCAGAGAATGACAGCTGAGAATACGTCTGCCACAAAATATTCATATCAGACGTACCTAAAAGGTTACTTAGACGGGGCAGATGCATGTATACACTACCGGTCAAAAGTTTTAGAACACCCCAATTTTTCCAGTTTTTTATTGAAATTCAAGCAGTTCAAGTCAAATGAACAGCTTGAAAGGGTCCAAAGGTAAGTGGTGAACTGCCAGAGGTAAATAAAAAAAGGTAAGCTTAACCAAAACTGAAAAATAATGTACATTTCAGAATTATACAAGTAGGCCTTTTTCAGGGAACAAGAAATGGGTTAACAACTTAACTCTATGGAGTCTTGGGCTATTTTTCCATTTTTTAATTCTTTTTGTGTCTTTTTTTGTCATTTTGTGTCATTTTGTGTCTTTTTTTTGTCATTTTGTGTCTTTTTTAAGTCATTTTATGTCTTTTGGTGTCTTTTTTTGTCATTTTGTGTCTTTTATAAGTCATTTTATGTCTTTTGGTGTCTTTTTTTGTCATTTTGTGTCTTTTTTAGTCCTTTTGTCCAACAAAAAATGTAATTTTGAATCTTTTTTTTACTTTCAAAACACTATCATGCTCAATAAAGAATTTTAAATGTTGCAAATGTGCATTCATTTCAGAGTACACTGAGACATTAAACTGCATCATTTTCAGTTGGTGTGTTCTAAAACTTTTGACCAGTAGTGTACATCAGTATAAGAACAATTTACAATTATTTTACTTTTACTATTTTTTACTTTGGCTCATGTCCCATTTACTAACATGCAAAGATTTAAAGTTTCTGCCTCCAACCCAATACAATGGAAGTGAATCACTTTATTTCTGGTTATTACAGCTTTAAACGCATTAATTAAAAATATCGAGAAGCATCTTTTTCTATAAACAATTTCCAATAGTTTCTACTGGACCTTTTTTAATGACAATTTTGTCCCTATGAAAACTGTTGACAGTGGGTTCATTAAACTGTTACATTAAACTGCATCATTTTCAATTAAATTCTGGAAAAGTTGGTGTGTTCTAAAACTTTTGACCGGTAGCGTACCTAAAAGGTTACTTAGACGGGGCAGATGCATGTATATGTATAGAGCTATATATATACTGTATGTGTGTAAATGTTTATGTACATCTGTTAAATGGTGCCTATGTGAGTATGTGTATGTATATGCATCTAGCCTACGCTGTTGTAGTTTATGTTGTTTATTTTTTCAGTTCGAAAAGAAGAATTAATAAAATGAAAATGAAATGAAAAGCATCAACTTAACTTCAGAGTTGCAATATTCCCCAACAGAACAATTTGGTTTTAGTTAAAAACCTACAGAGACCTCAAATATTTCATAATTTTTGCTAATGACGAGGCTGATTCTCATAACAATGATTATTGTCTGCATCTATAATGAAATGTGACAGAAAGAATGCTCTGTCTTCTGATATTTTTGACTGATGGAATGAGCATATTCATCTATAGTGGGCGTACCAACAAAGTAGAGCATCATCTGTGGAGCGTGGAGCGGCGTGGGGGCGATGCGCAGCAGCTCCTCTCCTTTAGCCACCGTGGGGTAGTTGATGGCCTGGACGTAGATGTTGTAACGAGACATCATGATGTCACAGATCTCAGTGTTCTTCTCTGCATCTGCCACCTGACAAACATAAATATTAAATCAGACTCACATGGGGGTAATCCCTTGCAGTGATCTAAAATCATTTTTATTTTGATATGTGATTTCTTTATTCTGTGTGAATTGTACATCTGCATTTGTATTTTTGAACCACGCTAAATAGTGAAATAACCTGGGCTAACTCGTGATAGGATGGAGAAACTCTTATTATTATTATTATTCTGGTTGTTGTTTCTTTTGTTTGTTTGTTTTGTTTGTTTGTTTGAATTTTATATTTGTACTTTCACTTAAGTGTTGCTCTATGGTATCTAGATAGATAGATAGATAGATAGATAGATAGATAGATAGATAGATAGATAGATAGATAGATAGATGTACTTTATTTATCCCAAGCTGGGAAATTACAGTGTAGCAGCAGCATTACACACAGAGACAATAACAACACAATTAAATAATTAAATAAAAAGAACAACCTAGGCATACTTCAAGCAATAAAATATAAAAAATACAATAAAATGTAATGTAAAAATACAAATAAAGTGTCTAAAGTGTATCTTATAAATTCCTGATTTTCAAGGAAGGACAATCTGAATGCTGGACAATAATTTAGTTGCACCTGATGTCTCCTTTGTTGTGAGAGCACTCTTATTTCTGTATATTTATGTATTTTGGAAACATTTTGAAAACTCAATAAAGATAATGTTGGCAAAAAAAATCAGACTCACATTTGAATCAATGATTTTTAGAATTTAATTAAGGCTATAAAATCGACACTGTAAAAAAAAACCTGTTGTTTTTACGGTAAAAAACCGGCAGCTGTGGGTGCCAGAACTTTACCGTAATAAATACGGTGCAACTTTTTTTAATATTACGGTAAAAAGATATTAGCACTGTTGATTTCACGTTTAAGATTGCCATTTTATTCCATTTTTTACTGTATAAATAAAAGGTTTTTCCATCAAAAGAAACAGTGTTTTGCCATATAATTGACAAGCAAATACTTTATAAATGAAAATGCATAAATTAAAGATTTTACCATTAAATATTACAGTATATTTTTGTTAGCGATATGGTGTTTAGTACATTTAACAGTGAGACAAAGTACTTTTTACAAAAGATAAATGCAAAAATGACAGTGGCGGCTTGTATATATATTACATTAAATACATATTACAGTGTATTTTACACTGGAGTAATGTATTTTCCCCAAAACAAAACTGTAAAAAATACTGTTTTGGCTGATATATACATTTACGGTGTTTCATTGTTACTAAAACTGAATTAACCCATTTATCATTTTACGGTCTTTTACTGTCATGGTTGAGCAGTTTTTCATCGTAAAATCTACAGACATTTTTTACAATGTTCCTATAAGTGAAAAATCCCCAAGTGAACCATTTGCATTAGCAGCAATTAATTGGATAAATTATACATTTTCTTACCCTGACAGGAATAATGTGGCTGGGGCAGTGGACCACAGGAAGGCCCGAGTTCATCAGCATCTGTCGGAGCAGCTTGACGCTCCTCTGATGTTTCCTCCGGAGCACCTGGCCCTCCTCACTCTTCAGGACCTTGATGGACTCCTTTGCCCCCGCCAGCAGCATGGGGGGCAGGGAGGTGGTGAAGATGAAGCCTGCAGCGTAGGAGCGCACCGTGTCCACCAGGGTGCTGGTGCTGGCGATGTAGCCCCCCATGCAGCCAAACGCCTTGCCTGTGTAACCAGGTTGAAATTATATATTTACTTTTACGTTTGAAATGTCACCAAATCCTGATGAATATAGTTTTTTATGTGTTTAAGATGTGTTTTATAGCCTATATTAATGCCTGAGTGTTGTATTCAGACCAATGTGTAATACCTGTACTTTCACTTTAAGAGGTCGCAGGCTTTGTGCCGTCATTTCTGTGCTTCTCTCAGTTCGCGCCAGATGAGAGGAGGTAATGTATTATTTTGCTCATTATTTTTGAACATTTATTTCGGTTTTTGGACAAAGCAAACCTTGTTTTATGCATGTATAAACGTAAGGTTCTAGGTTGTGAACATGCAGTTAATGTGTTAATTGAATATTATATATATATATAGAAACTTTGTAAACTGACTTTTTGCGAGCATGAACGTTTCCACATACTAGTTTACAGGGTTTTCTGTATGCTCAATTGTTAACAGGAGCTTGAGACCTGTGTGCAGTGTGAAGACTGCATGTTACAGAGCCTTGTGTGTTTTTCTGTTGATTTGTACAGATCCACTGTCCTGCCTTCATTAAAGGAGCAACCAGTAGCTGATCGTGGTCCTTCTTTCCTTCAGCACAACATAAGAACACAACGCAGAACTTATAAGGGTTAATGGACGTGCATTAATCCTGATACAAAACTATTAAAGACAATGCACGCCCGTTACACCTGGAAACAAAACGCATAACAAGTCAGAGAGGCACATACGTAGCTGGTAATAGTGTTATGATGGCTCTGCCCTAACTGGTGAGGGTTGTACTTACCAAGAGTACCAGAGATGATGTCCATCTTGTGCATGACTTTGTCTCTGTCCCCGATCCCCCCTCCTCTGGGCCCATACAGGCCCACAGCATGAACTTCATCCACAAAGGTAATGGCACCAAATTTGTGGGCAATATCACACATCTCTTCTAGTGGGCACACAGCCCCTGTAAAAAAAAAAAAACAGTGTTTATTAGACTATTAAGTACAAACACTATCTATCTATCTATCTATGATATATATAATGATATGATTAATAATAGTACTATACGAGGAATTCAAAAATGATCGACTTTGGACTTCTCCATGCAAGGAGAGTGATTGCACTATATTGGAAAAATGTAGAAGCACCATCACGAGCAATATGGAAGAAGGAGTTGATGACTTGTCTTGGACTGGAGAGATTGACAGACATTGTTAAAGGTAACCAGGAGTTTGCTTGGATTTGGGAATCATTTATGTCATTCTTGACCAATGGAACGGATAACACTGACTGAACAATAGGTTATGAAATGATCCTGCCTTTTATTTTATTTTTATTTATTTATTTTTTATTCATTATTATTTTTTATTTTTATTTTGCTCCACTTTAGTCTTATTTATTTCATTTTAGTACTTATTTTGCATTAGTTTGATGTTTGTTGTCACTGTCCATTCTATTTACTCATTTTCTTTGTCTGTGTGAATGAATGTATGTTCGAGGGGATATAAATGAAAATGTTTGATATGCACTTGAAACTTCAATAAAAAATACTGTTGAAAAAAAAATAATAGTACTATAGGGCTGTGTACTTACCATCCATTGAATGCACCGTCTCAAAGGCAACAATCTTTGGAGTGGAGGGGTCCGACTTCTCAAGCAGCTCTTGCAGGTGGCTGACGTCATTGTGACGGAAGATAAACTTCTTGACTCCACTGTTTCTAATACCCTGGATCATTGAGGCATGGTTGCCAGCGTCAGAGTAGATTTCACAACCTAGAGGAGTATCAATAGAATTATTTTTTAATTCTTTAAAACATCCCTCACACCAGATCCAAAGAAGGAGAAGCTGCTTTTAGTATTTATGCAAGTGGAACACCCTGCCTGACACAGTTAAACTTGCCACATCAGTAGCCATTTTTAAAAACAGATTAAAAACTATCTTTTCTCTACAGCATTTGGTTGAATTGTGTGCATGTGTGGTTGTGGGAGTGGGTGCACATGTGTGAGTAAGTAAGTGTATATGTGGTGAATATGGAATAGCTTGTCTACCTGCACTCTTCAATTAATTTGTAATCGATTTTTGTTTGATTTTTCTGTGTTTTTTGTTGTTTTTTTGTTTTTTTTTAACTGTAATTATATGTATACATTGTGAAGCACATTGAGTCTGCCTTGTGCATGAAATGCGCTCTATAAATAAAGTTGAATTGAATTGAATGAATTGAAGCCTGAAGCGAGAAAAAGTGTAATGATACAATATAATTTTGTACAAGTGCAACAGCATAGAACCAGAATGATTGCAGATTAAATGTATTGTACCTGGTAGCATTTTTGCCAGAGTAAACAACGTCGAGTCATTGGCTACGAAGCAGGAAGTGAACAGAAGTGCAGCATCCTTGTTGTGCAAGTCAGCTAGCTCGTTTTCAAGTTCAACGTGGAATTTGCTCGTCCCTGAAATGTTTCGTGTGCCTCCAGCGCCAGCACCGTGCTTCCGTACAGTGTCCCTTGGAGAAAAAATAAAGAGTTTATTATCATCAGGGCTGAATCTGTAATCATCACCATCCCTGTATGATTTTTGTTAAAGAAACACTCCACCGTTTTTTCATATTAAAACATGTTATTCGGGTAAGTAAGACGAGTTGATACAGACCTCTTGCGTCTCAATGCGTGCACTCAATCGCCCTGGCGCGCGGCGCCACTTGGCTAGCACTTAGCTTAGCCCAGTTCATTCATTAGGATCCAAACAGATGGACAGTTAGAAGCGACCAAACTCCTCCACGTTTTCCCTATTTAAATACAGCTACACGAGTAGTTAAACGACCAAGTATGGCGACACAAAATAAAACTCGGCGCAGTAATATCATCACTCCTGAAAAATCTTCTCCCCTCAGGAGTGATGATATTACTGCGCCGAGTCGAAGTGCTCCCAAGTGCTATTCCGCCATACATTATAGTTCTCCTTTTTATCCGCTTAGAAAAGCGCCACGTTTTATTTTGTGTCGCCATACTTGGTCGTTTAACTACTCGTGTAGCTGTATTTAAATAGGGAAAACGTGGAGGAGTTTGGTGGCTTCTAACTGTCCATCTGTTTGGGTCCTAATGAATGAACTGGGCTAAGCTAAGTGCTAGCCAAGTGGCGCCGCGCGCCAGGGCGATTGAGTGCACGCATTGAGACGCAAGAGGTCTGTATCAACTCGTCTTACTTGACCGAATAACATGTTTTAATATGAAAAAACGGTGGAGTGTTCCTTTAAGTCATAGTGATCCTACTCACATGATTGTCTGTGTGACTTTGGGGTGGCGGCTCATACCGAGGTAGTCGTTGCTGCACCACACTGACACATCTCTCTTTGCATGTAAAGACTCAGAGTAATCGTCTGCCATGGGGAATGTGGAGGCACTTCGGTTCACTGTCTTAAAAACCCTGTATGTGTGATCCGTCTTCTTATTTTCAATCTTCTTTTCAAAATACTTGTCATACTGGAAGCTGACAACTGATAAAGGAAATAAGAGTTTTAAAAGCAAAAAGAAAATATATCTGACAATGATTGTTCATAAAGAAGAATTTGTCTTTCTTACCATTAGGCAGATTGTCCTTTAATAGGTGAGACACTTTGGAAGATGCAGGTTTAAAAAGGCTTATTGGCAAGCTTTTGTTGGCCTTATCTGCCTCAATAAGTTCCACAACCGATACATCTTTTTTCCCTTTTAAAGAAAGGAGCACACTATTAATGACCTTTAAATGTATACATGACATTCATTTGCTATGAACATTAAATGCCTCTAGAGCAGGGATTCCCAAAGTGTGGTGCGTGGACCCCTGGGGGTGCGTGAGCTGCTGCTAGGGGGAACGCAAGATGAAAAATGTAATGGTGGTCTGATAATAACACAATTACATTTTTTCCCCCCACACAATAAAGACGTGTTATTAATTAATTGATTAATAAATACAGGCTATTCAGTTTTGTGTCATTTTTTGTTCATTTTTGCATCTATTTTGGTCATTTTTGCATCTGTTTTTGGTTGTTTTGTGTCTTGTTTGGTCATTTTAGCATGTATTTTTGGTCAATTTCAAAATGCACTTCATCTTAAGATGAAGCGTAAAAGTTATCTTCTTCCATTTTTCCAACCTGTGTTATGATGACGGGGTTGTGTTCACTCCACGCTCATTTAAATTTGCTGCAATTTTTGTTCAATGCAGCTCAAATCAACATTTTCCCAACTTATGAGCCTGTCATCATCCTCTTTGCTCTTAAAAGTGGAAGCTTGCACATAACTTTGTTGCATTATATTGAAACTGTGTTTCAGATTAATTCAAATGCGAGAGCTCATTGTTGTGATCATGATTATTTAATTATATGTGTGTTCTTGTCATTTGAGCATGATTAAACATGCCGTCTTTAATATGGCTACAAAAAATCTTATTGCTTATCTTATTTTGCTTTTTTTAAGGTGTGGGGGATTGGGGGTGCGTCAACCTGGTTGGGACAAAGAAGGGGGTGCGTGGCTAAAAAAGTTTGGGAACCGCTGGTCTAGAGTGTGTATGCTCCAAATAGTGACTTTCACAATTTATGTAACTGACCTACTGCAGTGGTATCCAGTTACAGGTGTGCTTGTTCACTTACCTGTGCGAACAGAATGCATTTCCTGGACGTCTTCTTGCAGCTCGATACTGGCCTCTCTCACAACCCTGGTGTTTTTATGCACCATTTCTGCAGCCAGGAAAGGGCATTTGGAGCCTACAGCCTGGCCAGCAGGTGGCAATATGTGGCCTGGTGGCAACTTGATTTCATGCTTTTGATCTACAGAAGACAGGAAAAAATATATAAATCATAATCTAGCTACAAAATAAAATAAAATAAAAAATATACACTACCGGTGAAAAGTTTTAGAACACCCCTATTTTTCCAGTTTTTTATTGAAATTCAAGCAGTTCAAGTCAAATGAACAGCTTGAAAGGGTCCAAAGGTAAGTGGTGAACTGCCAGAGGTAAATAAAAAAAGGTAAGCTTAACCAAAACTGGAAAATAATGTACATTTCAGAATTATACAAGTAGGCCTTTTTCAGGGAACAAGAAATGGGTTAACAACTTAACTCTATGGAGTCTTGGGCTATTTTGTCCATTTTTGAATTCTTTTCATGTCTTTGTAAGTCATTTTGTGTCTTTTTTTGGTCAGTTTGTGTCTTTTTTTAGTCATTTTGTGTCTTTTTTTGTCATTTTGTGTCTTTTGGTGTCTTTTTTTTGGTCATTTTGTGTCTGTTTTTAGTCATTTTGTGTCTTTTTTTAGTCATTTTGTGTCTTTTGGTGTCTTTTTTTGTCATTTTGTGTCTTTTTTTAGTCATTTTATGTCTTTTTTTAGTCATTTTGTGTCTTTTTTTAGTCATTTTATGTCTTTTTTTGTCATTTTGTGTCTTTTTTAGTCATTTTGTGTCTTTTGTAGTCCTTTAGTCCAACATAAAATGTGATTTTGAATCTTTTTTTTACTTTCAAAACACTATCATGCTCAATAAAGAATTTTAAATGTTGCAAATGTGCATTAATTTCAGAGTACACTGAGACATTAAACTGCATCATTTTCAATTAAATTCTGGAAAAGTTTGTGTGTTCTAAAACTTTTGACCAGTAGTGTATATTGTTTCCATTTTAAACCACCATTCATTTAACCCTCTGGAGTCCATCTATTTATTGAAAATACACATTTTATTTACAGTAATAACATTACTTATATATGATATGTAGACAAGCTGAGAAAGCCAGTTGAAAGTTCAATCATAGGAGCTTTCACAGTGTCACATTTATGTTTCTAGACCATTTTTTAAAATGTGAATTTTCTTTCTACAATGAAAACTATTACTATTTTTAATTTACATGCAAATAGACTGTTTTGTAGTTTTATTATTTATTATTTTGTCTGCTGTTTTTGTGTGTATTAATGGTAAAAAAAAAACAGGCAGCTTTATATTTGTTAATTAGAATAAAAGGAAAAATCTGACTGATAGCCAAGTTTATGTTGAGAAAAAGGAACCATGCATGAGATGTAAGGACAGACTGAAAGATTGCAAAAAAGAGACAGAAATTAACCCATTTACGCCTAAAACTTCCTGTAAAACCTCTGGGCGATTTTAAAATAAGCCCCTAAAACCTGAAGTTTTTCTGGAAATTCAACAGAAGTGTCAACTCTTCTACTAAATAATAGATTTTTCAGCCTCTGTAGCAGATAGAAATGAAATTTCAAAAGTATTTGAGAGGTTATACAAATACTACAAAACGACGTATCTGCTTTCCAGGCTTCAATGGGTTAATGCATAGGAAGTTGACACATTTGAACCAAAATCTCCTGGACTTCAGAGGTTTAACTCATATAACAGTTGATAAAATACAACAGGATGCCTTACAACTGACCATCACTTGTTGTGGTGCCTTTAGATGCAGAAGCAGAAGAGGACAGAGCTCTGGCCAGAGGCCTGGAGACCAGCTCCATCATCACGGGACATCTTCTAGCATAGTTCACCAACGAAGACTTCCCAGTCAGCTGCAGGACAAAACTGGGCACAACAGAGAGGAACGGGCACCGACGGATCACTGCGTCCATATGAGATACTCTGGACCTAGATAGATAGATAGATGGATAGATGGATAGATGGATAGATAGATAGATAGATAGATAGATAGATAGATAGATAGATAGATAGATAGATAGATTACTTTATTCATCCCTGAAGGGAAATTCGGTTGTCACAGCAGTCCGGTATTCAAGTACAATAAAATACAATAGAATAAAATACTGAGGTAGCATAAATAAAAACAACAATAGAAAAAAAAAAACAGAATAGAACAAGAACACTTAAGAAGTTAAAAAAGAACATCAGTTGGTAGGATGGTTGACAAGATGATGGTAATAATTAAACTGGTGATATGATGCAACAATGCTATAGTGACTAGACGGTATATAATAATAATAATAATAGTACAGTATATAATATATATAATATAATATGTAATAATAGATAATAAACAATATAAAAATAAAATGAAAAATATAAATAAAGTAATTATGAGTACAATAATATGACATATAATATATAATAATAATAGTAATAATAATAATAATAATAAATAAGGCCGGTAAGGCCGGTATAATAATAATAGTAGTATATTACAGTATATAGTAATAATGGCAGCAACAGTATATATAATAATAATAGTAATAATATTAATAACATAGATTTAGTGCATTCCAGTAATGTTGGTTCTGGCAGAGGTAGATGAGTTATAAAGTTTTATTGCAAAAGGAACGAACGACTTTCTGTATCGTCCTAAGTGAGAAGTACGATACCTGTGAGTTTTCAAGAAAAGCAGAGCAGACATCTATGACCTTTATTACATAAATGTCACACTCTGGCATGACACCGGCTCCTTGCTACCACTGACACAATCAAATAAAAGAGATAATGTCAGGTAAAAGAAAAGATACCACAGGCAGTGTGATACAGAACTACTACTAAAACCTAATTAAAACTATTTATCTCAACAACTCAGTCACATTTAATCATATTTCTACCAAAGTTGATCCCATGAAAATCCTGCTTTTCTCTCAGTTTTATCCTATTACAAAATAGGCTCTTTTTATTTTTACCTGCAGGAATCCCAGTCCACCTTGATGTACCAGATGAAAAATGTCTTTCGAAACATGACTGACTCCACACTAATCTATGAGCAGTGATGCCGGAGAGGAATGTAATTTTTAAAGCCCGAAGGACTACTTTGATTCACTCTGCTCTGTCGTCAGCTGTCCTTGACAAGAGAGAAAGGGAAGGCCTTTCAAGGACCTGTCTTTACCAAAAGAGAAGAAGAGCCATCTGGCTGCTGCTCACATGAAACAGATACAAATGAACTGGAACAGACTGAGCACCCGTGATGTTAAAACCAAGGGGCTGGGCTTCATAACACCCCTCAAATTAACCCATAAGAACCCACGGTGAAACATTTTAAATGTTCTAGTAATGTTCATGTATGTTTTCTCAAGTACATAAGTGTGTTTTTCAGCGTTCTACAGCTACACTAGCTTGTTGAGAAGCCATCAAATGAGGCAGTGTTATTTATATTCATTTATTATTGATTTATTATTATTTTGTTACCTAAAAACAAATCTGAAATGGAGTTTGTAGTCTAACTGCACAATTAATGTCACAATTTTTAAATATGTTGTGGCAAAGAAAAAGGCAAATTTGTGTTTTTGTAAGTCAAGGTGTCTAGTTAATTCATTCGACAAGAAGAAATATCATAAACATAAATTCCATAAACGCCCAATGTAACATATATGTCACATCACAGATCAGATTTGTTTTTTAAACATCATAAATGTGTTCTATGTGGTCCACTTGGTCTGTTGTATATCCGCCATAATTTTCCTTTAAGGATTACTGGGTCTGGGTTCTTATGGGTTAAATGTGAGGCTATGTATTGAAGTCTCTCTGTTGAATTGTTTCCAATTTTAAATTTTAATTTTTTTAGAAATTAACTGCTTTGAATAAAACTTCCCTTGACTGAGGCTGTATACCAAAATGAACTGTACAAAACTTATTTTGACCCATTATATTTCAATAATTCATCACTATATGCACCTTCTATCTGATAAAATACCACTTTTAACCCTCTATGGTACCATAGCAAACCCATTTTAAGCCTTCTAAATAAAGACAATACATCCCCAGTTATGATGCAATGAATTACCAGAGAGGTGGGATTCTAATTATACCAATAGCCAAACAATTACTCATGATATGGCACAAACATTTGAATTAAAGTATGAAAAATGTATTTTTAAATAGATTTTACTTTCAAATGAGAAGCATCTCATGCATGCATTCAGGCTACTGGGGATTGTTCTACTACAACATGAGTTTTTAAATAAATGTTAATACAATTTTAAACAAAACTCTCTTGTTTTCATTACTTTCCACTATCGTACAGTGTTGCCGTGTGGCAACGAACCCTAAAAACTACTAAAAAAATTATATTTTTTGAAAATATCTCTTGATTATGTTTACTTGGTCTATTTTAAGACAAAAAAAAAACCACCCAAAACATTTTCTTACCAACTGGGATCATAATGTGTACCATAGAGGGTTAAGATGAAATTTGGTATTGACAGATGTAAAAATGAAGGCAGTGCTCCACAATATCCAGTAACTATTAAAATGATGCTTACATCTGGATACTTTTTTTTTTTTAATTCGCTTTTAAATGTCTTCTAATGTGTTTTATGTATTTTAATCTTGCCCCTGTAAAGCACTTTGAATGTCTCTGTGTCCGAATTGTGCTATATAAATAAACTTGCCTTGCCTTGCTTTTAGAATTTAATAGCCTGCATCATAAATTTACATAAATAATACATATACACTGGTACTAAACTGGTTACTAGGGTGTTTTCCAGTGGACATAAGACAGGAGCACATGGCATAACTAACCTTGCTATAACCCTTCATACAGTTCTTATATTAACCTACCTGGTGTTTCCTTATAAAATGCTTTAAATGCTGCTCAGGCACGTGTTCCTCGGGAGTTCTCCAGAGATGAATAAATCCACGTTATGGAAACTCTCAGCTGGAGAAATTACAACACTTCTGTCACAGCGATGACGTAGCAGAAGGATGTTGCACAAGCACGAAGCCACGCCCACCAGCTGTTGCGTAAACACGGCCAAAGATCGTCTATACTAAAAAAGGAAGCACTCTACTAAGTCTATTTTGGACAGATTAAACTTGTTGCCAGAGTTGTTTTCAGATGACAAAAATACAAAATGATACCAAGTGAAAGTACAGATGCATTCAAATTTACGTAAAAGTATGAATGCAAACATATGCATTACGAATCTAATATTATTTTGCACATTGGAAATATTAATTTTGTGAATTTGCACATTTCTGTTTGCTCATTAAAATAACATTATATATTTGTACATATTGTTTCAAATGTTTATATTTTTTATATATTTCATATGTTTATATGATGACTTTTTTATCCTTCATATTTTCTATTTATGCTGCCGTTTTTTAGTTAATTTACAATCCTTTTTAATATACAACAGCATATTCCTTGTACATAAAAACCTACTTGGTAATAAAACTCTTTCTGATTCTGATGATTGGCATTATGGGATGTGTCAGTGTATTTTAAGTATAGATTGGGCATATCATGATGTAGAATATTATATTATTTTGTTCTATAACATCTATAAACATCAAATAATTGTAGTGGAGTAAAAAGTACAATAATTCCCTTGTAAGTTGTTGTGGAGTTGAAGTATAAAGTGGCATAAAACTGAAATACTCAAGTAAAGAAAAGAGTATGTTAAAACTGTATTTTTTTTTTACTACGTTTCTACATTTCTACCTTTACTTAAGTAATAGGACTACTTCTTCAACCACTAGAAGTGGGATTTTAAAAAAAAGCCATAAATATTTTTTTGAAGTTAACAACCCACTTCTTTTTCTTGTTATTTACGCAACACAACTAATTATTTAAAACTTAAAAATAAATAAATTCAGCATCAGCTCTTTTCTGACCTACCCTATTAGCACTTTACAGAGTAATGGTTTAAATAAGTAAATTAATAAATAATGAGGAAGCAAACATAAATCATATAAAATGGCCAAAGATAATCCTTGACTGATTATCTAGTCTAACAGATGCTTGTGTCACCTGAACGGTTGTAAGATGCTAAACTTATCAAGACCATCTCTACATTCACCAAACATTTAAAGCAGGGGTCTCAAACTCGTGGCCCGCGGGCCAATTGTGGCCCTCGTGACGATATTTTGTGGCCCCCACCTTGATATGAAAGTTTAATGTGAGTTTTATATGAATGGCACTTTACCGTGTTGTGTGTGGAAGGTCCCTTTAATTACTTTTTTTCGTAATTTTCTTTTTTTTTAAATAATTTTGTCTTTTTTTAATAATTGTGTGTCTTTTTTAACAATCTTGTGTCTTTTTTTAAATATTTTGTGCCTTTTTTGTAATTTTGTGTCTTTTTTTGGTCATTTTGTGTCTTTTTTTAGTAATTTTGTATCTTTTTTGGTCATTTTGTGTCTTTTTTAAAATGATTTTGTGCCTTTTAATAATTTTGTGTCTTTTTAAAATAATGTTGTCTTTTTTTAGTAAGTTTGTGTCTTTTTTGTCCTTTTGATTTGGTTTTTGAGGGCATTTTGTGTCTTGTTTGGTAATTATGTGTATTTTTTGGTCATTTTGTGTATTTTTGTCATTTTGTGTATTTTTAAGTAATTTAGTGTTTTTTCAGTCATTTTGTGTCTTTTTTGTAATTTTGGATCTTTTTTGGACATTTTGTGTCTTTTTGAAGTAGTAGTTTAAGGGTCATTTTGATACTACCTCCCAGGTAATTTGAGTTTGAGACCCCTGATTTAAAGTATGCAATGTTTTTTCCCTCTAAATGTGTCTGACAACAATCTACCCATGTAATGATATTCTGGGGTCTTTACCTCTTCCTTCCCTGATAAAGCTCATAATAATTTCCCAATCTCCGATATATATTGAACCCTGTCTCCACCTGCTGGAGAACAGATATCTTGAAAACATCAATATGAGCCTTCACTGTACATGTTATGCATTAATGAATGAGCAGCTTCACTTTACTCCAGTTCCAAACCACTAAATCACCATCATCATGTGCTTACTCGCAGTCTTTGCTCCAGCATGCAAAGTGCTTGTAAAACATGCAAGACAATGCTGAAACAATTGTAGAATAATTAACTCCATGAATGAAACTGACCGACAAAGCGTGTTTGGTGACTTTGAGAAAGCAGGTTTAAACATCTTGTGGATATAAACAAGGCTAACAAGATGATAAACGATTAAAAACATGCTCTGACTTGTCTGTAGCATTGCAGGGTTTAATGATAGGATGAAACATTTCTGACACACAGATAGAAAACACGCACACAGTCACTAATAACTATGACAACATAACAAACCAATTTAACCCTATAAAGCCAAGTGTATCATATTTGATACACAAGTTTTTGAGACCTAAACATCATCAGTGTGATATTTTTTTCCTGAAAAACCTGACGTATACATGTGTTGAAGAAAAAAAAAACTGAGCACCAAATTGCACAAAAATACAAGATATAGCAAAAATGATATGCAGATTCCACTGGTGGATCAGTCATTGCTGCGTGAAAACTTCATATCAGCAGATGTATGATGTTGTGTTATATGGAAAAAAATATTTTGCATGTTTGAGGAAAATGTTAAAAGAAAGTAAAGTCTTAAAAGGTTAAAAATGTTGGGTTTTATATGTTTTTGTTAGTTCAAGAAAAACAAACTCTGAGCAACAAATTGCACAAAAAGAACTGATGTATCAAATATGATACAAATTAAAATCATATATGCCTATTATTTTTAGATTTTTTTTAAATGATCTGTCAGCAGGTTCAATAAACACTCCAGTTTAAAAAAAAAAAAAAAAATTTCTGGCAATTATTTAATGGTTCAGGCTTTATAGGGTTAAAACAATATTTCTATGTGTGACAAGGGCAGGCAGGACAGTTATATGAAAGCTATTTCTTTAGTTTTGCAACCAGCTTTAGCAGTTCCTTTGTTTGTCCACTAGGTGGCAGCATTGTGCTCACACCCAGCCCCCGTAGCGCAGCTTGTTGGGCAGGTAGATGTTGGTGAGGAAATCAGGAGCTATGGCCGCTAGAGACTGGATTTCAGCCTTGACTTTACTCTGCTGCATCAGTTCCATCTGCAACAACAGCAAACATGTCATTTAACCCTTTGATGCACAACATATCATAACAACATATGTTATTTCGAACATGATCTCACAGAAATCCGTGGAATAGCCACGGAATCACTCAAATTTCCGTGAAACTGACACGGATTTGGCTACAATGCAAGTTAATGACATATCCCGTGGCTATTCCATGGATATTTGTTCCTATTGGTTTGTTCCAAGTCACGTGACTTTCAAGGTCCCGGCGGTCAGAACAAAAAACATGGCGGACAGTTCTCTCATTTTTAGTGAAAAAAAAATCAATATTTTGACTTAGTTTCTGCATAAAAATGGAATTTGATCACATTTCTAGCGAGAAATATATGTTTTATTTTCTAAATCTTCACTCAGTGAATGTACATAATCACTTTGTATGTTGGAATAGCCACGGGATATGACTGTCATTAACTTGCATTGTAGCGAAATCTGTGTCCGTGTCAATTTTGTGTCTTCTGGTCATTCTGTGTCTTTTTTGATAATTTTTTGGGATTGTTTAGTCATTTTGTGTCTTTTTTGATCATTTTTTGGGATTGTTTAGTAATTTTGTGTCTTTTTTGGTAATTTTGTGTCTTTTTTTAGTCATTTGGTGTCTTTTTTGGGGGGAAACTTAAGGAAATATGCCGCACGTTGAATTATGAGAATGAAGGATCCAGCACTTTTTTGGAACTTCCTATTGGTTTGTGTCCATTTTTAGTGAAAAAAAAATCAATATTTTGACTGAGTTTCTGCATAAAAATGGATTTTGATCACATGTCTAGCGAGAAATATATGTTTTATTTTCTAAATCTTCACTCAGTGAATGTACATAATCACTTTGTATTTTGGAATAGCCACGGGATATGACTGTCATTAACTTGCATTGTAGCGAAATCTGTGTCAGTTTCACGGAAATTTGAGTGATTCCGTGGCTATTTCATGGATTTTGAGTTAAGCGAAATCCGTGGCTATTTCACGGATTCCAGTGAGATCATGTTGGTTATTTCATGCTGGCTGTGTGTTTGAAGATCTTTTTGTGTGTGTGTTTTTTATCTTTTTTTATTACAACAGATCATTAAATCCATTTTTCCTTTCATACTTTTAATAAAATAATGTGTCTTTTTTAAATACTTTTGTGTCTTTTTTTGGTAATTCTGTGTATTTTTTGGTCATTTTGTGTCTTTTTAAAATAATTTTGTGTCTTTTTTGGTAATTCTGTGTATTTTTTGGTCATTTTCTGTCTTTTTTAAAGTATTTTATTGTTTTTTCAGTCATTTCAGTCAGTGTCTTTTTTGGTCATTTTAAAAAATAAGTCTTTTTTTTGGTCATTTTGTGTCTTTTTTTAAGTAATTACATTTTTTTCCTGTCATTTTGTGTCTTTTTCTTGGTCATTTTGATACTGCCCCCAGCGGCCCCCAGGTAATTTGAGTTTGAGACCCCTGCTTTAGACCCATGATGTGCATCAAAGGGTTAAAGTAGAATACAAGAGGAAGCAAAACAAGCACAGATCATCAGGTGTTTATCCACCAGAGAGGCTCTTCTGTATCCTCAGTACCAGCGAGCTGAGACACATTCCTATGCTGTGTGTCACACGAGTGAAGATGTTAAAACTGTGTGAGTCTCTGAGGAAAAATACTTTTTCCGTTTGAAAACGGAACAGTGTGTTTCAGACCAGCATTTTCCAAAATAGGCTCGTAAGTGCGTGCGGTAGGTCAGGGGTGTGTGATATGGAAAATTATCTATCACAGCAATTTTCCTTTCAATGAATCATACGTTAAAGGTTAAAGCTCACATTCATCCAAATGAGTCATATATGTTTTGTGTTAATAGAACAAAGTCACATGAAATTAAAAGAAGTATTTGATCTCATGCTGTTAACCCATAAGAACCCAGACCTATTTATCCTTAAAGGAAACTTATGGGGGACATATTTAAAAAAAAAAAATACTACCTCTAAATGTCAAAGATCTGTGATGTGACATATATGATACATTAGGTGTTTATGCTATTTATGGTTATGATATTTCTTATTTTAAAATAAAAAAAACTAGACATTTTCTGCTAACAGAAACACAAATTTGCCTTTTTCTTTGCATCTCCACAACATATATCAAAATTGTGACATTAATAATGCTGTTTAACAATAAATTATTTTTCTGATTTATTTTTAAGTAACAAAATAAGAATAAATCATTAATAAAAACAAATAACTATTTGCCTTTTTGTTTGCATCTCCATAACATATATCAAAATTGTGACTTTAATTTGTTCAGTTCCCTATTAACGGAGTAGAATTGTTAAATGGGTTTAAACTTAGTCTTGTAACAAACAATAAGCTTTTTGAAGTTTAAGAAGATTGAAGTCTAGAAGATTTAAAATGTTTGTTACACAGGTGTCACCATGGGTTCTTATGGGTTAAAGAATTTGGTGGAATTTAATTTATTAATTTACCACCAAATTTATATCTAAATAGGATAACAGTCTGACAAAATTCTGCTGAGAGAGAAACAATGCTACAGAGGAATGTCCAGATCTGAGCTTAAAACTTTTCTGTTCAGGGAGGCAGTTTTAGGCTGTCCCTACATGTTTTTATTTTGTTTTTGCATAATGTACTTTATTACCCGTGTCTTTTATTTTGTATTTTTTATCTACTGCTGATTTTAATGAGTTTTCTCTTTCTTGTTTCTGGTTTCTGTAGCACTTTGAGATTTCTGTATGAAAAGTGCTTTACAAATAAAATGTATTATTATGATTATTATTATTATTATTATTAATAATAATAAATACTTTGCATCTGGGCTGATCAAGGCATGCTTTAACTGATCGTATTGGCTATTGAGCCTGATCTGATCCTTTGTTTTGGTGTTTCTACTCAAGAAACTTTCATGCACAACAATGCAAAGAATTCAACTCTTGTCAACTCTCCGCACAAAACCCCACAATCTATAAACAACAGCAAAACGCACTATGAGACTATTTATTTATCTATTTTAACCAAATGTATGGGCATTCATTTAATCTCAATCTGTTTTACTGTCATCTATGGCAGTGATTCCCAACCGGGGGGTTGATTTTAAGGGGTGTAATAAATCTAATGGGTTAAATGTATACATCTATCTATACCTATAAATTTGAAGAAAAAAAAGCAGATCTACAAACTCGCAACACATGGCAAGGCCTCATGCAGGTTTGAATATCTGAGTTTTTCAAAAGTAAGTAAATTTAACCTCTTAAAACCGAAAGTCCACACAAACATGGTGTCCTGTGAAAGCAGAAACTACGGGGATTACAAAGATATGTGTCACATCACTGTGCAGCAAAAACTCAGCAAAAGGGGGGGGGGGGGGGTCGCCAAAGTTTAAAATGTTAAATTGTGGGTCCCTCAAGAAAAAGGTTGGGAATCACTGATGTTTGGTGGAGGTGTTTCATTCTGGGCGAGGCCCAAAACCTGCTTGGAGGAGAGACAGACAGCGGGCCGACCCGCCTTGTGAGCAAAAAGCCAATAAGAGGAATTGTTTTTCTGCAAAAGATGTACAGAGTAGAGTTCATTCAGGTAGCTCAGCCCAACCTGGTCTCACAGGAATCCGTGAAATAGCCACGGATTTCGCTTAACTCAAAATCCGTGGAATAGCCACGGAATCGCTCAAATTTCCGTGAAACTGACACAGATTTCGCTACAATGTAAGTTAATGACAGTCATATCCCGTGGATATTTGTTCCTATTGGTTTGTTCCCAGCGGTCAGAACAAAAAACATGGCGGACAGTTCTCTCATTTTTAGTGAAAAATCAATATTTTGACTTCGTTTTTGCATAAAAATGGATTTTGATCACATTTCTAGCGAGAAATATATGTTTTATTTTCTAAATATTCACTCAGTGAATGTACATAATCACTTTTTATGTTGGAATAGCCACGGGATATGACTGTCATTAACTTGCATTGTAGCAAAATCTGTGTCCGTGTCAATTTTGTGTCTTCTGGTCATTCTGTGTCTTTTTTGATCATTTTTGGGGATTTTTTTTGTCATTTTTTGTCTTTTTTGGTAATTTTGTGTCTTTTTTTTGTATTTTTGTGTCTTTTCTGGTCATTCTGTGTCTTTTTTGGTCATTTTGTGTCTTTTTTTAGTCATTTGGTGTCTTTTTTTGGTCATTTTGTATCTTTTTTGGGGGGAAACTTAAGGAAATATGCTGCACGTTGAATTATGAGAATGAAGGATCCAGCACTTTTTTGGAACTTCCTATTGGTTTGTGTCCATTTTTAGTGAAAAAAAAAATCAATATTTTGACTTAGTTTCTGCATAAAAATGGATTTTGATCACATTTCTAGCGAGAAATATATGTTTTATTTTCTAAATATTCACTCAGTGAATGTACATAATCACTTTGTATGTTGGAGTAGCCACGGGATATGACTGGCATTAACTTGCATTGTAGCCAAATCCGTGTCAGTTTCACGGAAATTTGAGTGAAATCCGTGGCTATTCCACGGATTCCTGTGAGACCATGTTGCTCAGCCAAAGGCTGCACCGAGGCCTCTTCTCGTCTCACCTCTTTCTGCCAGTCTGGTTGGCTGGTTAAGTACGGCCTTTTGAGAAGGCTGCTGAGTTTGCTTTCATCCGTTTTGTTCAGGGGGATCAGGGCATCATCGGGAACCCGCAACCTGAAGAATGAAATGTTGATTTTACTACACATAACCTAACAGATTTCCTGCCAGCAGGCAGTTATGTTGATGGATGTCGTCCCTACAGTACATTTCCTCCCATTCTCAACAGACTCACATTGAGGAGTTATTATGTGTATGTTTAGTGGGCAACATAGGAGGGAAAACTGTGCAGACTACAATTAAATGTATGTCAAAAAGTCCTTTTGGCCTAAATTTGTTCAAGGGGACATATACTTAAAACTCAATATACTCTCAGATGCAGTTCCTTAAAGGAAAAAAAAGTGAGGGCGACAGCAACAGAAACCAAAACAAACACTCTAAATGTCCCCAGAATATAATCCCAATTAGAGGCAGGAGGAGGAAGTAGGAAGTAGCGAATGTAGAGTCCAAACCTCTGGAGGTCAGAGGGGAGGAGGCCTAGCCACATAACGCTGGGGACGGTCAGACTGCGGGCCTCAAACGACATGGCCTGTGGAAAAAAAAAAAAACACGCACACACAAAACACACACTGTAAAAAATGTCTGTAGATTTTACGGTGAAAAACTGCTAAACCATGACAGTAAAAGACCGTAAAATGATAAGTTAATTCAGTTTCAGTAACAAAGAAACACTGTAAATGTATATATCAGCCACAACAGTATTTTTTACAGTTTTGTTTTTGAAAAATACATTACTCTACTGTAAAATACACTGTAATATGTATTCAACCCTATAAAGCCTGAACCATTAAATAATTGCCAGAAAAGTCTTTTTTTTTTAAACTGGAGTGTTTATTGAACCTGCTGACAGATCATTTAAAAAAAATCTAAAAACAATAGGCATATATGATTTTAATTTGTATCATATTTGATACATCAGTTCTTTTTGTGCAATTTGTTGCTCACAGTTTGTTTTTCTTGAAATAACAAAAACATATCAAACCCAACATTTTTAACCTTTTAAGACTTTACTTTCTTTTAACATTTTCCTCAAACATGCAAAATATTTTTTTCCATATAACACAACATCATACATCTGTTGATATGAAGTTTTCACGCAGCAATGACTGATCCACCAGTGGAATCTGCATATCATTTTTGCTATATCTTGTATTTTTGTGCAATTTGGTGCTCAGTTTTTTTTTCATCAACACATATACATCAGGTTTTTCAGGAAAAAAATATCACACTGATGATGTTTAGGTCTCAAAAACGTGTGTATCAAATATGATACACTTGGCTTTATAGGGTTAATGTAATATATATACAAGCATCACTGTCATTTTTGCATTTATTTTTTGTAAAAATACTTTTTCTCACTGTTAAATGTACTAAATAAACACCATATTTTTAACAAAATATACTGTAATATTTGATGGTAAAATCGTTAATTTATGCGTTTTCATTTATACAGTATTTTCTTGTCTTCTTGTCTTTTTACCGTAATATTTAAGAAAAGTTGCACCATATTTATTACGGTAAAATTCTGGCAACCACAGCTGCCGGTTTTTTACTGTAAAAACAACAGCTTTTTTTTTACAGTGTATATATCAGCCACAACAGTATTTTTTACAGTTTTGTTTTTGAAAAATACATTACTCTACTGTAAAATACACTGTAATATGTATTTAATGTAATATATATACAAGCATCACTGTCATTTTTGCATTTATTTTTTGTAAAAATACTTTTTCTCACTGTTAAATGTACCAAACACCATATTTTTAACAAAATATACTGTAATATTTGATGGTAAAATCGTTAATTTATGCGTTTTTATTTATACAGTATTTTCTTGTCAATTATATGGCAGAACAGCGTTTCTTTTGATGGAAAAACTTTTTATTTATACAGTAAAAAAATGGAATAAAATGGCAATCTTAAACGTGACATCAACAGTGCCAATGTCTTTTTACCGTAATATTTTAAAAAGTTGCACCGTATTTATTACGGTAAAATTCTGGCAACCACAGCTGCCGTTTTTTTACTGTAAAAACAACAGCTTTTTTTTTTACAGTGCACACAAGCCCAGTCACACACACACACACACACACACACACACACACAGAAACCAAAAGCTTATGCACATAACATATCTCAAATAAACACACTAATCAGCACTGTAGCTTCATAATGCGGTTATGCCCAACACATGTTCACAATGAACTCAATCAACACAAGGATGATTACACAAACATCAGAGGGATCAACAAAGACGTTGCCACACAATCACTCAACATTTTCACTCCATGCAATGTCAGTTTAAATATTATGAGATGGATAATTGGCTTTTTTTTTTTTACTTCAAGAGGGGCATAATTACATATCGCTAACAGGGAGACACTGAACAGGCCACATTGGATAATATACAGTACAGGAATAAGTGGCATGGCAGGACTCACCACTGAAGTGCATTTTTTTTAACCATAAAAAAAATATACCGATATTATCGTGAACGATACGATATGGCACACCCCTACTGCATATTCATATTTATTCTGCACTGGAATTCTACTCCCTTAATACATACTCCTTCTTTCGACACTTTATTTGTATTTTTACATTACATTTTATTGTATTTTTATATTTTATTGCTTGAAGTATGCCTAGGTTGTTCTTTTTATTTAATTATTTAATTGTGTTGTTATTGTCTCTGTGTGTAATGCTGCTGCTACACTGTAATTTCCCAGCTTGGGATAAATAAAGTCTATCTATCTATCTAGTTGAGAATTTGTGCTTCAAATGGAGAAACAAGCAAAACAAAATCAGTCATTATAAACACTTTGTTCACTTATCACATCTTTATAAAGAACTGGAAGAAACACAACACATCACTCAACATTTTCACTCCATGCAATGTCAGTTTAAATATTATGAGATGGATAATTGGGTTTTTTTTTTTACTTCAAGAGGGGCATAATTACATATCGCTAACAGGGAGACACTGAACAGGCCACATTGGATAATATACAGTACAGGAATAAGTGGCATGGCAGGACTCACCACTGATCCGTACTTGTAGATACACATGATCTCGATCCCTGGGAAAGTTAGAAGGAGAGACACAGACACGCTGCAATCACTGACATACCAGAGCAATTATCCTCTGAGATGTGTAACGGAGCTTAGAACAAAGTAAGGCATTACATATGTGTCTCGCCATGCAATGGGAAAAGGGTTAGAGGTATGGAGACGGATGGAAACTGAGCCATCCCGCCAGGACGAGATCACGCCAACGGAAATAACAGTCAGACCCGGCACCATGACGTAGCGGACAGGTGCTAACATCTGCTGGCTTAGCGGGACATGCAACCCGACTGTGTGTGTGTGTGTGTGTGCCGAGATGAAAAGATGTTGTAAAACGTGTGGAAATATTTGAAGTATGTGTGAAACTGGTTTGCACTCAGACTGATGATGAGTACCATGAGGGTCAGCGTCCACCAGGGCGAAGATGGGAATGTGCAGCGTGTCCCAGAGCTTTCTCACCATCAACCTGCTGTTCACATCTGGCACTCCTTTACCCTGGCAACACAAACACACCGGTTAATAGCCTGGTTCATTACATACCGTCGTTATGCACTTTATGTGTTCTTTATGCACACTGTTCATTGCACCTTATTTGTTTCATAGCACCAACATTTTTATACTGTATATTCATATTTATTCTGCACTGGAATTCTACTCCTTAATACATACTCCTTCTTTAGACACTTTATTTGTATTTTTACATTACATTTTATTGTATTTTTATATTTTATTGCTTGAAGTATGCCTAGGTTGTTCTTTTAATTTAATTATTTAATTGTGTTGTTATTGTCTCTGTATGTAATGCTGCTGCTACACTGTAATTTCCCAGCTTGGGATAAATAAAGTACATCTATCTATCTATCTATCCATCTATCCATCCATCCATCCATCCATCCATCTATCCATCTATCCATCCATCCATCCAACTATCCGTCCGTCCGTCCATCCATCCGTCCATCCATCCATCTATCTATGTTATGCATACAGAACACCAATACTGCCCTTCTGGCAAAAATGCTTTTTATGAAGAGGGAAACAAACTGTGATTATGATGCAAGGAGACAGCTTTGTGCAGAAGTCGTCATCCAGTAGTCTCTGAAACGTTGCATCCTTCTCCACTATCATGACAAATTTTGCAGATGATACGATATCTGTGCGTGATAAAGGAAAACACAGACCCTGCAACCATGTAGTCTCCTTTCCACACAGAGAGAAATATACAGGTGCATCTCAATACATTAGAATATAACGGAACAGTAAATTTCCAGTAGTTCAAGTCAAATAGCCCCAACCAAGTATTGAGTGCATATAGATGGACATACGTTTCAAAGGGCAACATTTCCATATTAACCTCCTGTGACCCTGCGTCCTCATATGTGGACATTTCATTTTAGGTTTTAAGGACCTTATACTTAATTCTGCTTAACAATAACATGTTGTCCTCAGTAGTACACACACTAAAACCAGATGGCAGCACCTTGCTAAAGCCAATCAACAGCTTATCCCCAGACAAAAGTGGACCAGGTACATAATCTGATCAGATTTTATGGTTAAAACTTGTTCATTTGTGCTTAATAATGTATGTAGCTTGATATTCTGTGCAAGTTTGACTATTTTTAGCAATAGCAACAAGCTACGACACTGCTAATCAGGAAGTACTCATTTGAAAACGAATAGACTTTTACTATCATTCTTCCAAAGAGAGGGAGTAAATGTAAGGAAATAAAAGTTGTATACACTGGTGAATTAATTGTGTTATACAGTAAAATAAACCGATTTTTTTTCTTTTTCAAAAACTACTTCCTATTCAAAGACATTGCTTAGTTTTTGTACTTATCATGTCCTACAAATCCAACATATCAAATATCTAGGAGAAACTAACAATACATACCAAACAAAAGTTTGGGTCTCAGGAGGTTATACATACTTTTAAAATTGGTCATTTGTAATATTCAAAACATTTTTGAGACACTGAATTTTAGGTCTTCATTAAATGTAAGCCATAATCAATATAATTAGAAAAAAATAAATAAATGAAGACATGACATGTTTCATTCTGTGTGTAATGGATCTATATAATGTGTTATTTCCACTTTTTGAATTGATTTACTCACATAAATAAACTTTTCTATGATATTCTAATTTATTGAGATGCACCTGTAAACTAGACAATAGGACACCCTCAGAATACATTAATATACACAGTGAAACTCCCAAACAAATCTCAAAGGATACTTCGAATCCCACCAATGTTTGATGACACTGCAACAGCCTGAAACAGAATCGACCATAAAGATTAGATGTCTGAATTTATCCCTTTCTGCCACAAGCAGGAATCTTATCATTGTTTTGGTAGGAAACACAAGACACTCTGTGGAGCTGGTGAATGTTTTTGGTTATTAACAAATATTAATAAAAACTTCTTTAACCCATAAGAACCCATGGTGACACCCTTGTAAAAAACACTTTAAATCTTCTAGAATCTCAGATTAAACCCATTTAACAATTCTAACCCATTAATAGGGTGTCCTGTATTGCATTTAACTTGTTCTGACCATATTTCCTGTCACAATTTTGATATATAACAAAAAGGCAAATGGTTATTTGTTTTGATTTATTATTAATGTGTTACTTAAAAACAAATCTGAAAAATAATTTGTTGTTAAAACAGCACTATTAACGTCACAATTTTTATATATGTTGTGGAGATGCAAAGAAAAAGGCAAATTTGTGTTTCTGCAAGCAGAAAATGTGTCTAGTTTATTTATTTTAAAATAAGAAATATTACGAACACGAATATCATAAATGTAACGTTTATGTCACATCACAGATCTTTGACATTTTGAGGTAGTATTTTTTATAAAACATCATAAATGTGTTCTATGTGGTCCACTTGGTCTGTGGTATATCCCCCATAATGTTCCTTTAAGGATATTTGGGTCTGGGTTCTTATGGGTTAAAAACAATTTATGAAAACTCCTCAGGGTACCTTTAAAGAGGCAAATCACCCCCAAATCTAGTACTATTTATCCATCTAGATTGTTTAGTTGTGAGTTGCAGAGTGTTGGAGTAATTGGCCAGAGAGTTGTCTGCCTCCTCTCAAATATAATCGAACTAGATGGAACTTTGCCTGTGGTGCTCAATGTGCCAAAAAACACATTTGAAATCTCAACAGCAAGGTCTTTTTCCAGGAATCATGACCTGGTTACTCTAGATCAGCTATTCTCAACCTTGGGGTCGCGAGATGATTTCTGGGGGTCGCCAAATCATTTTGGAAGTCAGCTCTGTCTCCACTGTGTTAAAGTGTTCATGTGTTAATGTGTTTTAGTCTTTTTGGTCACATAATGTCTTTTTTTTGGTCAATTTGTGTCTTTTTTGGTCATTTTGTGTCTTTTTTGATCATTTTGTGGTCAATTTGTGTCTTTTTTGGTCATTTTGTGTCTTTTTTTGATCAATTTGTGGTCAATTTGTGTCTTTTTTGGTCATTGTGTCTTTTTTGGATCATTTTGTGGTCAATTTGTGTCTTTTTCGGTCATTTTGTTTCCTTTTTTGGTAATTTTGTGTCTTTTTTTAGTCATTTTGTGTATTTTTGGTAATATTGTTTCTTTTTTGGGTCATTTTGTGTCTTTTTCTGGTCATTTTGTGTCTTTTTTGGTCATTTCGTGTCTTTTTTTTAATCATTTTGTGGTCAATTTGTGTCTTTTTTGGTCATTTTGTGTCTTTTTTTGATCATGTTGTGGTCAATTTGTGTCTTTTTTGGTCATTTTGTGTCTTTTTTTGATCATTTTGTGTCTTTTTTTTATCAATTTGTGGTCAATTTGTGTCTTTTTTGGTCATTTTGTGTCTTTTTTTGATCATTTTGTGGTCAATTTGTGTCTTTTTTGGTCATTTTGTTTCCTTTTTTGGTCATTTTGTGTCTTTTTTTAGTCATTTTGTGTATTTTTGGTAATATTGTTTCTTTTTTGGGTCATTTTGTGTGTTTTTCTGGTCATTTTGTGTCTTTTTTGGTCATTTCGTGTCTTTTTTTATCATTTTGTGGTCAATTTGTGTCTTTTTTGGTCATTTTGTGTCTTTTTTTGATCATGTTGTGGTCAATTTGTGTCTTTTTTGGTCATTTTGTTTCCTTTTTTGGTAATTTTGTGTCTTTTTTTAGTCATTTTGTGTATTTTTGGTAATATCGTTCTTTTTTGGGTCATTTTGTGTCTTTTTCTGGTCATTTTGTGTCTTTTTTGGTCATTTTGTGTCTTTTTCTGGTCATTTGGTGGTCAATTTGTGTCTTTTTTGGTCATTTTTTGTCTTTTTTTGGGTGATCTGAACTGTGCGTGTGAGATTCTGTTCAGTGAGTGGGGGTCCCGGACAACATGCATGTTAAATTTGGGGTCGCGACTCAAAAAGGTTGAGAACAGCTGCTCTAGATAATCCACAGACTTTATTGTGAGCAGTTTCATGTAGGTACTATTTGCTTATATAGATTACAAAACAGCAAAAATATACTTTTGCTTTTGAGGTAATCTGTCCCTTTAATGTTTCTCAGTATAGTAACATGAAGACTGTTTAGTTTGTTGATGAAACTTACGGCAGAGCAGGAGCGGCAGTCGATCCTTGTGCCGTCCTCCTCCAAATAACACAGATCACCTGAGATTAATCCCTTGGACGTGGCCAACTGGCCACATAAAAGTTGCACACACAAGTTAAAGCATGCTCATATTAACGCCACATATGCACACATTCTTCTCACACTGCCTCTTTGAATTCAACTTCAATTACATTTCTGTTTGATCAGAAGAAGCTTTTTTCCACAGGTGCTTCCCAAGATATAAAACAGGGCTAAATTCTTAAAATACTGCACAAAACTAACAGATTTCACGTGTGGAAAAAATAATAAAGCATATCCTAAGGAATTTTGCAACACGGTTTTAATAACTGAGGTGTGTGTTTTCACCTCGCAATCACACAACACACCGTCTCTCACGTTAACGCGGACAAAAACACACACACTTACCACATGTAGTGATCTGCGGGGAATCTTTAGCATGCAGGAAATATCATCCACTATGCTATCAACAGTTTTTTGTGAACCAAACAGCTGTGTGTTGTTGTAATAGATGTCTCTGTGAAAAAAGAAATCTTTAAATTGAGGTGTAACCCAGCAAAGCACAGCTCCATAAAAAAAAGTGCATGTACAGAAGATATATTTGGAATTTTATCTATTTTTAGTGATAATGACAAATAACCTTTTTGTTGCATACGAGTCGCTCTGCACAAGTCTGTAGATGACGGAGAGAATCTTGAGAATTTGTGCTTAAAATGGAGAAAGAAGCAAAACAAAATCAGTCATTATAAACACTTTGTTCCCTTATCACATCTTTATAAAGAACTCAATTTGTGTCTTTTTTTGGACATTTTGTTTCCTTTTTGGGCCTTTTTGTGTCTTTTTTGGTAATTCTGTGTCTTTTTTTGGTAATTTTGTGTCTTTTTTAAATAATTTTGTGTCTTTTTTAGTAATTTAGTGTCATTTTTTGGTAATTCTGTGTCCTTTTTTTGGTCATTTTGTTTCTTTTTTAAGTATTTTAGTTTTCTTCTATCATTTTGTGTCTTTTTTGATAATTTTGTGGTCAATTTGTGTCTTTTTTTTGGACATTTTGTTTCCTTTTTTGGGCCTTTTTGTGTCTTTTTTGGTAATTCTGTGTCTTTTTTTGGTAATTTTGTGTCTTTTTTAAATAATTTTGTGTCTTTTTTAGTAATTTAGTGTCATTTTTTGGTAATTCTGTCTTTTTTTTGGTCATTTTGTTTCTTTTTTAAGTATTTTAGTTTTCTTCTATCATTTTGTGTCTTTTTTGATAATTTTGTGGTCAATTTGTGTCTTTTTTTTGACATTTTGTTTCCTTTTTTGGGCCTTTTTGTGTCTTTTTTGGTAATTCTGTGTCTTTTTTTGGTAATTTTGTGTCTTTTTTAAATAATTTTGTGTCTTTTTTAGTAATTTAGTGTCATTTTTTTGGTAATTCTGTGTCTTTTTTTGGTCATTTTGTTTCTTTTTTAAGTATTTTAGTTTTCTTCTATCATTTTGTGTCTTTTTTGATAATTTTGTGGTCAATTTGTGTCTTTTTTTTGACATTTTGTTTCCTTTTTTGGGCCTTTTTGTGTCTTTTTTGGTAATTCTGTGTCTTTTTTTGGTAATTTTGTGTCTTTTTTTGGTAATTTTGTGTCTTTTTTAAATAATTTTGTGTCTTTTTTAGTAATTTAGTGTAATTTTTTGGTAATTCTGTGTCTTTTTTTTGGTCATTTAGTTTCTTTTTTAAGTATTTTAGTTTTCTTCTATCATTTTGTGTCTTTTTTGATAATTTTGTGGTCAATTTGTGTCTTTTTTTTTACATTTTGTTTCCTTTTTTGGGCCTTTTTGTGTCTTTTTTGGTAATTCTGTGTCTTTTTTTGGTAATTTTGTGTCTTTTTTAAATAATTTTGTGTCTTTTTTAGTAATTTAGTGTCATTTTTTTGGTAATTCTGTGTCTTTTTTGGTCATTTTGTTTCTTTTTTAAGTATTTTAGTTTTCTTCTATCATTTTGTGTCTTTTTTGGTAATTCTGTTTATTTTTTTGGTTGAGCGGGGGTCGGGGAAAACATGCATGTTAAAAGAACTGGAAGAAACACATTCTATTAATAAAGATATCCATGTGGTAAAATGATGCCTGAAAGCCTCTTTCAACAAATACTGCCCCTGCCAATTTGTCACCTAATACTAAGTCTGACTTTTACTGCCGTTTGTGCAGTTTATGCATGTGTTCACAATGAATATAAATGAAAGCCACATGAAGTACTGCAATACTATAAATGTTTTTGACTAAAAGGAATGTCGGTTGTCAAGAAGAGAAAACATTAACAACAAAAGTGGGTAACGCTTTCTATGAAGACTACATCTATAGTGCATTATGAGCGCATTCATAGTGAATTATAATGCTCATTATAATCAATCATAATGCATTATGACTGCACTCATAAACACATCTAAAGCTTCATGATGCACTATATCGACAGTTATAAATATATCTTATAATGACTTATAAATCCAAGTGTCTTATGAGTGCTCTTACTTATGGCATCCTATGAGTCCTTATAACAATTGATTGTTGAGGTGTGTGTATAGAGGGCTATGAGTAGTTGTAATGTATTATAAGCCTCATCAGTCAGCCTGTAGTTTATAACCAGTCAAGAGCACTCATAAGACACTTGGATTTATAAGTCATTATAAGCTATATTTATAACTGTTGTATAGTGCATCATGAAGCTTTATATGTGTTTATGAGTGCAGTCATAATGCATTATGATGATGAAGCATTATAATTCACTATGAATGATTTTTAATCATTGAATCATGAATCATGAATCATTTTGTGTCTTTTTTTGGTCATTTTGTGTCTTTTTTAAGTAATTTAGTGTTTTTTCAGTCATTTTGTGTCTTTTTTGGTCATTTTGTGTCTCTTTTTTAGTAATTTTGTGTCTTTTTTGTGTCTTTTTTAAGTAATTTAGTTTTTTTCTGTCATTTTGTGTCCTTTTTTTGGTAATTTTGTGTCTTTTTTGGTAATTTTGTGTCTTTTTAAGTCATTTTGTCTGTGTTTTTTGTGTCTTTTTTAAGTAATTTAGATTTTTTGGTCATTTTGATACTGCCTCCAGTGGCCCCCAGGTAATTTGAGTTTGAGACCCCTGCTCTAGAATATTTAAAGTGTTTGTTACATGGGTGTCACCGTGGGTTCTTATGGGTTAAAAAAACAACTGCAGAGAAAAGCATCAAAATTTACTGTTGATCATATCTACCTTTATAATATAGTTCCTTAATATATAGTTTGGATTTACTGAATATAAAAAGGGGTTCATGCTGTTTTTCCTGATTATTCTAATTATCATTTTTGCTAATAAATAAAAAAAAAGTACAAGTGAAACTTTGTTGAGTGCGCACATAATGCACTATAGATGTAGTCTTCATAGAAAGTGTTATGTGGGTATCTTCTCACCAAATTTAGTAGCAGAGGACGGGCAGTCGCTCCGAACGCTGGTGACAGAACTCCCTGAACTCATCTGAAGGCCGACGGCGCTGTCAAAACTCAAGTGGGAAGTAATGAAAGAAAAACATATGCAAATTTAAGTGGAAAAGAAGGGAAGAACAGAAGCCATCAAAGAACATTAAGCTTTGAAAATCAGCTCCCCCACCTGTAAACCATCTAAAATTCCCCACACCCTGAGGGTTTCCAGTACCTCACCTCCTGGTTCCTCTGTGGAACTTTTGGCGCTCAATCTGTTGGATTCTCACATTTAAAAAGGGCCGAGCCAGAACGTGCATTAAGTTTGATCCAAACAAGACCAGACAGTCGTGTCAAACGAGCAATAAGGCCCATTCAAAGGGCCTCAAGATAGATCTGAGGTGTCATGAGGTAATTTATTATGAGGGTTACAAGGAAAAAAACAACAAAGCTGCTGCACTAATTTATATGCATGTTTTTTTTACTTTTCTGGTGCTTTTTGATAAATAGCTGCAGTTTAGTTGATCTCTTTGGGCCTAAGACAACAACACCATTCAGACATTAAATGCAAACAACTCAGACATCTGAAACATGACAAAGGAGACACTGTTTTGTTGTCACAAGCATTGGGTTTAGTATGCTAATCATGTGTTTTTTAATGTAATAGCTGTCTGATAAATGTATTGAAGTAATAAAAACTACACTATTTCCATCTGAAATGTAGTTGAGTAGAAGTATAAAGTAGCATAAATGGAAAATATTTATAAAGTAATAATATAAATAATATAAAGTAATGGTTCAAAACTTTACTTAGTGCAGTACTTGAATAAATGTACTTAGTTATTTGCCAACTGCTTTGTTGTGAGCATGAGGTCTCTGCAGCCTCGTTTCATTAAAGCCTTTTGTAAATTTGTGTTTTTGTGTGTAGGCCAGTGCCTTTCAATTCCTTATCGCTCTGTCATCTTCTAAGCAACAGGAAGTTATTTCAACTTCAATCTCTCTGAACCAAAGTTGGAAGTTACATTTTTTTTTCCCCAAACACCTGGTTGCCTGTGCAGTCTGCTTACAACACCCCTTATACACATTCAGACGGAGATGAAGTGTGTATTAAACAGCAATCTGATCATCTTGTGTGGCCTGACCTCCCACAAAAAACCTAATGGAGGTAAATGTTTATTTATTTCTTTACACAACATTACTGCTTGTGTTTATCTTTTAAAAAGGTCCCGTCTCAATAGCACAAGATGTCTGATGAATGAGCTGAGCCTTTGTTTGTTTGTTTGTTTTCCCTTTAACCCATTGAAGCCTGGAAAGCATTTACGTCGTTTTGTAGTATTTGTATAAGCTCTCAAATACTTTTTGAATTTCATTTCTATCTGCTACAGAGGCTGAAAAATCTATTATTTAGTAGAAGAGTTGACACTTTTTTTTCCAGAATTTCCAGAAAATTAGAGGCTTATTTTAAAATCGCCCAGCGGTTTTTCAGGCCTCAATGGGTTAATTGTATTTACTTATTTTTTGTTATCTGTTTTTTTACTACAATTTTTTAAAATTAAATATTTATATATAGTAAGTTAGGTATTTGTTATTTCTTATTGATTTTATTTATCTATTTTTTTAATTTGTTTATTAATTTACTTATTTTTATTTTTATTATTGTTATTTATTTTATCATTTTATCTATTCTTTTATCACAACCCATCTTTTTTTGTTTTTCCTTTGTTTGTTTATCTTTACTTTTCAACTATATTTGCCAATTTCTTGGGGCTATAGGTGCCTATGGGAGGGGGTTGGTATCTGTTCTGTAGTATGTTGTTTTCACTTGCAATTACTGGTGTATGGAACAGTATTGTTTGTCAGGACAGGTAGAAAAAAAACCTTTTCATGCTTCATCATGTTTAAATAAAGTTACCTGACATTGGCCCAGCTGGACCTGTTGGGCAGTGCCAGGACAGGAGCCTCATCTTTGGAAAGACTTGTCGTTATTCCCAGGATCACGTTTTCTATGCGGTTCAAAATTTCCCTGCTGGAATAAAAGATGCAGTGCTTTAAATATGGGCTAGCAGAAACATAGTAAGTAAGTAAGTAAGTAAGTAAACTTTATTTATGTAGCACCTTTCACAGACAGAAGCCACAAAGTGCTTCACATAGAAATCATACACATAACATAAAAATGTACATACAAGTTTTAAAAGACCAAAACAACAGCAATTTAAACAACCATAGCAGTCCCGAAACAATTAATCAAAAGCCTGAACAAATAAAAATACATGGGACTGCCGTTCAGATTTTTTTTTCTGCTTCAGCAATATGCAGCTATATTGTTATAATGTTAAAATATGAGAAAAACTTTATGGATGAAACAATCAAACAGGGCTGATTGGTTTTAAGCCATTTAACAAATACCTCACGAATAAAGGGAATTCAATTTTGTTCATTAGTTCACAATATTTCCACAGTCTAATACTAGAAATAGAGAGCAAAAGTACTGTTTGGAAAATCTTTGATGGTTGACACATTTATATTGACTCAACAATAATAAATCTGTTTTTGGTCATGACTATTAAAAAAACAACTGCAGAGAAAAGCATCAAAATGTACTGTTGATCATATCTACCTTTATAATATAGTTCCTTAATATATAGTTTGGATTTACTGAATATAAAAAGGGGTTCGTGCTGTTTTTCCTGATTTTTCTAATTATCATTTTTGCTAATAAATAAAAACATTTACAAGTCAAACTTTGTTGAGGTGCATATCTAGCTGTCTCAGACATATCTTTAAAGACTAAACATATTACATTTTTTTAAATCAATTCATATACTTCTGGGTAGCTTGTGAATAGTCTTGAAAAGTCTTAGCTCATCTTAACCTTTATGTCATAATGTATGTTTTGATTATATTTTGAATTATTTATTTGATTTTTTTAACACAAGTAATTTATTATATAAGTAATCTATAGGGTAAAAATAACAATATTTGTCCCTGAATTATAGAGGAGTGAGGAGTAGTATCAGAAAATGGGAATACTCAAATAAAGTTACTCAATAGTTGGGTGGTAACTTGAGTAAATGTACTAAGTTGCGTTCCACCACTACTTGCTGTAAACCTGTAAGTTGTCAATAAAGATTATATCCTGTCTCAAGGGTTTCAAATCAACCAACTCTACACAGGTTTGTTAGACACAGACTTTAATTTATATTTTACCTTAGCTGATTTTTAGCTACATTTCCTTACTCATTCAGCTGTTGCAACATAATCACAGTACAAAGATCCTACAAATCAACCATCATTAATTTCATTATTTACACCAGGGGTCTCAAACTCAAATTACCTGGGAGGCAGTATCAAAGTGACCAAAAAAAGACACACAATTATAAAAAAAGACACAAAATTTAAAAGACACAAAATGACCAAAAAGACACATAATTACCAAAAAAGACACAAAATTATTAAAAAAGACACAAAATTACCAAAAAGGACACAACATTACTAAAACAGACACAAAATTACCAAAAAGGACACATTACTAAAAAAGACACAAAATTATTTAAAAAAGACACGAAATTATTAAAAAAGACACAAAATCATTTAAAAAAAGACACAAAATAAAAAAATAAAAACAAAATTACCAGAAAAAAATAATAATTAGAGGGACCTTCTACACACAAAACGGTAAAGTCCCATTCATATAAAACTCACATTAAACTTTCATATCAAGGTGGGGGCCACAAAATATCGTCACGAGGGCCGCAATTGGCCCGCGGGCCACGAGTTTGAGACCCATGATTTACACCTATGCTTTCCCTGCTGTGACAAATCAAACTGGCATTAGCCACGAAACGCTCTAAGTCTGTTTAACTAAAGTTTAAATAGCTTATCTGCGTGACACATATTCAATCACCAGAATCCCCAAAAATGAGTTTTTATTTATTTTTTTAACGTAAAACTAAACAAAGAGGGACTTTTTTAACTGCTGCCTAAAGTCGCATTCGTCTAAAATAATCACCAGATAATTTGGTCACGACTTAATCCGTAACACCGGAACTCACTGGCTGGTTTCCTCTTCATCACGCCGGGAATCTGTCATGATTTCTGCATTATGCAGAAGTTCAAAACGGAGCTTATCAATTTGTGAAAATTGTTCTGCTAGACGGGATCCCATCGTTCATTAGTAGCAAAATACGAAACGACAGCACGTAAATAAATGAGATACTCGAAGTTCCCGCGTGTTTTTTTAAATCTCGCGTTTTTTGCGCAGCTACACTGATTGGTTGAATTTCGAACCCGGAAGAATTCACCTTGCTATATTATTTTGTTCTGTCCCTTTGTTTTGAAAATATACTGTTTGGTTTCACTGACTTCCCATACACAAAAAAAAAATCAATATTACATTATAAATCTAATTATACTATTGGCAAAATATCACATACATAAATCTCGATACACAAAAAAAAAAATCCCCTCTTTTCTATATTTATAAGTGAAACCAAGCAGTATATTAATTCTATTAAAGACTCTACTAATTTGAAAGCTGCTAAAACTCTGAATATTTGTAATTTTTATAATTTTTTTGTATGACAACCTCTTTATGATTTATTGAAACCCCCTGGCGACGTTCTGATGTATTTTTTTGTATTACACCCAACTGCCTTAATAAAGTTAATTTAAAAAAAAAGAAAAAGAAAAAAAACCTTGCTATATTATTTTGTTCTTTTTTTTTTTTTTTTTTTTAAACTTTATTTAAGTATTCAATTTACAAATTATGTCAAACATTAACACATAACACAATACATAAGAGCTCTTTCACTGATACAAAAACGAAAAGTCAATAAATAAAATAAATGAATTTACAGAATATATTCCCAAAGTCTCAGATAAGATAGAACCTAAATAATAAATAAATAAATAATTAAATACTAATAGCTAATACAAAATCGTTATATCATAAAATGCCAGAGAGTAGCCTACATCAAATATCTTTTCATAGTAATCTAAAAATTGTGTATTCTTTTTATTTTTAACCAGGGCATTTTGTTATTTTGTTTTGCACATAAAAAGACACTACATGACACTACTATAGAAACTACAACTACTTTACTTCCATAATATTTACACGGTAAGGCGATGATATATATAGATATATATGTAGCCTATATTAAGTAATAACAGTAAATCATTAATAACTAAAATTTCGAGGTAGTAGAGTATCTATATTTCCTGCTTATAGTATTCCATTCGACCACTATTCAGAATAGGTAATGCACTTTTTAAAAGACCTTGCACGCCAGAAGTACTTAATAGTAGATGCATGCAATACTTTTACTTGTAATGGAGTATGTTTACATTTTCGAATTACTACTTTTACTTACAGTAATTAAGATATCCAGGGTTGGGCTGGACCTTAGCTTATATCCACACATTCACAGGACAACGTAGAAAGTAATGATTTTTTAGGAATATTTTTCAGTGTATTCTTTATCCTACTGACATACCATTTAAGTTTAATATGCAAACACAAAAAAATGCTTAAAAAAGATTAATAAATAGTTCAAATCTGCCACGTGTCTTCATTTTAAGTGGTTATTAGATTGCACCTTTATAACTAAAGCTACAGGAATAAGTTGTTTATGTTTTTCTGTCCTTTCATTTGCACCTTTAATTTCCTCAGAGCCCTTGTAGCATTGAGTAACTACAGGTACTTTCAACTACACAGGTCTTTATTTGCAGTATTATTTCCACACACACTCACACATCTTCTGCTTTCCTACATACAGTGTTGATACCAATTAATATTTTTTTAAAGATAGAATTAACCTGGGACGTTGTGATATGAAGTGTTGAATACAGCCCTGTTGCATTTAATTTTTTTTATTTGATTTTTTTATTTTGTAAATTTACAGCATCTAGCTGTACTACTTTCCTTCGTGGCTTTTCTCCTTTTGTAATGCGCTTCGCTCCACCTTTTCTCTTTCCCTCTTTCACCTGCTCCAGATGTTCAGTTTGAGCCTGAAGGGGTCAGAGCAGGCACAAACAGGGCTTATACACCACACATGACAATACCCAAACCATAAAATTATTTAATTATGAGAAAGTGGTATGTCTATACTTACTGCATGCAATAATGCTTACTTTGTACGGGCAGCTACAGTGCATATTCAAGTTAAAAAAGAAAAAATATGCAATTTGAAACACAATAAGAATCCAGTCAATAAATCTGTCAGTTAATAACATGAAAAACTATTCTGTATAGGCCTATAATTGTGCATAGAAAACATATTATTTTGAGTTTTGAATGCAGGGCAGTTACTTGTCATGAAGTATTTTTTCAAAGAGTGGTATTGCTGTTAAAGTGAACTTTCTGCAAACAGTCTTCTGCAAACTTTTATGATATGCTGCCAACTCTAAAGTAAACCACTTCTCTTGTGATTTGCTTCTTGACTTTATGTGCTAAATCTTCTCCTCTCTGCATTTGTGCTATCAGGTTCTCACAGACTAACCCACATCAGTACTGATGTCATAGCAGCCTGGAAATGACTGCGAGCTGCTATGAGTCCTCTCCAAGCTAAAGGTCAGTGCACATTTGCAACCTTCGTCCATTAATATGATCCAGGAACGTGTGCGGGCCAGTTAGCACCTCATTGGTGGAGGTAGTAGGCATATATGTTGGTGGTGTTAAGCAAAATCCCCATTAGCACCCTCTGTGGCACTCAGTAACAAGACCCTGGCTTTATGTGTGCTTGCTGCTACTTGTCCAAAGGTGTGTCTACTGTATGTGTGTGTGTGTGTGTGTGTGTGTGTGTGTGTGTGTGTGTGTGTGTGGTGGTTTGCAGTAGGGTGGGTCAGGAGTAATTGACTGTGGTTAGAGTCCTTGAAAAACCAAATATATATTGTATCTGTCAGCCACGTGGAAGTGATTTTTACATATAATTTGGATGCTTGTGTGTTACAATAATGCTGGCCAACATGTGTTTTAGGGCTCAGTGTGATGCTATTAATGTTACTCATTCTGTTTGTAGCAGTTCAGTTCAGTGTATCAGACAGCTGCTGACTAATTACAGCTGTTTAAGATCCAAACATTAAAATGACATTAAATGAATACGATGCCTTGAGGAAATCCCACATATTGCTTCATCGCCAACCTTTCAAAACATGTCTGTGTCTCTTTCTTGCATCATGCTTTAATCATGTCACTCTATTGTTAAAGCAGAGAAATGTGCCTAGATTCTAAAACTATTAGGTCATCCAGAGTCCCCACCTTCAAGAGTTGCTGGCAGGCATGCTGTGTGTGTTTGCGGAGGCACTGCGGTCTTTCTTTCACAGTGTGAAGGCCTGATCAGAGTGTGTGGGAGCCGGGATCTAAAGAGAAGAGGTCCACGCCCCTGACCTGACCCTGAATATTTCCTAATGTGCAGCTTTACCAAAGGTCCCCCTTTCCCCTGAGTGGCTTTGACAAGCTGCTTCCGTAGTAATGGCTCTTAATTTCTGAGTAATTGCTATCTCTAGGTGATGAGGGACAACCCCTCACCCAAGCTGAAAAAAAACTTCAACATGTGGAAGACCGCAGGTTGTGGGGGTCCTTTTTCTTTCTGTTCCAGAAAGGCTGAGACCCCTGCTGTTCCTTTGGCCCGGGAGAGATTTGTGTCGAGTGTGAGGCCCTAACCTGAGGAGACAGAGTGCAACGAGTCATGTGCTTGTCTCGGGATGAGTGTTTGTGCTGGGCAGGAGGGGGGGAAACGTGGGGGAAGTAGGGGGCTGCGGGGTCAGAGGAAAGAGAGTGGGGGCACTCGCTGCAGGTGAGGGGGATTAGCTGCAGCTAGAGGCCCAAAGAAACTAAATACAGATCTGTCAACCTAATCCTCACAAATAGAAAACAGAGCTGCCCTCCCTTCACAATCCACATAGTTCAGCACATCCACCTCCTGCTCCTCTGCCCCCCCCCCCCACTTTCTACCTCAGGCCCTCTTACTCCTCTGTTTCTCATCAGCTTTTGGCCCGGGCCAGTCTGGCTATGCCGCCTCCTCTCTAATGGCTCCTCAGACCAGCATCCCCTAAAGAGGAGCTGACTGATCACCCAGGGTCCTCTCTGATTGACAGACCAGCACAGCCTCACAGAGTGATGAGAGCAAGAGTCAAAGGGGCAAGGCCTCTCTCTGCACAGACAACCATCTAAACGGGGACCTCTGCCTTGAGCTGCATGGAACTAGGTCGACGTTTATCAGGCCCTCACACCTCAGTAATGGATGCTGATAAGTATGTGGCTGGATCAAGAGACCAGCTCAGTGTCAAGCCTGGACTCTGTGCTGATGACACTAGTGACAAGTGCCTGAGTGATAACATCCTGCAATGGATAAGCTCTGCTAAGCCAGGCATTTTGGAAAGCTTAGCTAAAATGCTATCTCTGACTGTCAGTGACACCAACTATAACTGATGGGTCTGGCTGGCTTGCTGAGAGCAATGAATCAGATCCAAACTACTCCGGTGTTCCCTGGTGCCATATCCAGCTGCAGACAGACACAGGAGTGACTGATAGGATACAGAGTGATGGCAAGGAGGATAGCAAGGTGCAGCATTTCAAATAAGATACTTATTTTTTTTATTTAACCTTTATTTAACCAGGGAATATCCCATTGAGTTTAAGAACCTCTTTTTCTTTAAGGGAGCCCTGGCCAAGAGGCAGCAAACACAGAATACAGTTACATATTTACATAACATACAGACCTTAAACACGTCATGAGAAACAAGTACATGTTATGGAATTGGCCTCAATAACTCTTAGTTTGGATTTAAAAGTGCTCAAAGTAACAAATTCAGTTAATTTCCATTCTTTCTGGAGCATATTCCAGCATAAGGTGCAGAGTAAACAAATGCCCTTTTACCCAACTCCAATATATCAACACTGTGTATATATATATATATATATATATATATATATATATATATATATATATATATACACTACCGGTCAAAAGTTTTAGAACACCCCAATTTTTCCAGTTTTTTGTTGAAATTCAAGCAGTTCAAGTCAAATGAACAGCTTGAAAGGGTACAAAGGTAAGTGGTGAACTGCCAGAGGTAAATAAAAAAAGGTAAGCTTAACCAAAACTGAAAAATAATGTACATTTCAGTATTATACAAGTAGGCCTTTTTCAGGGAACAAGAAATGGGTTAACAACTTAACTCTATGGAGTCTTGGGCTATTTTGTCCATTTTTGAATTCTTTTCATGTCTTTGTAAGTCATTTTGTGTCTTTTGGTGTCTTTTTTTGTCATTTTGTGTCTTTTTTTAGTCATTTTGTGTCTTTTTTTAGTCCTTTAGTCCAACATAAAATGTGATTTTGAATCTTTTTTTAACTTTCAAAACACTATCATGCTCAATAAAGAATTTTAAATGTTGCAAATGTGCATTAATTTCAGAGTACACTGAGACATTAAACTGCATCATTTTCAACTAAATTCTGGAAAAGTTGGTGTGTTCTAAAACTTTTGACCAGTAGTGTCCATATATATATACATATATATACATTGTGAAACATGCTGAACCTTTATGGGATTTACAAAGTGAAGTATTTTGAAGCTGTTTCATATGCCCACCCCCTCTCTTTCCTCTGCCTGTCTCACAGCTGTGTCTCATATGTTCATGAGGCCCCTGGAAGTGTGAGACACCAGAAGGGGAACATTTGCAATAGCTCAGCTCCACCTGGTTTGGCTGTTTTAACAGGCCGCTGGTTTGTGCAGTGCACACAGTGGGGTTACGCCAAAAACGTAGACAAGGGCGGACAGGACAGCCAGACAGGGAGGAGGGGAGAGGAAAAAATGTGCCTCCACCCTCTCCTGTCCTTGCACCCCGACCCCACACTGCTTCATTTGAGGGTCAGTTTACCCTGAAAAAAGTTTTACTGTATCGTCTGTGGGTCTGCTTGGTCGGACCCCCCTCCACCGAACCTCATCCGCCTCCCCGCATACACAGGCCTTCAAAGGACTGCTGCCTGCTGCTCTCTGAGGCAACACATGAAATAAATATTAATTTGACCTCTGACCGCATGCTTTGAGCTCCTAAATAGAGATAAGCAGGCAGATGGAAAAAGCACCAACTCTTTCCGTAGATAAGAAGGAAGAGAAACAGGGAGAAGTATTATTTGCAGATGAAAAGTGTTTTCTTGTTTTCTTGTGGGGGCTTGAAAAAGTTTCCAGGGGTGTTTCACTGCACTGCTGTGTGGTCTTCTTTGGAGCTTAGTATCATGCTCCAACCTGTTGGAGAGGGGAGGTGTGCATTTGTGCAGATTGTCTTAGATCATAGTGGGAAGAGTGAATGTGTGTGCTCTTAAAATGCCCGAGGCCAAATACTGAATTTGAGCTCAATGAAATGTGGAGATGGAATATTTCTTAAACAGAGAACAGGAAGTATTATCAGTGTATGTTTAATTTTACTACTTAATCATCTTAACCCTATAAAGCCAAGTGTATCATATTTGATACACAAGTTTTTGAGACCTAAACATCATCAGTGTGATATTTTTTTCCTGAAAAACCTGATGTATACATGTGTTGAAGAAAAAAAAAACCGAGCACAAAATTGCACAAAAATACAAGCTATAGCAAAAATGATATGCAGATTCAACTGGTGGATCAGTCATTGCTGCGTGAAAACTTCATATCAGCAGATGTATGATGTTGTGTTATATGGAAAAAAATATTTTGCATGTTTGAGGAAAATGTTAAAAGAAAGTAAAGTCTTAAAAGGTTAAAAATGTTGGGTTTTATATGTTTTTGTTAGTTCAAGAAAAACAAACTGTGAGCAACAAATTGCACAAAAAGAACTGATGTATCAAATATGATACAAATTAAAATCATATATGCCTATTGTTTTTAGATTTTTTTTAAATGATCTGTCAGCAGGTTCAATAAACACTCCAGTTTAAAAAAAAAAAAAGAATTTTCTGGCAATTATTTAATGGTTCAGGCTTTATAGGGTTAAATGTAATGGCACAGGCCTTGACAGTGCATATGACTGAATGTGTAATTCTCATCAGAAATGTTATTGAGTAGGATAAACCCCTTGAGAGGAATCCTCTGGTTTTCGAGGGGGTCCTAAAGTACATTACAAAACAAAACACTCAACAATTTACAGACATACAACAACAAAGACAACAGGCATCAACACAAACATAACAAACAAAAAATGAACACAAGAATAATCACAACCTCTCAATGGCCACAAGTTGGCCATAACATTAGCCTAGTAAAACTGAAAGAAGAAACATAATATTATTGTGAATTGAAATTGCATTTTTAAAGATAAAAAAAAAATAAAAAAAAAATAAAAAATATGACATAATATTATCTGAAACATGTGCAGTTTAACTCAAAATAAGAAGACAGGGCATATTTAAAACTATGAAAAGACGTCAATGATCGTATGTTTAAAGGAAAATTATTCCTCCGATGGCGCTTTGAACTTAAATGCTTTTTTACCAATTGTTTTATTCACTGTAGGAATGAAAAAGAAATACTGAGATGAGTGTCGTGATTGATATGTTGAGGAATATGGAATCAAAAATTGTTTTAAATAAACAGGATAATTGCAATGTATACATTTAAAAATAAACTGTAGCCAGTGAATATGTCTTCTTATATTGAGTGTGTATATCTTAGACAAAATATAGAGTTCAGCGTTAAATTATGCCTGTTCTTTTGGCATTTTTTTTTTTCTTTGTGTGTGTCGTCGACTGAAGGTTCAAACACTATTTGTTCTGCTTTTCTGCTTTAGTTCTCCTTGTCAAAGGCCCCTCAGTGCAGCTCACCCAGCCTGGCCTCAGCCTGTGCCCGCTGTTTACTGTGACTGTCATCAGGCACATGGAGGCCCAAACAAAGGGGGGTCTGTTCCTATTATCCTGCCCAGGATTGTCAGCCCCTCTCTGGGCACAGACCAAGCCAAGGGCTGGGGGTTGTTGGAGCAGCACCGGGGGGTTTGACCTCGCCAACCTTACAGCAAGGGTGAGAGAGCAAGAGAGTGAGTGTAAGACAATGAGAAATTTGGAAAGAAAGTAAGAGAGAGAGAAAGAGAGGAAGATGTATAGTTCTATCTGAAACCAAGAGCCTTTCAAGTCCCCTGTCGGAAACTGCTGTAATGTAAACACCTGCGGCCATTAGCTGATTCTATCTGAGGCACCGGATAGAAATGTTTATATGTTACAGGCTACTACTGAAAGGCCATTTAAAAGCAAATAGAGGATTAGATATACAGAATGAGTAGTGGCAGGCTATGTAAGCTTTCAGGCTTTAAGCCATGTTGAATTGTCATTGGAAAAAGAGGAGTGGAACGCCTTTGAAGACAAGAACAACCACATTAAATGGGCAGGAAGGTGAGCTAAGTGTAGAATACCCCAAGACACGCTCTGCCTCCTTTCCTCCCTTCCTCTGTTTGCAATCATAGCTTAAGCCGTCTGGCAGCCTCCCTTGCTGTGCCATTGAAGTCTAATTTTATTGTCATAAAAATCACCTGGCAAGCTGTAGCCCTAAAACATCTCAACTACAGAGCCCTTAAAACTCCACTCTCTGCGTAGCGAAAAGGTTTTAGGAGGCCTGTCTAGATTAAGCGGTCGTTCTTCTGCATCTGAAATCCCTTGGCCTGTGTCAAACAAGAGCTGAGCGCACAAGAGGGTCAGGAGCGTTCCATTAAAGTGTGGTGTTTAAGAGGTGCTGGGGCCAGGGGGGCAGATGGAGGGATGAAGCAGCTGCCAAACATCTGCACCCCTCCTTCGCAGTCTGTTCTCTGTCTGTGCACCGCTGCTTTTGTCACAAACTTCCTGCTCTAGCAGTGGGGATAGCAAGCTTGGATATCTTCAAAAATGCAGCGTGAAATGGCTGTTGTGAGGCTTTAATACTGCCTCTTTGACATCAAAAGACGACTGACTTTTAAGTCTCACAGCCACGCGAACCAAGGTATTCAGAGTGCACCTGCAGATTGCAGAGTAACTATTATAGTGGCAGCGTTGCAACTGCATGTTGCAACCTCTCCCACAGTATTGAAGCATTCACCCACACAGGCAAATAATTACTCTGTGATATGAAGTCTGTTATTTTCCATAAGCACACTGAACGCTGAAAGGCTTATTGTCACTGTCTGGACATCTGTCATTATTGAATCCACACAAGCATACAGGCACCACAAGGAATTGTGGGAAAAGAATGACGAAATGTGCTTTATGATAAACTGGAGCATCATGATACAAACCTCGTCCTAATCCGTTTTGTATTTGCACATCAAGCCTCAAGCCTTTCTCCAACTGGTAACAAAGGCCAACTTCGCTCTCGCCCCATTAGAAACCACAACATACTCTCTCTCTCTCTCTCTCTCTCTCTCTCTCTCTCTCCCTCTCTCTCTCTCTCCTGCTCCTCCCAGCACACTGCGCCTCCTCAGAACTTGTTCGTGTCTCTCCCGGTGTCTGCTCGCAGCCTCCTCTCTGCAGTTGCAGGCTGCACTACAGTTGGTAGCTGTTGGCTGTGGATGAGGACAGAGGTCCGCGCGAGCACGGTCTTTTAAGTTAAATTGATGTTTGATTCGGGAGCACTTCCCTCAACATGAGGGTCCGTACCTGACTTTTGGATATTGTACACAGGCTGCCTGTTGCTACAACTTCAATATCCATTTCCCAGAGTTTCGGCGAACAGAATTGGGCGCAATTACGCACGGGCGAGTACCATGGCACCGATTTTGGATAGACGTGCTCCGGCTTTGCTCTTGGTTTGGAGCTACTGCGTGCTGGCGGATACCGCTTTTACGAACTTTACTTTGGACAACGAGTTCCACTCCAGTTTCATCCACCGCCGACTGAAGAGCCAGGAGCGCAGAGAGATGCAGCGGGAGATCCTGTCTATCCTGGGGCTGCCGCACCGGCCGCGACCCCACCTCCACGGAAAGCACAACGCTGCCCCGATGTTTATGTTGGACTTGTACAACGCTATGTCCATAGAGGGGGACGAGGACAGATACTCCTATCCCTACAAGCCCGTCTTCACCACCCAGGGGCCCCCAATAGCCAGCCTGCAAGACAACAACTTCTTGAACGACGCTGACATGGTCATGAGCTTTGTCAATTTGGGTAGGCTCCTCATTCTCTCACCATATGCATGACCAAAAACTACTGAAAATACAATGTACAATATTTATAGACCTGTTGAAATGATAATTACCACCAGTAATCAGTCACTCTCAATTCTCTCCAGCAATAAGTGAGAAAAAGTTGCATATAGTTATTGAGGTAATACTTCGGACTGTCCCAGACATTTGTGGCTCCTGAAGTAGAAATAGAAATTATTACCCACACACTGTCACGCATTTTTGTCTTGAAGTTTCTGTGGCTGTTCTGTCCATAGGCCTGTGTATGCTACAGGGGCCACCAGGGCTTCATTAGCAGGGAGAATTAATTACTGTATTTTCATCCACTTGTTGCAACTCACTGATGGTTTTTAAGACCTGCTGTGATTATCTGAGTAAAAAGGATATCTATGAGTCAAAGGTGAAAGTAGAATCATTGTGGATTTTATCTTGTTACTTCACCTTAAGGAGCAGCATGTATTTTTATGATGTTACACTAACATGTACACACAGGACACCAGCACAACAACCACGTTTGCATACAACTACATGCAGCTATCCAGCTAATACCAGGAGTGTCACATTCCAGTGTTCATCTCTGTTAAACAGCTGTGCAACCAGCTAATGTTCAGGTGCTGGAGCTGTGGATGATGGAGCAGCCAGCAGCTAATATGTCAACCATGTGTTATCTAAAGAATGAGTAAGTCAACAGCAGAGTTGGTTCAAAGTGCACTCTGTCCTCCCTTTATACTAATCTGGAGACATTCCGATAGAGACTAAAGTAAAGTTACTTTCAGCGGGTCACAGGATGAGACATTGTGTTGTACGATGCATGTCACCGCAATAAAGTAGTTTAGTTTTGGTGGTAAGTGTTGTTCCCTGGTGCTAATGTGCTAATTTAATCAGAGTGTTTATTGAAATCACACAGTCTTGGAATATTTTATTGCTGTCAGAACAATCAGAGGTTATGAAGTGCAAATAATCACATTAGCAGGCGGTGTCAGATGTTAGGACAGATAGATAAACACATCATTATAATTTAATTTGTGCAACAAATTATGCAATCTCTGCAACAGCTCCACTTGTGTTCCAGATGAGTAGCTGTATTTAATTTTAGAATATTAAAGGGACAGTTCTCCAAAATTCCCAAATCTTTTTTTTTTTCTCATGTAGGAACTGATTTCTTTTTTAGTATAGTTCTGACATGACATTGCTCACAAAAAGCTCTGTGAATAAGCTTAAGTAATTGGGTCATGATATCTGGAGAGAGACAATGCTCTTCAGGTTTTACTTTTTTTTTTTTTTTGCACTTTGAGCACCTCAAGCAAAGTGTCACATAGTTCCAGAGAAGGCCAATATCTTCTTTGAGCTTTTGGTTATTTTGTGTCTTTTTTGATGGTTTTGTGTCTCTTTTGGTCGTTTTCTGTCTCTTTTTTTGGTCGTTTTGTGACTCTCTTGGTCATTTTAGGTCCTTTGTTAGGTCCTTTGGTCTGATTTCTTTTTTAGTATAGTTCTGACATGACATTGCTCACAAAAAGCTCTGTGAATAAGCTTAAGTTATTGGGTCATGATATCTGGAAAGAGACAATGCTCTTCAGGTTTTACTTTCTTTTTTTTTTGCACTTTGAGCACCTCAAGCAAAGTGTCGCATAGTTCCAGAGAAGGCCAATATCTTCAGCTCCCAACAAAACAATCTAGACTGATAAATAGAACTACAAGTATATTTATATATTTTGATAAAACTGACATTTTATCCTTTATCATAACTTGGCATACAGTCAGATGTTTGCAAGCCACCAGAGTTTTTGTGACATTCTGCCATGAGTTGGAAGTTTACGTTCAATCCTGGAAAGATCATTGTTGGAGCGTCTTGGCAAGGCAGAGGGAGGTGACACTGGTTCCTCCAGTGCAGTGTGTAATTACTGTGGGAGCTGCTGCATTGTGACTATTTTTGACAGGCTGTGACACAGATGGATTTGACCACAGAGACTCGCAAAGTCAAGGGCCTCATAGTCGAGGGCCGAAAAGCTGACAAGAAAGAGTGGAGGCTTTGAGAGAGAAAGACGATGGAGATGGTTGGGACTCAGTCCGTTCTTTTGCAAGGATGATGCTTAAAGCAGACAGAAAATCTAAACAAAAATGGGTCAAATTAGCTGGAGAGAACATTTTATTTAATATATTAGAGGATCGTGGAAAGAAAGTCACACTGCCTGCCTGAAATTTTGTGGCTAACGTAATTACTGATGGCATTTGTCCAGGTTGAGTCTTCCTCATGGCTAGTTCAGTGTTTCCAAACATGTCCCTCGTTTGGCTATAAAGTGAGCATTTGTCATTGCAATGTGTGTGCTATCTGCCACATGTTGCATCTGTCAGTAGGGTTCATTGTTAGGTTTCTCCCCGAGTCGCATGTAATAACATCAAATATGTGTCCAGGCAGCTTGATTCGAAACAGCAGATCGTATGCTGTTTCATTACCCTTCACATGAGAGAGAGACAGAGAAGTAAGTGATGGCTATCGAATGGATTGACTATTTCCTCTCCAAATTCCTTCCTTTCCACATTTGCTCGTTGTGGGTTTGTTTTCTTATTTAGGTTGTCTGAGAGCAAAATGAGTGTGGCTTTTATTTAAAAACTGTCCCTCAAAGCTCTGCATGTCTCCATAAGTACCGTGCCAAGGTGCATTAGTCAGACTTTGCACACTGGTTGCTGCTTCCCGAGAGTCTCGTTTTCATGCACGGGTTTGTTATTTTATTTAAGGCTCAATACTATGACAAGGAAGTATCTGATTTGACTGCGGCTCCACCATAGAGCTGCATAGAATGCAAACAAAATCAAAGAGCGTATCTCAGTTCATTAATATTAAAATGTTTTACTAGCATACTAGTACTTCCTTTTCCTTCCTGATTGCCACTCAGGGGAGCTGCTACACTTTGTTGTCAGCTCGTGTGAGTGTTGCAGCCAGCTACACTGTAAAAAATATTCTGTTTAATTTGCGGTAAAATACCGGCAGCTGTGGTTGCCAGAACTTTACCGTAAAAAATACAGTGAGTGGGTTTTCTACTGTAAATTTAAATGTAAATATCAGCTAAATCTGTCATTTAGACAGAAAAATCACTTGCCATTTTATCCCTATTAATTCCCTGATAATTTTACATATCTTTTTGGTCATTTTTATGTCTTTTTTTGAAAATTTCATGTCTCTTTTGGTCGTTTTCTGTCTTTTTTTTTTGTCATTTTGTGTCTTTTTAGATAGTTTTGTGTCTCTTTTGGTCGTTTTTGTGTCTTTTTTGATGGTTTTGTGTCTCTTTTGGTCATTTTCTGTCTCTTTTTTGGTCATTTTGTGTCTTTTTTGATGGTTTTGTGTCTCTTTTGGTCGTTTTCTGTCTTTTTTTTGGTCATTTTGTGTCTTTTTTGATGGTTTTGTGTCTCTTTTGGTCGTTTTCTGTCTCTTTTTTTGGTCGTTTTGTGACTCTTTTGGACATTTTAGGTCCTTTGTTAGGTCCTTTGGTCTGCTATTATTTTTAGGGTAGTTATGTCCTTGTGACGTTATGGTATTTCTCCATTCATTTTAAATGAAAAATCTAATATTTTTTACAGCAAAACTGTGTTTTCTAAAGTTTATGACAGAAAAAAGTAAAAGTTTTGTGCTATTCTTTGATTTACGGTAATTAAAAGTGTCTACTACGGTGATATTACATTTTTAATTTTACGCCCTATTTCTGATATAATTTGACAGTGTTTTACTGTAATTTCTACAAACATTTTTTACAGTGTAGGGCGGGTGTGGGCTTTGGGACAAACCCCAGGTCAGGGACGTCCTCTCACTGAGTCACTTAAGTTTTAAAAGTCCAGCTGTGTAAATGGCTTACAGCATACATTCAGAATGTACACTGCTACACGAAACACAGGACACCCAGACCATGGGTGTGTACCTGACACGCTATGATAACACGCCAGCAAGTTAACGCAACACACACATCCCCTGTCTCTCAAGGTGGCGTCAGGATTATATACAAAAAGATACAAGAAAGGTGCATTTTAACATATTACATTCCAACATGTTTTAAAAAATGTCTGTTTATCTGCCTTTAAACACATACACTACCGGTCAAAAGTTTTAGAACACCCCAATTTTTCCAGTTTTTTATTGAAATTCAAGCAGTTAAAGTCAAATGAACAGCTTGAAAGGGTACAAAGGTAAGTGGTGAACTGCCAGAGGTAAATAAAAAAAGGTAAGCTTAACCAAAACTGAAAGATAATGTACATTTCAGAATTATACAAGTAGGCCTTTTTCAGGGAACAAGAAATGGGTTAACAACTTAACTCTATGGAGTCTTGGGCTATTTTGTCCATTTTTGAATTCTTTTCATGTCTTTGTAAGTCATTTTGTGTCTTTTTTTAGTCATTTTGTGTCTTTTGGTGTCTTTTTTTGTCATTTTGTATCTTTTTTTGGTCATTTTGTGTCTTTTTTTAGTCATTTTGTGTCTTTTGGTGTCTTTTTTGTTACTTTGTGTCTTTTTTTTGTCATTTTATGTCTTTTTTTTGTCATTTTGTGTCTTTTGGTATCTTTTTTTGTCATTTTGTGTCTTTTTTTGGTCATTTTGTGTCTTTTTTTAGTCATTTTGTGTCTTTTGGTGTCTTTTTTGTTATTTTGTGTCTTTTTTTGGTCATTTTGTGTCTTTTTTTAGTCATTTTGTGTCTTTTGGTGTCTTTTTTTGTCATTTTGTGTCTTTTTTTTTGTAATTTTGTGTCTTTTTTTAGTCATTTTGTGTCTTTGGTGTCTTTTTTTTGTCATTTTGTGTCTTTTTTTTGTCATTTTGTGTCTTTTTTTAGTCCTTTAGTCCAACATAAAATGTGATTTTGAATCTTTTTTTTACTTTCAAAACACTATCATGCTCAATAAAGAATTTTAAATGTTGCAAATGTGCATTAATTTCAGAGTACACTGAGACATTAAACTGCATCATTTTCAATTAAATTCTGGAAAAGTTGGTGTGTTCTAAAACTTTTGACCAGTAGTGTATGTGCTCGTACACATACACATCCTTTCTGTAACTATTATTTAATGTCGTCCCAGTGGTCTCTGGCAGCATTAGCCCTCAGCCACTGTGAATTAAGGCATTTCCTCTTTAACAAACCACAGCTTCCAGGGCTTTTGCCCGCTTTGGCCTGTGCTGAACTACAGTTCAGTTCAGTTCATGTTAAACTCTCACAGAGTCTGGTCATACACATCCATCCAAGACACACACACAAACACTCATAATGCCCAACCTGTAAGGCCCATTTACACCTCGTAGACCACAGGAAAGAGCTGTGACTTGGCCGTCTGCTATTCGCATCCTGGATGACTGAAACAGTAGCAACATCATCACCTGTGTTTGTTTGTGTGGGAGGGAAGGGGGCTGTAGTCTTTTACTGTAAAATGTTATCATGAGGGTGTGTTAGTCACCGCTTCCTTATTTTGTCTGTTCTCGTGCAGTCTGGCATGGATTAACGTAGCCTTAGGTGAGTCTGAGGAAAAGAGGCAACTCTACATTCCACTTTTGTGCGTGTGTGTATAAAAGGGCGAGCCAAAGAGTCAATATCACGGTTCATTCATCTTCAGTGGATTAATGTTGTGATGGCATAGACCTATTATAAAAAAGAATGATCCTGGCAAAACGAAAGTAGGGAATACCCTCAGGCTTAACCTCCTGAGACCCTGCGTCCTCATATGTGGACATTTCATTTTAGGTTTTCTGGACCTTATATTTCATTCTGCTTAACTATAACTATGCACTCTAGAATAAGAACAATACATCAATCAGTGTAAAATCAGATGGCAGCATCTTGGTAAAGTCAATTAACAGCTTTTAGCCAGACAAAAGTGGACCAGGTACCAAATCTGATCAGATTTTATGGCTAAAACTTGTGTATTTGTGCTTAATAATGTTTGTAGTTTGATGTTCTGTGCAAGTTTGACTATTTTTAGCATTAGCAACAAGTTCCAACTCTGCTAATCAGGAAGTATTCATTTGAAAACGAATAGACTTTTACTATCATTCTTCAAATGAGAGGGTGTAAATGTAAGGAAATAAAAAGTTTTATTCACTAGTGAATTAATTGCATTATACAGTAAAATTAATCCATTATTTTTTTTCAAAAACTACTTCCTGTACAAAGACAATGCTTAGTTTTTGTATTTATCAGGTCCTACAAATCCAAAATATCTAGGAGAAACTGACAATACATACCAAACAAAAGCTTGGCTCTCAGGAGGTTAAACATTTTACACATATGGGGAGTTTAACAATAACACACTATATTGCATTGATTTATTTGTTTGGATGCACCAATATATCGGCCGACATTCGCCTTGTTGACTGTCTTTGGCCTATCGGGAAATGAGGTGACATTCACAGAGGGCAGAGGCAAATATTTATCTCTGATGTGTTGCATCAATTTTATGCTGGCTAAATGTTATGTTGGTTGTAAAACTGTATGTGGTAGGACTCGGACCAAAATGTCCTTTTAAAAAAAGTTCTGTTATTTTTTGTAATGAAGATGTATTTTTCCCCAAACAAACAGGGTTATAAATAACAAAAACAGTGGCCACATTGTTATTTTAAACATATATATCAGTAACGGCCCAGAATATCTATTTATTTGATTGTTTTACAATTGCTTTTGCATAATAGTATCTGCTTCAGTTTCAGAGACTTGTTGTGTGCATTCTGGCTCACTGTGAGACTTTCATGGTTTACTGTTCCTTTAGATCAGCTGTTCTCAACCTTGGGGTCGGGACCCCAATTGGGGTCGCGAGATGATTTCTGGGGGTCGCCAAATCATTTTGGAAGTCAGCTCTGTCTCCACTGTGTTCATGTGTTTTAGTCTTTTTGGTCACTTAATGTCTTTTTTTTGTCATTTTGTGTCTTCTTATGATCATTTTGTGGTCAATTTGTGTCTTTTTTTGGTAATTTTGTGTCTTTTTTTGGTAATTTTATGTCTTTTTTTTGGTAATTTTGTGTCTTTTTTGGTAATTTTGTGTCTTTTCTGGTCATTTTGTGTCTTTTTTGCTCATTTTGTGTCTTTTCTTTATCATTTTGTGGTCAGTTTGTGTCTTTTTTGGTCATTTTGTTTCCTTTTTTTGGTCATTTTGTTTCTTTTTTTGTATGATCTGAACTGTGCGTGTGAGATTGTGTTCAGTGAGCGGGGGTCGCGGACAACATGCATGTTAAATTGGGGGTCGCGACTCAAAAAGGTTGAGAACTACTGCTTTAGATAATATTTGTTAATTCTGAAGCTTTTTCGGTAACTAAACCGCGACTTTAGACTCATGCATGCATGATGTTGAGGCTGCAAATCAGCCTCTTTGCATGGAAACTGTTGTAAAGTAAAAGCATTAAAACAGTGAACAAATATCAAGCCACTGAAACATATGTGCTACCAGGGTGCCTTTAATTGCTCAGTGTTATTCTGCTGTTAATCTGCACCAGATGTGATACATTTCACTAAACAGAGTTAAGAAAAGCAGTACACAAACAAAGCACCACTGCTTTCTTTCCCTCATTGTTGCAATATGCAACATTTTAATTGCACCCAATTTCAGGCCGTGATGTGGCACATGGTGACCAGTTTTAATTTTGTGTCCTGTTGAAGCTTTGCCTGTATTTAACTAGCGAGTTGAGGCTGTGATGAGAGAATGGAGAGGTATCATAACAGAGTTGGCTGAGTGAGTCAGTGCACTAGCAGGTAATTATCCTCTGCGTTACCTTGGTGACCTGACAGGGCACCACCTGGCCCTCCAACATTCACGGCCCTCCGTCTGCTCCCATAGGAGCTGCCAGTTCTCTCTGCTTTATAGAACGTGTTAATAGGAAGGTAATGGAGGACAGAGAGGGGGGGAGAAAAGTCTAACTGAGGAATTAGTTTGGATTTATTAGAGGTTTTGGCAGCTTTGTGTCACCGACTCACACACTCGAAAGCAGTTGTGTCACACTACAGTCACGCTAGAGGCACGCACCTCTAGTTTTATAGCCGTTAGCAGAAAAGGAGTAGAGCTCCACACTTGTAATGTCAAATGAATAGTTCCAATATCTGTCTTTTTAAAAAAAACACACTCGTATCTCCTGTTCATTCCCTCCCCACCCTCCTCTCTATTGCTCCTTGCATTCCTCCTCACAGTGGGCTGCCTGTGGTGCTGAGGTTAATACAGATGTTTTCCTCTGTCTGCAGGCCAAAGCAGCTGTGCAGAGAAACTTTATCTTTGTAGAGTCCAACAAGTCCCCTCATCTTGACCTCCACCATCACGTCTGGCCCCGTCTCCAGTCTGTCCCACACGCAACACCATCTGATACCAAATTTCCCTCCCGACCCTCCTGAACCAACAGTATTGATTATCAGCACTGGCCTCCTAGTTTTAATTAGTTAGTTGTCATACGGTCCCAGCGGTGTTGTGTGGTGTTTAGTCTCCAACCTCCTGCTCTGGCCCTCACCTCGAGGGGTTTAAACCTCCCGTGCTTCCAGACATAAAACATTTCAACACTTACTCAAGTTCTTCTGTGTGTTTTTCCACTCCCCAGCTCTTTTTCTCTCACCTACACACATGCACACATACGTACACTCATGCACACACTTCCTCTGAACCCAAAACACAGCTTTCACTTTCGCTCGACTTAATTTCTTGCTCCCATAAACATACAAACATGCTTGTACTTCTTGTCCATTGTTGAGTTGATGGATTTGTCTGACTCTAGAAGCTGCTTCCCAAATGTGTTTGAGGAGGCTTCTCATCACATCAGAAAATTAAAACACGTAAAGTATGTGCTGAAGGGCCAGTCATTCCTCTGTCCTTGACACTGTTAGTACGCCTTTCTCCCTCCCGTAGATTTATGTAATCGCTTCTGTATACACTTCCAGTGAACTAAAAGCACATGCTTGTGTATGTACACGCATGGATATGTGTGTACAGAAACGCACACACACACTTTAGGTTTTTTTTGCCCAGAGGAATGTTTCTGGAGCTAATTAGTGTTATTGAGTGCATGTTTTATTGCCTTCTGCTGGACAGGGAGTGAGCAGAAGCAGAGGAATGTAACAGTTGGTACAGATAGCCCTGCCTCCCTGTCAGGTAATTTCTCCTAATGCTTTCAGCAGTTTGATGCATTACGCTGAGGTCTGGTGTGTAAATAAATACCACAAATGGAGACAAAGAATCTCTTCCTTCTTGAGCTTCAGGCAGCTTTAAAAAAGTCCAAAGCCACAGAGATCCAGGAAAATCTTGCTTTTTTCCATGTGTTATCTCCCAGATTCACCTGTTGGACCCAGGAGTCCAGAATGACATCTGGATGCACGTTGCAGAGCCTCTTGGCCAGGCTAAGGCACTTGCTGGGAGGGATGATGAAACACTCTGCGGGTGGGACTTGACAATGTGGCGAGTGGTCAAAAGGCCCAGATGTACGAAGCAGCGGGCGTCCTAGCTCTGCTACAATGATGGACGGAGCTCCTTCATGCCAGGAATGTTGGGCTTTTGGATAATTTAACCTCCTGTTTTGACTTCTTTTACTTACGGTCTCTCCAAATTCACACAAGCTGCCTTTTAAACAACATCCGACCATTGCATTTATAAAGAGAGTTATTGATGCATTATCATAGCCTGGCTAACACCAGACTATTCTCAAATGAGGTCTAGTCTGGCAACGAGCAATGCATTTCTCCGTAGAGGAGGCGTGGTTTATGATCCTCCGGAGCCGTTTATTGGATGCTTAGAATGTCTATCAAAGCGTCTGTAGGTAGCTCTTAGCCAATCAGATCAGTTATACCAGATGACGTAGTAGAGCAACAGAGATGGATGTTTGTTGTGTGTGTGTCTGTGAGAGAGTGTTGTTTGCTGCTTTGCTCCTCCAGTTCTCGCTTTCTGCAAGATTATTTATTTTCACGCTTTATTCCCCCTCATGTCATTCAGCCACACACATCCACTGATTTTATGGACAATAAACAAGCTGCTGCGGGCCTCTAGGCGGCTCCGCTGTCCGCGGTAGCGGGGCTATTAGCCGCTAGCGACGCTAATAGCCCCGCTACCATAACGCCGGTGATCTCAGCGGAGCCGCTGAGAGCCGCTTCAACTTTCGCTCTAAACTATTTAAAACACCATCTACAGCTAAAGAGAGTTTCGCGTCTGCAGCAGCCATGTTGGATCCGGAAAACTACAAGCTTCCAAGTGCTGAGTAGTACGCGCCATCGTCTCACCGTCCCTCCCCGCTCTGTGATTGGATCCCTAAAACAGGGATCCAATCACTAAGATCACTAAGAATCCTTCCTGGTTTCCAGACTCCGCCGCAGTTCGAAATTAAATTCGAGCGCGCAAGGCAGTCTGGGTATACCCAGGCTAGCATTATCAAAGAAATGCAACAGAATGAATTATAAACCTGTTTAGCTACTTCTCTTTCATCTGGGTTACTTTGGCCTTGCCTTATCAGTGACCGGCAGCATATAAGCCTCCCCTGCACTTCTATGACGGCGGGTACCAAGCAGAGAAGCTGAGAGAGCAGATGTGGGCCAGAGCACAGCCAGAGATCCTGGGACCAACAGCTCCACTGCTGCAAAAACAAATACAGCACTCTTTGCTTGGTACTGGGGCACTGACAGAGAGAAGAGGGAAGGCTGGAGGAGAGGGGAAAGGTGAATCACAAATGGATGCTGTGCATTTCTTTAAACCAAGTGCATTTCTTTCTTTATTCCTTTTCCTCGTGGGAACAGAATGTGCTCTAGAAAATTCCTGTTAGGGCAGTTATGTGTGTGTTTGTGCATAGAAAAACACTATTTTAGAGCCACTTACCCTGCCCATTCACCAGCTGCAATGTGTGGTGTGTGTTAGTTCTTCTAGCGGAAGATTGCGATAGCGGAAGCTCGTAATACTGACCAGACTCCTCAACAGGTTCCAACAGCCAAATCAAAGCTTGTAAAAGCCAAGCAACAACTGTATGCAAGTGTTTTTATGATAAGTGATGAAATTTTGAATCTGTTCAGCGTTGAATATGAACTGCATGCGGCAGGTTTCTATTTATTTAGGCCAGGGTGCAGCTGTGTTTCCCTCGCGTTTCCTCCACAGCTATTTTGTTTATTTTAAAAAGCAATGGGCTGTAATTAAACAAAATAAACAACAAGCTGTTAAAATCCGGGTGCCAATGTGCCCGTCATGTGTGCATAAGATGCCGCTCTGGGATGCAGGAGGAAATCATAAACATTTTTATGTAGACACCGGGAAATCTGTGTCTCTTTGTGCCAATGTGCGTATTGTATGTGGATTTTCCTGAGGTCTATAATAAGAGGTGGCTTGGCTGGTCGAGGAGGGTGTGGTCCCTGTGGCCACAAAATTAAAGAACATAAAAACAAGGGGATGAGGGGAAGAGTGAGAGGGGGAAACTGAATGGCTGTGGTTCCACGTCTCTGAGTTGTTTTATCCTGCAGTTAAGAGGAAGTGCAGATGGTTACTGTGGCATTAGCACAGAGAGATCGCTGCTCGGCACAAATCTCTGCGCACCCCTTCATCCCCGTCTCTCACATTATATCACACCACAGAACAATGGCCGCTGACGATTTAGGATGTGGTTCCTTAGTTGTCACCGTTGCCTTTCACTAATGTGCAATCTCTCTTGACAGACTTCTGAGAAGACATGGTGATGTCTCAGTTCCAATTTTGGTTATGACTCAATTTGTCCTGCAGGACCTTTAGTCACTGTAGTGTGGGCTCTTTAGAATCACCACTTTGGCTTACGGTAAAGGAGGGGTTCATCCAAAATATAAAAATATATGTTTTCTCACTACCACTAATCGTATCAAAAAAGCCTCAAGTAAGACGAGAAGATCGATATTTATCATGTCTGTCAGTGCGATTTACAAAGCTAGGGGAGGAAACAGCTAGTCCGACTCTATCTGTACACTGTAAAAAATGTTTGTAGAAATAACAGTAAAACACTGTCAAATACATCAGAAATAGGGCGTAAATAGACACTAGACACTTTTAATTACCGTAAATCAAAGAATAGCATAAAACTTTTACTTTTTTCTGTCATCGACTGGAAGAAACACACAGTTTTGCTGTAAAAATATAACATTTTCATGCAAAATTTATGGAGATATTCCATGATGTGTGAATGAATGACACAATTACCCTTAAAATAACAGGAATATTCAGTCTAAATTACAGTTTTTGCTGATATTTACATTTAAATTTACAGTGGAAAACCCACTCACTGTAATTTTTACGGTGAAGTTCTGGCAACCACAGCTGCCGGAATTTTACCGTAAATTAAACAGATTATTTTTTACAGTGTAGGTAATTTAATATCATTGCGAACACCTCTTTATTTCTGTATCGTTGGTTTTATTCATACAAAAAACAATTTGTAAAAATAATAGTTTGGGGGTTTTATAGTGAGTCATTTATTCTTATTGGAATATCTCGGCGATTGCCTGGAAACTGCTCCCAGCCAAGAATTACACCTCTTATCAGAACTAGTCACTCTGGTGTCACACACGTCGGTCAGCTTAAATACACAAGAAAACTTTAATCACAGGAACAGTTGTCATGTGTGCGGTTGGCTGCCAAAAACCCAAAAGGTACTAATACATTACATTAAAAGAAATCCGTGAAATAGCCACGGATTTTGCTTAACTCAAAATCCGTGGAATAGCCACGGAATTGCTCAAATTTCCGTGAAACTGACACGGATTTCGCTACAATGCAAGTTAAAGACAGTTAATACGTTTTCCTATTGGTTTGTTCCAAGTCACGTGACTTTCGAGGTCCCAGCGGTCAGAACAAAAAACATGGCGGACAGTTCTCTCATTTTTAGTGAAAAATCAATATTTTGACTTAGTTTCTGCATAAAAATGGATTTTGATCACATTTCTAGCGAGAAATATATGTTTTATTTTCTAAATATTCACTCAGTGAATGTACATAATCACTTTGTATGTTGGAATAGCCACGGGATATGACTGGCATTAACTTGCATTGTAGCGAAATCCGTGTCAGTTTCACGGAAATTTGAGCGATTCCGTGGCTATTCCACGGATTTTGAGTTAAGCGAAATCCGTGGCTATTTCACGGATTTCTGTGAGACCATGTTGCTGACAGATATGAAAGTGGTATCTTCTTTTCTAACTCTCTGCTCGAAAGTGAATGAGCGCATTTCCCTAATTATTTCTTTTTAAATGAAAACTATCTGCACAGCTACATACCAGTAGGTAATTTGTGAGTTTATTAGTTTGGATGAACTGATCTTTCAGCACAGCTGCTGCGGAGGACGAAGGTAGAGCGCCAAAGAGAGTCAGATACATTCCTGTGAGTTCCAGGCTGTTACATATCCAGTATAAATCTCTGGTCCATGATGCCCAGTGAAGCATGAGGTGGAACCCAGCACTACAGTTTATGGGTGCAGAGGGCAAGCATGTTTGATGGCTGCAGTGAGAGGGAGGGGTCAGCAGAGCTGCTGTGAGTATAATCTGAGACCTCTCCATGGCCTTCGGGCATCAGAGCTCAGAAAACTTTGGTTTGACCACAAAGTCTTAAATGTAAAGACTTTTCTTCCTGTGGTTGCTGCTTCTACTCGCACACCGGCTCAAAAGCACATGTGATCGTGCACACACACGCTGTGGTGAGCTAATGATCGTTAAGTGTGAGTAAGTTATAGCATGAAACTCCGCTGACCCTTTCCCAGGGAGCCAGTGCTGTCAGGCCCTACAGCAGGACAAATACATCACACAGGCATGATGTCATCAGTAGTCGCCAGTGGGCAGGATGTTTCCTAACGTGGTAATCGCCCTACTGTGGGTAGTCACCCGGTACCCAAGAGATCAAACCCTTTCTACTCTTTATAGGATAAACATCTTGAGCAATCTGCCCCTTCCTTGCACTTCATTTTTCTTCCTCTCTCTCCTTTTAGCTTACGGAAACTATGACTTACTTATTCCCAGTACTGTGCTTAAAACATTGTTGAAGTAGGAGCATGAAGAGAGAGACAGATCATTATGGTGCATCAATTAAATTTGTAGGGCTCTGTGTTGTGTTACAGTCCCCCTTATTTAAACACAGATAAAATCATCTGACCCTGATTTGACTTTTTACTTTCTGAGTTTCTGGTTCTGGGAATCAGGTGTGCTATTTTAAAATCTTACTGCTGGTCTACAAAGCTCTGAATGGTCTCGGACCAAACTACATGCTTGATCTGCTCCTTCTCTATGAAGCATCGAGACCCCTTAAGTCATCTGGAACTGGCTTGTTGCGTGTCCCAAAAACAAGAACTAAGCGGGGTGAGGCAGCTTTCAGTTATTCTGCTCCTCACCTGTGGAACAAACTACCTGTAGATCTGAGGTCAGCTCCTTTAAATCAGGACTAAAAACACTATAGTTTACTGCAGCGTACTCTTAACTTTAACACTTATCTGCTCTACTCTACTGCCCTTACTTTTTAACTACACAATGTTTGACTTGTGCTTTTTATTATTTTATCTCTTTTTTTTTAATCCTGCTGTATCTTATTTTATCCTATTTATACTTTTATTTCTATTTCCCTGTTTTAATTGACTGTTTTTACTGTTTTCAATTGTGTCTTGCTGTTTTTAATGTGTATGTAAAGCACTTTGAATTACCTTGTGTTGAATTGTGCTATACAAATAAACTGGCCTTGCCTTGCCTTGCCTTTGAGTTAATGGGCTCGATAAAGATAGATAGATAGATAGATAGATAGATAGATAGATAGATAGATAGATAGATAGATAGATAGATAGATAGATAGATAGATAGATAGATAGATAGATAGATAGATAGATAGATAGATAGATAGATAGATAGATAGATAGATAGATAGATAGATAGATAGATAGATAGATAGATAGATGTCACCATAGGTTCCTATGGGTTAAGAAAAGGCAAAGGGTACATGCTTGTTTAAATATTTTAAGGTGTCAAAATGAGAAATACCGTCATTATCACAGCGTAACTAAACTATATTAGATAGATAGATAGATAGATAGAGAGAGAGAGAGAGAGAGAGAGAGCGAGAGATAGATAGATAGATAGATAGATAGATAGATAGATAGATAGATAGATAGATAGATAGATAGAGAGATAGATAGATTACTTTATTCATCCACGAAGGGAAATTCGGTTGTCACAGCAGTCCGGTATTCAAGTACAATAAAATACAATAGAATAAAATACTGAGTTGAAATACTACCTTGTGTTGAATTGTGCTATACAAATAAACTGGCCTTGCCTTGCCTTGCCTTTGAGTTAATGGGCTCTACAGGGATGCAGAGTGAGGTGCAGATAATGGGTGCACAGTTATCTCAAGAGAACTGGAGGTGGGATGGGAGGAGGGAGGGGAGTTAAGCTGTCGGTTGAGCAAAGTGAGAGTGGTGCCAAGGGTGAGATCCCCCTCCTGCAGAGCAGCGGAAGCGTGCGAGGCGGGACTGAAGGGTGTGAGGGTGCCGAACAGACACTTGGGCTAATTCGAGCCGTCAGATTTGCCCGCTGCTAGTCCGGAGCTTGAGGTGTCAGAGAAGTGTCTTAGGTCTCCAGGGCTGGCAGGAGAGGGGGAGAGGAAGTAGAGGAGAGGGGAAAAGAGTGGAGAAATGCCAGAAGCTCATTGGTGTTTTAATCGTCGACATAAATATAGATCACCAACAGACAGACAAAACAAAAATATTTATCAAATAAGGATACATTCCTTTTCAGCAAAACCTTTGGTTCCTCCCATCTAGATGGTTTTTAGATTATGTATCTATGTTTTCTGTTTTTAGCTGTTTTTCTTTTTTTTAAAATCATTTTTATAATTAGAATTAACCTGTAGCACTTTGAGATTTCCTGTAATGTAAAGTGCATTACAAATAAAATGTATTATTATTATTTATTATTACATTTAAATTAAATGCAATTCAGAAATCATGTCTGTAGAAAAGTGAACCTCAGCTCAACTGTGGTTATTTAAGTGCCTTTAACTTGCATTCCATCTAATGGCCAGCAGGGGGCGACTCCACCAATTGGAATAAGAATAAGAAGTCTGGTTGTATAAATGTCAATGAGAAAATGACCTCAGTAAACATTGTCCTAATGAGTTTATGGCTTCGATTGCAAGTACCAAGTCTTTTTTGATATAGCATAATGTTCATTTTGTAAATTATCACCTAAATTAGAGTAAAATAGACGTGTGTTTTCAGTTCGTGAAATTTAATCATAACAACTTAGTCACCTCAAAATGTTTGATGACGGTAAGCTATCAGCCAATGCTAGCTAGAACTGGCGTGAGCTGATAGCATAGCTTCCTTCTCGCCAACTTCATCCAATTTGGTCACTTCTGGCAAAAAAAACCAAAATGCCAAACTCTAGGCTTGTAAAACCAGAGTCCACAAACCAATTGGTGACATCACGGTGACTAAATCCACTTCTTTTATGTAGTCTATGATGACAGGCTGAGACTCTCAGCAGTAGAGAATAAAAGTCGTACGCCCTGTGGGAAGCATAAATCTTGCAAAATGCTAACAGTGTTGATACGGTAATAACCCTCTGGTGTCCAGGTGCACTGTAGGTTTGGGGGACGGAGAAGTCGTCATTATCCCGACATCTCTGATGTGTGCTGCTGTGCACGTGTGTGGCCCACACAAGTCAAATGATGTGGGATAACTTTGCATCCTCAGCAGTTTGTATAAAAAGCAAATCAGACGTCAGACCAAATGATAAAAGCAGCTCAATGTGTATGTGTATACGTTTGTGTGTTTGTGTGTGTTTGTCTCTTTGCATGTGTGTGTTGTTGCATCTCTAATTATGGATTACAGAAAGCCATAATGATTGTGTTACCGTACTGTGACGCACAAGACCGTTCGCTTCACAGGAAACACTTTGTGATAGTTTGTGTGTGTGTGTGTGTCTGTCTGTGTGTGTGTAAGAGAGAGAGAGGAGCAGCAACCGATCCGGACGCTGACTACTCAGAATGAAGGGCTCATAAGCCATGACAGGGTGTGTTCCCCATGTTTGCGGTGTGTGTATGTTTGCGACTCAGGTGGGGCGATGGCTACTCACTTCCTCCCAGAGGAAGTCATAAATGCACCCGCTTGGCTTTGACTGTGCCTCTTCCCCTCATCTAATGACTGCCATACTGCTATAATGGCTTGTAAGAGAAAGAAACAAGAGAAGAGACAAAGGCAAAATCGTACTAACCTAAACATAAAGCTACACACTCTGTAGGCTGCTCTCATTTCCTCTTAAACTGTACAGATACAATTCATATATTGAGGTGTGGAAATGGAAAGTGATGCGAGAGAGAGAAATAGTTTGTGTGGGAGTTTCACAGCAGCATCCAGCTGTTCTCACATGGAAAGATAAAGAGGTTTTATAGTGAAGGGGCGGGCGGCGGCTCCGCAGGCTACAGAACAGGTCTGGCTTTCTCCCCAGAGGGAGTGCACCTGCACTGGGCTACAGGAGGAGGGAAAGGTCCCTGGTGTGGAAGAAGAAAAAAACAGGAGAATGTGTTAAAAAGCATCAAAACATAAAATAATTGGATGGATGATCAAATTTAAATTACTTTGTTATATATTCATCACTTAGTAATAATATTAATAACATAGCAATTATTATTATTATTATTATATATACTGTTGCTGCCATTATTACTATATACTGTAATATACTACTATTATTATTATACCGGCCTTATTTATTATTATTATTATTACTATTATTATTATATATTATATGTCATATTATTTTACTTATAATTACTTTATTTATATTTTTCATTTTATTTTTATATTGTTTATTATCTATTATTACATATTATATTATATATATTATATACTGCACTATTATTATTATTAGTCACTATAGCATTGTTGCATCATATCACCAGTTTAATTATTACCATCATCTTGTCAACCATCCTACCAACTGATGATCTTTTTTAACTTCTTAAGTGTCCTTGTTCTATTCTGTGTTTTTTTCTATTGTTGTTTTTATTTATGCTACCTCAGTATTTTATTCTATTGTATTTTATTGTACTTGAATACCGGACTGCTGTGACAACCGAATTTCCCTTCGGGGATGAATAAAGTAATCTATCTATCTATCTATCTATCTATCTATCTATCTATCTATCTCTCTATCTCTCTATCTATCTATCTATCTATCTATCTATCTATCTATCTATCTATCTATCTATCTATCTATCTATCTATCTATCTATCTATCTCAGCTTTAGAATCTTGCAATATCAAATCAGTGTAATGCTTAAAAAATGGGACTTGGAGTGTTGGTGGCTTGATGAAAGCTCTGATTGGCAGAGTGGACCACAGCTGGATTTGGCGCAAATATAGACAGAAAATGAGCTAGTGATGTTAAATTGATAAAGGTCTGACTCCATTGTTTTCAGGAAGAGTCAAACTGCTTTTTAAACCAGTCCAGTGTGTGCCCAAAGCACATCGAGGACAATTGGAGCCTAAAGCTAGGCCATCAAATGGCCAACAGAGAGCAGAGCTGTCCCTCATTGAAGAGTAATTAGATCCTTTCTTTACTCCTGCTCTGGCCAATCATCTCACAGTGCTGCCTTTGTATAATGTCCTTCAGCAACTGGGTTTAATAGAGACATAAATGAAAGGGGGTGGAGGGGAGAGAGTCCACTGGGAAAACTACATAAGAGGAAAGAGGGGAAACAGGGCCGAGGAAGACAAAGAGGCAGGTGTGCAGTGAAAAAAATAACACTGGTTGTGTAGTGAAACATGCATAACATTTACATCATAGCACACTTATATTACTAACAGCTGGTACTGAACATGTGCTGTCATCAGAAATTCTTTTGAATTGTAATGTGTGTGTGTGTGTGTGTGTGTGTGTGCGCGCACGAGTGTGATGATAGCTTGGCAGAGTTCCTGTTTTTTTTTTTCAACCAAAGTTGTGCAGAGTTCAGATGCAGTTGACTCCGATAAAGATAGATAGATAGATAGATAGATAGATAGATAGATAGATAGATAGATAGATAGATAGATAGATAGATAGATAGATAGATAGATAGATAGATAGATAGATAGATAGATAGATAGATAGATAGATAGATAGATAGATAGATAGATAGATAGATAGATAGATAGATAGATAGATAGATAGATAGATAGATAGATAGATAGATAGATAGATAGATTACTTTATTCATCCCCGAAGGGAAATTCGGTTGTCACAGCAGTCCGGTATTCAAGTACAATAAAATACAATAGAATAAAATACTGAGGTAGCATAAATAAAAACAACAATAGAAAAAAACACAGAATAGAACAAGAACAAGGACACTTAAGAAGTTAAGAAAAGAACATCGTGTACAGAACATGTTGCACAGACTTAATTAAAACATCTTTGTTTGCAACAGATCTTCATGAGAAATCACACCATGATGTTTCTAATATATTTTTCAATGAAATGAGAATAATGTTGGCACTAAATTGTAAGTATGTTAGCTTGCCAATGTTTAACTCCAAGCGCTGGGCCTCCAGCCAAAAATAAAATTTCAGAAACATCAGGGTGATGTCTCTTTTGCTAATTGCTTCTTGGTTTGACCGCCAAACACTAAGATTCAATTTTCAATTATATAATATAATTTGCACCACTTTTTTCCCTGTAAAGCACTTTGTAATCTTTGGTAAATAAGGCAGGGAGGGACTCTCTAAAGTATATAGACAGTGCTTGAAATGCCACCAGGGATCTGAGTAGATGATGTATTGTTTTGATAGCTTCTATATCATTTTGTGTGTATATATATATATATATATATATACACTACTGGTCAAAAGTTTTAGAACACACCAACTTTTCCAGAATTTAATTGAAAATTATGCAGTTTAATGTGTCAGTGTACTCCGAAATTAATGCACATTTGCAACATTTAAAATTCTTTATTGAGCATGATAGTGTTTTGAAAGTTAAAAAAAAGATTCAAAATCACATTTTATGTTGGACTAAAGGACTAAAAAAAAACAACACAAAATGACCAAAAAAAGACACAAAATGACAAAAAAAAGACACCAAAAGACACAAAATTACGAAAAAAAGACACAAAATGACCCAAAAAAGACACAAAATGACAAAAAAAGACACCAAAAGACACAAAATGACAAAAAAAAGACACAAAATGACAAAAAAAGAAACAAAATGACCAAAAAAAGACACAAAATGACAAAAAAAAGACACCAAAAGACACAAAAGGACTAAAAAAAGACACAAAATGACCAAAAAAAAGACACAAAATGACAAAAAAAGACACCAAAAGACACAAAATGACTAAAAAAAGACAGAAAATGACCAAAAAAAGACACAAAATGACTTACAAAGACATGAAAAGAATTCAAAAATGGACAAAATAGCCCAAGACTCCATAGAGTTAAGTTGTTAACCCATTTCTTGTTCCCTGAAAAAGGCCTACTTGTATAATTCTGAAATGTACATTATTTTTCAGTTTTGGTTAAGCTTACCTTTTTTTTATTTACCTCTGGCAGTTCACCACTTACCTTTGTACCCTTTCAAGCTGTTCATTTGACTTGAACTGCTTGAATTTCAATAAAAAACTGGAAAAATTGGGGTGTCCTAAAACTTTTGACCTGTAGTGTATATATATATATATATATATATATATATATATATATATATATATATGGGTGCATGTATGTGTGTGCGGTCTGTCTGACAGTTGATAAAGAGGGAGGTGGAGGGAGAGCCAGAAGATGATGAGAGACAAGGCACTGACCCCTGGGATGTCCTGCTGGGACATGAGAGGAGCAGGGTCAGGGGGGCCACGTCTTGGGGGTACAGGGGGCTGGGATGTGGGGACGAGAGAGAGGAGGGGATGGGGTACAGCAAACATGAAGCCCCCAACTCATGAGAACCAGATGAAGGGCAGACTGGATGACTCTCTGGGGCTATGAGAGGAAGAAAGGGAGAAGAAAGGGGCTCATAAAGCTGTCAGAGTCCGCCTGCATCTCTCTATCATGGCTCAGTGTGCGCCAGATGCATTGCTCCAAGTGCTGGTCCTCATGAATGTTTCAATCATAAGCCAACATATGTACTGCATATCTATAGATGTTTTTAATCTGAGGCTGACCCATAGTCTGACAAGCTATGTCAGCTTCCTGCTAACAACGGAGGTTGATGGACTGTGGAGGAAGAATAAAATGTAGAAAATAGGAGAGGAAAGAGAAGTTTGGTATGAAAAACATGTTTGAAAACATGTTTCTCTGTAAGATGCAACTCAATACCACAAAAAAAAACTTTTTAGTTTAATATAAAGCCACATTACACCTCTGTGGACTGTAGGCTGTATAAATATGTCCAGTCTAGGCTCTCCCTGGACACCTTTTGTATCCAACATGGTCTCACAGGAATCCGTGAAATAGCCACGGATTTCGCTTAACTCAAAATCCGTGGAATAGCCACGGAATCGCTCAAATTTCCGTGAAACTGACACGGATTTCGCTACAATGCAAGTTAATGACAGTCATATATCGTGGCTATTCCAACCATACAAAGTGATTATGTACATTCACTGAGTGAATATTTAGAAAATAAAACATATATTTCTCGTTAGAAATGTGATCAAAATCCATTTTTATGCAGAAACTAAGTCAAAATATTGATTTTTCACTAAAAATGAGAGAACTGTCCGCCATGTTTTTTGTTCTGACCGCTGGGACCTTGAAAGTCACGTGACTTGGAACAAACCAATAGCCACGGGATATGACTGTCATTAACTTGCATTGTAGCCAAATCCGTGTCAGTTTCACGGAAATTTGAGCGATTCCGTGGCTATTCCACGGATTTTGAGTTAAGCGAAATCCGTGGCTATTTCACGGATTTCTGTGAGACCAGGTTGTTTGTATCCCTGCTTTTGTATCCCTACAGTACAGTTTTCATGTTTTCTTTTTCTGTTTTGCTTTGCAGTGGAACACGATAAGGAATTCCTACCAGTCCGGCGGCATCACAGAGAGTTCAGATTCGACCTATCACGGATACCGGAGGGTGAGGCGGTCACTGCTGCTGAGTTTCGTATATATAAAGACTTCATACACGAACGATTTGATAACGAGACCTTCCGCATCAGCATCTACCAGGTGTTAGAGGAACACACTGATAGGTGAGAATGGGTATATGGTTTATTTTCTTGTCAGTAATGTATGTTACAATATCGTAAACCAACACGTCAACATTTTTCATGTTTCTTTCTCACTTTTTCTTGAATAGTGCTGAAATCGGCCTTACTGGTTTATGTACAAATGGCCCCTCATCAGCCTTAGCTGTTCAGTGATACTAGCAAATTTGACAGTAGCATGCTAACACTTTATCAAAACATGAACATGGTCAACAGTATAACTGTCAAACATCACCATGTAAGAATTGTCTTTGTGAGCAAGTTAGCACACTGGTGTTAGCATTTATCTCCAAGCACTGCTGTGCCTGAATAAGGCCTCACAAAGCTGAAGAGTGGCTGACTTGACTCTTAATATAAAGTTATTTATTAAAAAATTCGCATTCACTCATACCATTTTCTTAATTGTGAGTAATTGCTGCATTTTCTTTGTTTCATATCATCAGCCTCATCACATTTTAACTTGTCGTAATAGGAGAAGCACAGGTGTTGCTAATACCACTAACAAGTGTCCTAGTAAGCAATTAGATCAGGGGTGGGCAATTAATTTTCCCAAGGGGCCACATGACCAATACCACGAAGGTCGCAGGGGCCGGACCAAAACTCTGAACTAAATTCTGCTCAATGTTAATGTTATCGCTTTATAAAATATAGTAAATTATCTGGTTTTGAGCTGCTACTGATAGGAACACATGTTATGATGAGACTGTTAATGTGGAGTAAATCAAATATAGCAGTAAAAAGTAGTAAATACTCCAATCACTATATCACTATTCCATTTATTTTAAATACAACTGTAAATGACCTTTAGCAAGGTTCATATTTATGTTTTTGTATTATATAGCTTGTTTTTTCATGTTTGTACATTTTCAAGGTGTTTCACAATGTTGTGATGCTTTTTTTTTGAAAAGGTGCCGTCCAGTGTAAAACGGGTGCTTTAATTTTGAAAGGTAGTGACAGGAAATAACCGGTCGAACGGTAAATAATGAGTGCGTAGTAATTCATATAAAGTTTATATAAAGTATCTAAAGGCTTCTATAGTGGCTGACTGACAGGACACAAGGTTTGTTAAAGTTTAAAGTTTAAAGTGTAAAAGTGCTTGTTAGCTCTAGTGCTAATGATAATGTTTGCTATTGTTTTTCAAAATAAAAGCACTGCGGTTATATTGATTTCTAATTTCTTGGTAACCTCAAGCGGGCCCAGGTCTGCATTAGAATGTAGTAACATGCACAATACTCAGACAATTAATTCATCATTTGAGAAGCTCAACATATTATTTAAAAAAAAAGCATATATTGCAGCCCTTACTTTGAAGCTTCTCCAGTCAGGTCTTGGCCCCACCATCTTCATGTGGCTAATCTGGGCCGTCCAGAAGGTGTATGTAACTCGGGAATGGCCCATGTCCTGCTCTCCTCGACCCCTCCTGAAGGTTTCTGTTGTCCAGTGGGAACAACACAGTCATTTATTCCTTTGCCAGAGACGGGCCTGGGTACATGAATGAACCAGAGCTCTCTGACACACTATCTGCCCAGTCAGAAAATAGGTCGGGATACATGAATGGCCACATGAAGAACAAGGGATTTTAGTCTCTGATGGTGAAAGAGTAGAAAATCCAGAGTTCAGTGTCGGACAATAGGATTGGCTTGGATATGCACTATTTCACTCACTACTTTTCACACAGTTTTTTCCTGTTCTGCAGCTGTGTTTTTTTCTCTCCCGCTTTCTTTCTCTCTCTTTCTCTCTCTCTCTCTCTCTTTTTGGCTTTCTGGCTCTCCCACAAATTCCAGCCAGTGATGGACTGTGTGTAGTGTATGAAAGGACCGGTCATTTATAAAGCCATTATTGTCAATTAAGAAAATGAAGTGTTCCCCTGGGCCTCACCATCTGGAGCCCACCCTCCCTCCCGCACTGCCTTTCTTGCTCCATCTCTCTGTCTTTGTTTCACTCCGTCACACTCCTCCGACTCCCTCTCTCCACTCCATTACTTTGCTTTGCGCTTCGGTCACTTAGCGTTAAACTCTGTCACATGGTTTCGACCTATGTTTCTGTAATTGTGCATGTAATCCCTGTTGACTTTTGTTTGTGTCTGACTTTAAGTGTCAACTTTTATTGTCTTCCTCGTCCTCTCCAGGGAGTCGGACTTGTTTCTGCTGGACTCCCGGGTGATCTGGGCAGCAGAGGAGGGCTGGTTGGTGTTTGACGTGACAGCCACTAGTAACCACTGGGTCCTGAACCCTGGCAGGAACCTGGGTCTGCAGCTCGCCCTGGAGACCACAAATGGTGAGTGTCACTCAGAACAGTGTATTCCATGACACACTAGAAGTCACAGGTGTCCATGTTATTCTATGAAGTTGCTTTAGATTGCATGGTAACTTTCTTTATTAGAAGTATTGTTAGTATAAACTACTTAAATGTACTTATGAGATTCCTAAGTGGATCGAGTTTAAACTAGACAAACAATGTAGTAAAGTAAAATGTATTCCTACTTTTGCATAGCTGATAGCATTTATACTTGATTTAAGATTAATTACTTTATTAATCCCACAATGGGGATTAATTCAACCTCTGCATTTAATCCATTTTTTTTTTTTTACACACAAGTGAACACACCATCCGGGGAGCTGTGCAGGTGCCTTGCTCAAGGGCACTTCAGTCCTTGACATGTCAGTACCGGGATTTGAACCGGCGACTCTCCAGTTACAAGCCCGATTCCTAACCTCTAGACCAGGGGTGTCAAACTCAAATACACAATGGGCCAAAATTTAAAACTTGAATAAAATTGTGGGCCAACATAGAACAAATAAACCTTTTAATATATACCAAACATGTTTTGCTTTAACATTAAATATGGAACCAGCAACGCTTATAAACATACAATATATAACTAAATAGTGCAGACATGCAAAATCAAATTTCAAATAAAAAACATCAACAATCAATCTACTTTTTGCTCCTTTCAGTTATGTCCATGTCCTTGTACTTGTTGTGGTGTTTTGTTTCAAAGTGTCGTCTAATGTTTTACTCGTTAGTTATAGCCACGTTGGCTCCACATACAAGACAAACCGCTCTGTCTTTTACATATGGAAACAGATATTCTGCCTCCCACCTGTCCAAAAAGCTCCTGTTTTCTGCCTTTCTTTTCTCCATTTTTGGGAAGGGGTAGCTGGGAGACAGCTCTAGCTTGAGGTTGCTATGACGACTGTCACAGAGGAGCGTTTCTGGGTCCTGTCCTGATTGACGCGCCAAAACAACAGCAGGGCATTGTGGGATTTGTAGTATTAGCTGTAAATGCGCCGTATAATACTGGCGGGTCAGCTTTTATAGTACAATAATAAGATAATAATTTGTATTGCCTGGTGGGCCAAAAAAAATTACACTGCGGGCCAAATTTGGCCCGCGGGCCAGAGTTTGACACCCCTGCTCTAGGCCATAGCTCTACTTTGGTGAAAGCATAATTCCAAAAACTTCCTCAAATGTAATTTGGTGACCTCAATCAGTTGATGTTATTGACAAATCTGTAAGTTTCTACACAAAGAATCACGCTTAAGCAAAACCATAAAGAAGATTAATTAACAAAAGAAATCCTAGTCAACTATAACCATAACAACCGATTATGAACTGTGTCTCACCCTAATTAGGAGTTGATGTTGTTGGATGTCTAACAAACATCTAAATTATTCCAACATTTGCTGGCTGTTCTCTTAAAGGCCGAGAATCAGTTGATTCATTCTTTGCGTGTCCACAGTAAAGATAAATCAAACCCTCATCACTCATCATCAGTCATTCATCCCGTCTTCATCCGTCATACCCTCAGCATCATTAGCAGGCATGCAGAAAACACACTGGCTTATCCTAAGGATAACATCTCAGCAGGAGTTTGTCATCACAAGGCTTGGATGTTGTCAGAGGGAAACGTTATCAACAAACAGTGTGAAACACAAGAGTGTGGTTGAGAATATTATCTCCCACAGGACGGCAGGATGTTACATGTTAGCTGAGGAAAACAGACACGGTATTGCTTTTATGTCGTGGGAGGGGAGTGCTGGAGAGGCTGTATCCATGAGTGTGTGTGTGTGTATGAAGGGTTATGGGTGAGCATGCACAGACAGGCACACGGGACATCCCGTCGCCAGCGGCGACCAGAAGCCTTGATTTACCACATAACGGCGATCAGACAGACATTCTTCTATGTGCAAAGCAGATAGACACTGCTAGAGACCACATGCACGAGCATGCACAAACACACCCACACACAAAAACACACACTCAAACACGAGTAGAAAGGCTTTGATGTTCGCTGCTACGTTTGTTCTTGGCATTTCAGACGTGGAGAAGGGATGAGAAAAAGGGAAAGGAATTCACAGAGGGAAATCTCATTTGTAAAACAGACAAAAGTGGTTGCAGTGAGCAAAAAAAAAGACCACACACATGCAAAACAAACTCTAAACAAAGACTCACCAAGAAAGCACACATTTATTTAATTTCTAAAGCTTTTCTTCTCTCTTCTACATCATTCTAGATTTCTGTGATTGCAACACCTGTTGAACTGTTCTCTCTGTCTCCCCCTGCAGGAGAGAGCATCAATCCTCGTGTGGCCGGGCTGATTGGTCGCAGTGGGCCTCAGAATAAACAGCCCTTCATGGTGGCCTTCTTCAAAGCCACTGAGGTGCACCTGCGAAGCATCCGCTCAGCACAGGGAGGGGCCAAACAGCGTAACCCCAATCGCTCCAAAGGGACAAAGAGCCAAGAGGCACTGAGAGTGGCCAATGTTGCAGGTAACCACGCAAAGTGTGTGTCTTGTGTATTTAGTCAGGGCTGATTTCTGCTGTTGTGTTGAGCTGACCCCTGATGACTGATCGGCTCATATCAGAATTCTCTAATGCAGCTGTTCCCAAACTTTTTAAGCCGTGCACCCCCTTCTATGTCCCAACAGGGTTGACCCACCCCCAATCCCCCACACCTTCAAAAAAACAAAATGCAATAAGCTTTTTTATAGCCATATTAAAGGCGGCATGTTTAATCATGCTCAAATGACCAGAACACACATTTAATTAAATAATCACCATCACAACAATGCGATCTCACATTTGAATTAATCTGAAACACTGAAACAGTTTCAATATAATGCAACAAAGTTATGCGCTAGCTTCCACTTTTAAGAGCAAATAGGACGATGACAGGCTCAGGATCAGAGGCAGAAAGCACATAAATTGGGGGAAATGTTATAATATTTTGAGCCGCGTTTAACAAAAATTGCAGCAAGTTTAAATGAGCGTGGAGCTAAACAACCCGTCATCATAACACAGGCTGGAAAAATGGAAGAAGATAACTTCTTCTACGCTTTAATTTAAGATGAAGTGCATTTTGAATAAACTGCATTTATTTATTAATTAATAATACAATGAAAAAAATAAAATAAAAAATGTAATTGTGTAATTATCAGACCGCCATTACATTTTTCATCTCGCGCACCCCCAGGGGTCCACGCACCACACTTTGGGAATCCCTGCTCTAATGCATTTTTAGTGTGCACTCATTGGTATGCAAACACAAGCATCCACAAACATACAGTCTATCAGGGAGCAACAAAAGTATGCCATTGGAATTGATGTGATCCTTGCACGACAAAACATGTGATCGTTGTTTTAGAGGTGTGAGAGGGCTGTGTTTATGTGAAGCGCTGAAACATTAGACTGTAATGCCTGAGCTTCAAATATCCCTCTGCTGTCTTTGTTTATTTACACAAGCATTACAGAGCAGTCGGGGCCAAGTTCCCTGCATGGAGGTAAGGCAGCGCAGGCTTTTATGGCAGAACACATCTGCGGTGTGCTGTGGGGCAACCGGGGCCACAACACATGGGCCAAATGTGCCTGTTTGGAACTTTGGATACCAGCGGTCTTTAACTGGATGATGAGAACCAGTCGCTCATGATCATTTCCAACGTGAACCACTCTCAGGAACTAATGTACCACAGAGCCCCAGAGGTCACCAGAGGAAGCGAGAGAGAGATACCATTAGATAGAAAACAGACGGTTGTTTTTTTTAACACGTGGATGGTATGAAGGGGGAAAGAAATGTTGAAATGAGCAGTGGTGGAAGAAGTATTCAGATTCCTTACTTAAGTAGAAGTACCAATACTACACTGTGAAATTACTCCACTACAAGTAAAAGTCCTGCATTCAAAACTTACTTCAGTAAAAGTACAAAAGTATCAGCATCAAAATGTACTTAAAGTATCAAAAGTAAAAGTACTTTTTTTGCAGAATGACCCTACTCAGATTGTTAAATATATTCTCAATATATGATTTGATAATTATTATTGATGCATTTATATAAGCAGCATTTTATTTTCTCAAGGTAGGGCTCATTTTAACTATTTAATATGATTTTATGAGGTCTAATTTAGAAAATGTCACTTTAAACTTTAAACCGATCATGTTTTTCATGTTAAATCCCGATCTGAAAAGTAACTAAAGCTGCTGGCTAAATGTAGTGGAGTAAAAAGTATAACATTTGCCTCTAAATGTAGTGGAGTAGAAGTATAAAGTTACATAAAATGGAAATACTCAAGTAAAGTACAAGTACCTCAAAATTTTACTTAAGTACAGTACTTGAGTAAATGTACTTAGTTACATTCCACCACTGGAAACGAGCAAGAGAAGAGAAAGGGGAGAGAGTAACTTTTGAAAAAAGGGGCGAGTCTACTCCGTGTGCACATCTGTTTCATCCAGTGGAAACTCAAAGCCCAGCAGAGTGACCTCTAAGCAGGGTGGCCCATTCATTTGAAACAATTACCAAACTACTGCTGTATCTGGAGGTAATTTCCTTCATCCATTGTTTAAATGTTAATGTTTTGTATGAGGGAACTGGCTGTGTTTAGGCCTGTTCTTTATCATCTCTTGCCTAATTTGAGTCTGACTACAGTAAATAGTTACTCTTGTAGCAGAATGGGATAATAGCACATGTGTTGAAGTATAATCTCTTTCTGTCTGTTTGTGTTCTTCCCCAGAAAACAGCAGTACTGATCAGAAGCAGGCGTGTAAGAAGCACGAGCTCTACGTCAGTTTCAGGGACTTGGGGTGGCAGGTACGTAAAGCATTCCTCTCCCAGGTAGCCCAGAATGACTCGGCCCAACAGAAGCCTCAATCACACACTCCAGGTTACAAGTCGTATCCCAGAATCCTGATTAATAGTACGCTAGAATCATCCATTATCTGTTACCGTTTATCCTGTTCAGGGTCGATGGGGTGGGGGGGGCCTGGAGCCGATCCCAGATCACATCTGGTTTTCTTTGTCTTCTATAACACTAAATTGAATTCTCTGGGTTTTGGACTTTTGGTCAGGCAAAACAAGCCATTTAAATATTTCAGCTTGGCCTGAACAATAGTCGTGGGGAGTTTTTCACATTTTTCTGACATTTTATGGACCATCAATTGGCAAAACAATATGCAGATTGAAAGCTGATGAAAATGTTTGTTAGTTTTGCCTGTAAAATCCCCAATCACAAAAAATCTGACAATTTTGTTAATAGTTATTTTACAAACAAAAAGATTATAATTATAAAATGCTATAATTTGTTATTTTAACAGTTTATTGTTGCACACATTAAAACATTTAATATACTACATTAACAATTTCTTAATAATTTACCATCCATAAGGACATTTTTAAACCTTCTAAAACATAATTTGGATGCTATTATAAAGTTGCAACAAATACCCATTATAATTAATGATACATCTATAGTGCATTATGAGCGCATTCATAGTGAATTATAATGCTCATTATAATCAATCATAATGCATTATGACTGCACTCATAAACACATATAAAGCTTCATGATGCACTATATCAACAGTTATAAATATAGCTTATAATGACTTATAAATCCAAGTGTCTTATGAGTGCTCTTGACTGGTTATAAACTACAGGCTGACTGATGAGGCTTATAATACATTACAACTACTCATACCCCCCTATACACACACCTCAACAATCAATTGTTATAAGGACTCATAGGATGCCATAAGTATAAATAAATGATCAATGTATGCTTTAAGTAAAGTGAGGTTCATATAGACGCATCTATAATGCAGTATAGCTAATCATGATGTTTCATTGTTGGCGTTAAGTAAAGTGTAACACATTTTCATGCATTTAAAAGAAGCTATGCTGCATCATAAGTCATTATTTATACTTATGGCATCCTATGAGTCCTTATAACAATTGATTGTTGAGGTGTGTGTATAGAGGGGTATGAGTAGTTGTAATGTATTATAAGCCTCATCAGTCAGCCTGTAGTTTATAACCAGTCAAGAGCACTCATAAGACACTTGGATTTATAAGTCATTATAAGCTATATTTATAACTGTTGATATAGTGCATCATGAAGCTTTATATGCGTTTATGAGTGCAGTCATAATGCATTATGATTGATTATAATGAGCATTATAATTCACTATGAAGGCGCTCATAATGCACTATAGATGTAGTCTTCATAGAAAGTGTAACCAAATGTTTCTAAAGCATCAAGTAACTTTAATCCTGTCTTATTGCATCTTTACTTTTTATTCGGGAGGTATAAAATATAGATAAATAAATACATTGTGTAAATATACACTGTATTTTGTTTGTTTTACGTTTTATCTCAGCTTCTTTTTGCACCAGGGTTGTAAATTACTCTCTGTCTCTCTTACTCTGGCTCTCAGGACTGGATCATTGCTCCAGAGGGATATGCGGCGTACTATTGTGAGGGAGAGTGTGCCTTCCCGTTGAACTCCTACATGAACGCCACAAACCATGCCATTGTGCAAACCCTTGTGAGTAACCATGAAAGCAGGGAACAAAAACCCAGCAGTCATGTTAAGAGTCTAATCATCTCATCAACTGTCAAGACAATGTAGCCGCTGTTGGAAGTGCTGCATTTAATGATCCAAAGCAGTTGCAGATTGTATTTCACCAGCGATTGAACGCAGGATGAGGTCAACATTTTATACAGTTTTTTCCCCTGGTGGTGTTGCATTCTTTATTCCATTTGTTAATATTTATTCGTCATGTAATTAAGGAAAAAAGACACAAGAGGCCAAAGTAAAGAAGGCTTTTGACACTCCTCTCTGCATCATGCTGCATAGCTGTTCTAAAATCACTGTAAACCGCAGCCTCAAATGGCTTATTGCTTTTATAAAACAGTTACAACATACACCTGACATTGTAGTTCAGGGGTGTCAAACTCAAATACACAATGGGCCAAAATTTAAAACTTGAATAAAATCGCGGGCCAACATTGAACAAATAAACCTTTTAATATATACCAAACATGTTTTGCTTTAACATTAAATATGGAACCAGCAACGCTTATAAATATAAAAATAAATAAATAAAATAAATATATACACTTATAATATAACTAAATAGTGCAGACATGCAAAATCAAATTTCAAATGAAAAACACATCAATGTCATTAATTTATTAAATAAAAATTAAATAAAAATCGTATGCCTCTTTTCTATTTGCATCCTTCTGATTTAAATATCAAAATAAACTTTTTAATTAATTAATTTAAACAGGTTAATAAATTAAAAAATAAAATAATAATACATTTAGTATTAGCGGTAAACGTTAGGATAAAGAAAAACATTTCTCCATCATGTTACAGTTACTCTAAAACAGGGGTCTCAAACTCAAATTACCTGGGGGCCGCTGGAGGCAGTAGACACAAAATTACTAAAAAAAAGACACAAAATGACAAAAAAAAAAGACACAAAATTACAAAAAAAGACACAAAATTACAAAAAAAAAGACACAAAATGACCAATAAAGACAGAAAATGACCAAAAAAAAAGACACAAAATTACAAAAAAAGACACAAAATTACAAAAAAAGACACAAAATGACCAATAAAGACAGAAAATGACCAAAAAATATACACAGAATTACTAAAAAAGACACAAAATGACCCAAAAAAGACACAAAATTACAAAAAAAAGACACAAAATTACCAAAAAAAGTAAGTAAAGGGACCTTCTACACACAACACGGTAAAGCACCATTCATATAAAGCTCACATTAAACTTTCAAATCAAGGTGGGGGCCACAAAACATCGTCATGAGGGCCGCAATTGGCCCGCGGGCTGCGAGTTTGAGACCCATGCTCTAAAACCACATCGTCACCCTGTTAAAATAATCGCCTAACTCATTTTTTCAAGTTTTGCAGGAAACACAAAAAACTTCACCAAAACTGTAACATATGACATTTATTGATCATTTCACTCAAAAAGGATGTAACAAAGGATGTCTGTTGGCATAGTAATAATAACACGTGTGTAAATTATGTAACTTAAGAGAAATAAATGACTTATAATAATAAAATGTGACTTAGGCAATTTTTTGAACATGCCTTTGTGACTTAAGCAAGATATGGTAACACTTTATTTTGAAGGTGTCTACATAAGAGTCACACAAGCCTGTCATAAACATGACATGACAAGTATCATGAGCATTAATGTTACTTCAAAGTGTCGTTAATGTTCATGACACATCCCATGTCATGTTAATGACACGCTCATGTCACTCTTATGTAGACACCTTCAAAATAAAGTGTTACCATATCTTGCTTAAGTCACAAAGGCATGTTCAAAAAATTGCCTAAGTCACATTTTATTTTAAGTTAGGCATAATAAATCTGCTTATGTCACACACTTGACATAGGCCATTATCTTAAAGGGGTAAAATCACATGATCTGATCAACTGAGGATGGAGGTGATTTTACCATAGGTGGCTATGAGGAGATGATTTAGGCAAAAGAAAAACAATTTTGACAAAAAATGACTATGCGATTATTTTAACAGTGTGACGATATGTATCTGCAATCAGAAACTATTATGCTCACTTTCCTCAAACATTAGCTGTTGTCACACAGTGATTTTACCCCCCCAAACATTTAAGTCACATGACTGATCAGCTGTTTCTGCTCTGCCAGTCAAAACGAGCTGACATGAAAGAACTATTAAAAGTTGACCAATTGAATCCAATTCCTGAAGACTTCTCTCCAGTTTCTGTTCTCCAAACTCTGGATGGCCGGAGTTGTCTGATAAGCAACCTCTTTTTTATTGTTGTTTTTTCTCTCACACACACTGTTTACTGACGTATTAGCCAGCAGCAATATATTACACTGCCATGTTCTGACCAAAGTATGTTTATGCAGCTTTGTTTATTTGCTCTAAAGTAGTTGATGGAAATGATTCTCACTAATTCGCATTTTCTGTAAGGTGACATTTCAAATTTCGCTTCAAAATGAAACTGAGGCTTGACGTCGCTATAGAAAAGTGAGCATAGTAGTCTACAAATAAAGCATGCAAGCTAGCTAAATTTACATAATCAACCATAAGTCCCTGTAGTAGCCCTCTTTGTTACTTTCACTGGCATCTTGTGTGCAGTCGAACTGAAATTGTGATACGGTCAAAACTACACTACCGGTCAAAAGTGTTAGAACACCCCAATTTTTCCAGTTTTTTATTGAAATTCAAGCTGTTCAAGTCAAATGAACAGCTTGAAAGGGTACAAAGGTAAGTGGTGAACTGCCAGAGGTAAATAAAAAAAGGTAAAATATAACGTACATTTCAGAATTATACAAGTAGGCCTTTTTCAGGGAACAAGAAATGGGTTAACAACTTAACTCTATGGAGTCTTGGGCTATTTTGTCCATTTTTGAATTCTTTTCATGTCTTTGTAAGTCATTTTGTGTCTTTTTGTGTCTTTTTTGGTCATTTTGTGTATTTTTTTAAGTCATTTTGTGTATTTTTTAAGTCATTTTGTGTCTTTTAGTGTCTTTTTTGTCATTTTGTGTCTTTTTTTAGTCCTTTAGTCCAGCTGTTCTCAACCTTGGGGTCGGGACCCCAATTGGGGTCGCAAGATTATTTCTGGGGGTCACCAAATCATTTTGGAAGTCAGCTCTTCCTTTTTTTTGGTCATTTTGTGTCTTTTTTTGGTAATTTTGTGTCTTCTTTGGTCATTTTGTGTCTTTTTTTGGTCATTTTATCTTTTTTTGGTCATTTTGTGTCTTTTTTTAGTCATTTTGTGTCTTTTTTTGGTCATTTTGTGTCTTTTTTGGTCAATTTGTGTCTTTTTTGGGTCATTTTGTGTCTTTTTTGGTCATTTTGTGTCTTTTTTGGGTGATCTGAACTGTGCGTGTGAGATTGTGTTCAGTGAGCGGGGGTCACGGACAACATGCATGTTAAATTGGGGGTCACGACTCAAAAAGGTTGAGAACTACTGCTTTAGTCCAACATAAAATATGATTTTGAATTTTTTTACTTTCAAAACACTATCATGCTCGATAAAGAATTTAAAATGTTGCATATGTGCATTAATTTCAGAGTAGACTGAGACATTAAACTGCATCATTTTCAATTAAATTCTGGAAAAGTTGGTGTGTTCTAAAACTTTTGACCAGTAGTGTATGTGTGGTTATAGAGTATTGGAACGTGGCTCAGCCAGGACTGGAATGATCTGTTTTATCATGATGATTTGACCCCTCCCACTCTTCCCAGGTTCATTTTATCAACCCGGAGACGGTCCCTAAGCCGTGCTGTGCCCCCACACAGCTCCACGCCATCTCAGTGCTCTACTTCGATGACAGCTCCAACGTCATCCTCAAGAAATACCGCAACATGGTGGTCAGAGCCTGTGGCTGCCATTAGACTGTCAGCATCCTCACGCAGAGACACACACATGTGCACACACGAGTAGAAAGGGCTTCTTCTTCTTCTTCCTCTTCTTCTTATTGCCATTTGAATCAGTGAGAATGGATTTCAAACTAAAGTACATGCATTTTATGAACATTCGGCGAGTTTGAGACAGTCTCCTGAGGGGAAGATTCTGTCGTTACATTTTTTTTCTACAGCTGTCCTGAAGTAAAAACGATGTGGCTGAAAAGGAATTTCAATCAATTTTAGAGTCCTCGCCACAAGTGCACGCCCACGGACAAACAAACACGCACACACACACTCACGTTTGTGCTTTCTACTGTGTATACAAGACATTAAAAGCAGTGATTGTACTGTATATTCATTCACAGTCGACAATCTTTTGTTTAATTCAGTAATTGTTATTGTAGTTGATTCTTTTTATTGTAGATTTTACTATATATATATTTTTATGACTGAGAGACCCGGATGGATGTTCTGAATTTCTTCTATGTACAATACTGTGTAAATATTGTTTTTTCCAAACAAAGCAAGAAGTGTATTTATTTCCTAGAATGTCACTTTGGTTTGTGTTTTCTCCTGTATGTAATGCTGCCTGTCTTTCTTCCACACGATAGTACACACAAACTCTGAGGAAATGAAAACAAAGTTGACAGAAAACTACTTTGAGTTCAAACTCGATGCGCCTCTCTCTGCCTCACGTGTACATGTCGGGTACACACTGACAGCAGGAGGCAATTTATGACAACGTAGACCTGTTTAAATGTCTACATATTTCATCAGTCGAAGCCTGACGCACATTTTTATAGCAACAATCAGCTGAACTGTCAGAGAGGGAAGGAGAGAGGGAGCTTTGTGCAAAGCTTCTTGTTCTGTGTGCTAGACATTTTCAGGTTTATATTCCTCTGCTGTAATACAATCTGTCATATTTAAAAGGTCTATTTATTGAGAGCTGGCTAAGATGTTCTACAGTGTGCTCCGATGCCTCAACCATGTTTTACTGCTGAACTGGTACAACAATAAACTGGGAGAAAGCAACAAATCCACATTGAGCTGTGTTGTTTAATCTGGATTGTGAAAGCAGAATCACACTGACATGCTGGTGCTGCACTTTCTCAACACGTTCCTGCACAAATATTTGCTTGGATTGGAGCTACATCCGCTACCTGCTGACCTGAGATCTGTCTAAAGAGTGTTTCAGTATTCAAAAGCAAACGGAAAACTTTTCTGTTTTCTCAGCTTTATGTTTAGGTGCTGTGTGTGTGTTATTGTGGTTTATGCATGTGAGGTGGATGTGGTTTTTTTGTCTTTAGGTGGGTGGGTGTTTGCACATCCATCTTAATCTAACGCACTGGTTCTGTCATTTTCAAGTCTACTCTAAAGCCATTTATACAGTTCAATTATTTGGATTAAGAAAACATTTTTAGGTGCCAAGTATAATCAAATATATCCAATTTATAGTAATCATGTTTAATTGTCGACATTGTTTAAACAGATCCTCCAACTAATACAAGAATAATACAATTGAAATTACAAGATGCATGTTTTGCATCCTCCTCTGTACATTATGTTAATGTTATTTATTTAATTGAATATCATGCACCTAGTACACAATTGTAAAACAGATCAGTGTGTGGAACAATAGGCGGCAGCACAGGTTCACACTGCCCTCTGCTGGAGAAAACTATACAGTGTTTTCTGTTTACACATGTCACAATGAGTCCCCTTTTCTAGATCATTCATATAGATCTGAACTTTGAACTTTGAAGTGTCCGCATGATCAGTATCCTTACCTTATCTGGAGAAGTGAGTACATTTTTAGTCAGCACTATGGAGCCTGTAAAGAGGGGGAGGAGGAGTCAATGAGAAGAAAAAAAACCTCACTCCCACATACTTTCATTTTCACATGAACGTTTCGCTATGAGTGTAGAGCTGCTTCTTTGTGTGTGTGTGTGTGTGTGTGTGTGTGTGTGTGCTGCAGTCTGCTATGTGTGATTAACGTTTACTGGTGCTGTCCTTTTGCCCACACGCTGACTCCTGTGGGTGGAAATGGAAAAAAAGAAAATTCCAATTAAATAAAAAAACAAAACTTCATTTAATTTAGCAGTTTTGTGGACTATGACTGATATTTTAATCCCCTTGTCTAGTTTTTATTAATTTAGTCTATTACTTCACTCCTACCCTGTCATCATCTAGTCTATATATTTCTGATTATTGTTAAATCATAGTCTCTTTTTTGTCTTCTGGCAAAGTAAAACTAACTTTAACACAAACAAATCATGGCATTTGCTGCATGGTTTTATATTTATTAATTATTCTCACATAAGGACAGTCAGTGACCTGCTCTTATGTCTCCTGTCCCTCCCTTATTCACCCTACTTGGAAATGATAAAACTTTGCTGCACCTCACTAAGAGGGAGGAAAGCGAAAGTATCGAATGAGCTCAAAGCTTTCGCTTTCGCTTCCATGAGCGCACTTAATTTTAGTTACGACTTCTGCATTTAAGTTTGAGGTCTTTTTGTCTCTCTTTTTTTTTTCTCACAAACTGCATTTTATTATTAGGCAAAATCATGACGATTAAACTCATTTGAAGCTTAAGCAGCATGAGAGTAAAATATAGACTTTTTAATTTTCCGTTTTCAAGGAAACGTGATTGAACTGCGCTCGAGGCACTTTGCACATGCATCTGTGACATTTGAAGTGGAGTTTTGTTCCTGTAAGACACAGTCTGTGTTGAAGATGGAAGCTAAGATGCACATGAAAGAGTGGCTGATAGCTCAGATAGAGAGTGGGAAATATGAAGGACTGAGCTGGGAAGATGAGGACAAAACCATGTTCAGGATTCCGTGGAAACACGCAGCCAAGAAGGACTACAAACAGACGGAAGACGCAGCTCTCTTTAAGGTCGGCACTGCTTCATGTTAACTTATAGTCAATTCATGTTTTTGTCTTGATTTTTGTCTTGTTTTTTTTTTTTTATTTTATTTATAAGAAAGACATTTATCCAGGAACGATATAACTAGTGCTTACCATGTTGGCTTTGTTTTTATTTAATTTATTTTATACACGAATTATTATTGTTATTATTATTATTATTATTATTATTAGTAGTAGTAGTAGTAGTGGTAGTAGTAGTAGTAGAAGCAGTATTCTTGTCGATTAAGACCTAGAATAAGCCCATAATTTGACTGATAAAACAATAAAAATATTTGTGCCACTCTAAGCTACTAACTTCAGAATCAGGTTTTAAAATTACATACCATTAAGTAAAATCTATTAAAATCCAACCTGCTTATTTTGTAATCAGGAGTGGCTACTTTTTGTAAGTTTTAATCTGTCTCACACACAGAAAACTTCTGTAAAAAACTGCCTATCTATTAAAAAAATAATAGTCATAACAATAACATGACAAAGAATTAGCCTGCATCGATAAATATTAACTTAGTATTTTTAATACTTAAATATGAAATTGTTGAATTTGGAATCACGTGTCTATATGTGCTTTGGGTATTGGAGAAAAAAAGCATAAGTCATACGTTTTTTTTCATTCTCGTTCTAAAGAAGTGCTCTGTTGCAAGACTGTGTTGCGTAATTGTTGCATACTCATACAAGAATAATTCATTTTAAAACTAATGGAAAAAGCACTGTCACTTTTAAAGATAGTAGCCTAGATAACAGAACAATATAAGCTATATTACACAAGCTAATTGTTTTTTTTTTTCTCTAGTTATTTATTTATGAATATGCATCTAATATTTCCCTCTTCACATTCAGGCCTGGGCTGTATACAAGGGTAAGTACAGGGAGGGGAGGGATAAAGCTGACCCCACCATGTGGAAGACCCGTCTCCGCTGTGCACTCAACAAGAGCACAGATTTCCAGGAGGTCCCTGAACGCAACCAACTAGACATCACTGAACCCTATAAAGTCTACCTTATTCAGCACAGCTACGTGCCAGCAAGGCCAGCAGGTAAAAATGCAGACAACTGCAACAACTTTTCCTTTTGTATCATCTTATTGATTATATCTGAGCTGCTGTGTCCTCTTATACTCCTCCAAGCAATGCACAACAATAAGAAACAAATCGATAAATCAAAGAAAAGAAAACAAAGAATGAGTTGTATGTATATCATTTTCATCAAAAAGTACTTTTTGGTATTAAATGGCCTCTTTTGATCTCTTCAGAGTCTCCCCAGATAAAGGATCAAGGGATCATCCAGGCTAAGAACTCTCCAAGGAACCCTGGATTTCTGGACAAACAGGTGGGTTAAAAATATAGATAAACTATGAATTAACTAAAGTAGCACTGGACTTGCCGAATACAAAACAGTGGTGACTTCAGTCACATCATGCTAAAACCACCATGTGAATGCTACCAGTTTCTAATAAATAGGACTCCCTATTTCTGGGGATTTTTTTAATTTAAAAAATATATATTTTTAATCAGTTAAAAAAAAAAGATGAATAAAAAGAGAGAGACAGCTACAATACTATGAGTCACCGAAGAGTCAAGAGTTTCAAACCCCACGTATAGGTTTTTTTTAAAGTTTTTTTTTTTTTTCCCATGTATTGTTTATTTAATTATTTAATTGCTTTGAGTTGCTTTTTATCAGTGGAAGCATAATTTAATAATGAATTGCGTGTTGATGAGATACTCCTTTTGGCCACCACAGGCTGAAGTGCACCATTAGCAAAACAGTTTAACTCAGACTAAGAAATTTATCGTTACATTTTTTTTCTACTTGCCTCTCGGGGCTCTCTCTGTGTTTTCTTGCAGCACAAAACGTTTGTGTGAGGGGCGGAAATCGGTTTACTGATCTGATGTTGTAAAAAGAAAAGCTATAATATATATATATAGTTTATAGCTATATACATGTCTAGCTATAAACTTCATGCTGTTTTAACCAAATTTTGGTTTCTGTTTTTGTAGCTTCATTGTCAAAAGGAATCATTTTATGGAACTAAAGAAGCAGTAACACCATTGATGGGTAAGGGTCACACACACACACACACACACACACACACACACACACACACACACACACACACACACGTGGGCGTAATATTGTCGTGGCCTGACATTTGAATCCCATTGAAGTAATTTAACATGAACAGAAACTGATCGCATTTGTCCATTTATACACAAATGGTTATTATGTGGGTTGCTAAATAAGACCAAGGCCAGCTACAAGTTTGATCCTCTTACTTTTCATCCAGCTACCATAAAGTTTACAAATCTGTCTTTGAGTGAAATCTCTCAGCATCTACTAAATGGAAAGCCATGACATTTAGTACACTCACAGAGTCTGTGTCATTGCTGCAAACTCATTTTTGTTGTTTTTTTGTTTGTGAACCTTTTGAGAACTGACAGATTAGTTGTTAGGCAGGTTGTAAAGTAGTTTTTGGTGCCTCAACTACAGTTTGTGTTCCACAGTGGTTTAATCCCTGGCTGCTGGTCTCAGAGTAATTAAAGGTTAGAATTTCACATAGGGACATGCCATCCCAATAGAGAAACTACTGTGTGAACTGGGTTGAATGATCAGAAGGTTGTTGTGATCAAAGTAGGCCCTGTTTTCTCCAGTAAGGATCAGTGGTGGAATGTAACTAAGTACATTTACTCAAGTACTATACTTAGTACAATTTTGAGATATTTGTACTTTACTTGAGTATTTCCATTTTATGTTACTTTATACTTCTACTTCACTACATTTTGAGGCAAATATTGTACTTTTTACTCCACTATATTTTGCTGACAGCTTTAGTTACTTTTCAGTTCAAGATTTAACATAAAAACATGATTAATATGAAATGTTTGCTAACATGTTAACATGTTTTAAATTGAACATCATAAGAGTATATTAAGTAGTAAAAATGAGCCCTACCTTGGGAAAATTAAAGCGGTCCGTACATAAATGCATCAAAAATAATAATCCAACAATATATTTTTAGAATATATAAAACAATCCAAGTGGGTCCATTCTGCATAAGAAGTACTTTTACTTTTGATACTTTAAGTACATTTTGATGCTGATACGCCTGTACTTTTACTTCAGTAAGTTTTGAATGCAGGACTTTTACTGTAGTGGAGTAATTTCACAGTTTGGTATCAGTACTTTTACTTAAGTAAGGGATCTGAATACTTTTTCCACCACTGGTAAGGATGCCTACTTTAGTTGGCCTTGACCCAACGAGTTGCATGGCTTTATGGGCCCCAATTGTATCCCACCATTCCCTATTTTTTTGATCACATAAGAGGAGGTACTTGGGGGCCTATATGGATCAATTAATTAATTAATTCATCCATTATACTTAAACGCTTCTCCAAACTCGGTCGCAGGGGCTTGACCTGTCAGGTACACCCAGGATAGACCTACAGTACAGGCCAAAAGTTTGGACACGCCTTCTCATTCAATGTGTTTCCTTTATTTTCATGACTGTTGACATTGTGATTCATCAAAACTATTAATGAACACATGTGGAATTATGTACTTAACAAAAAAGTGTGAAATAACTGAAAACATGTCTTGTATTCAAGGGTGGTTACTTTGAGGAATCTAAAATACAAGACATGTTTTCAGTTATTTCACACTTTTTTTGTTAAGTACATAATTCCATATGTGTTTATTCATAGTTTTGATGCATTCAGTGAGAATCTACAATGTAAATAGTCATGAAAATAAAGAAAAACGCATTGAATGAGAAGGTGTGTGTCCAAACTTTTGGCCTGTACTGTATATGGAACCAATTAACCGATATTTATGGACCCCATTTGGTTTGTAGAAACTGGACCCACATACTGCCTGCAAACTAATATTTAAAAACAACAAATAATTGTGCAGCTTCCTGTGATGTCCCTTACAGCATTGAGAAAGTACTGATTGAATAATGTCTCTATTCTGCTTCAGATGACCTGATGAGAGAGCATATGTATTGTGAGCTTACTGGAAAAAAACCTTTAAATCAGAGCCCTGCTCCTTTAACCTTCATCAGCCCTACACTTGCTATAACAGGTAAGCTTATAGGAATATGCACAGAAAAAACAACCTAACAAGTCACTTGCTTTTTGCTCTGTATGACCTGGAGTTGCATTCTGTATGTACAGACCTTCGTATGCAGGTGATGTTGTTGTACCATGGCCAGAGGGTGTTGAAAGAGACCACCAGGAGCCCAGATGGGTGCTTCATCCTGCAAGGCCGCGTCCCCGTTGGGAATGAAAAGATCTACGGGCCCTGCACTGCCCAGCAAATCTCCTTCCCTTCCCCAGGCTCCGTATGTCTGTCGACATGCATGGTTGATGCTATGAATCGCCTCCTTTGTCATCTGGAGAAAGGTGTGCTATTATGGGTTGCCCCAGATGGGGTGTTCATCAAGCGGTTCTGCCAGGGCAGGGTGTACTGGAGCGGTCCCATGGCCCAACACAGTGACCGGCCCAACAAACTTGAGCGAGAAAAGACCTTCAAACTGCTTGATATACCCACATTTCTCAATGGTAAGGCATGCACACTTTAACTTTTTTAATGCAGTTTTTTAAAGCACTAAAAAGCAGTTAGTCTATATAAATCTAGCTGGAACAGGATGTGATTTATTAACCCTATAAAGCCAAGTGTATCATATTTGATACACAAGTTTTTGAGACCTAAACATCATCAGTGTGATATTTTTTTCCTGAAAAACCTGATGAATACATGTGTTGAAGAAAAAAAAAACTGAGCACCAAATTGCACAAAAATACAAGATATAGCAAAAATGATATGCAGATTCCACTGGTGGATCTGTCATTGCTGCGTGAAAACTTCATATCAGCAGATGTATGATGTTGTGTTATATGGAAAAAAAATATTTTGCATGTTTGAGGAAAATGTTAAAAGAAAGTAAAGCCTTAAAAGGTTAAAAATGTTGGGTTTTATATGTTTTTGTTAGTTCAAGAAAAACAAACCGTGAGCAACAAATTGCACAAAAAGAACTGATGTATCAAATATGATACAAATTAAAATCATATATGCCTATTGTTTTTAGATTTTTTTTTTAAATGATCTGTCAGCAGGTTCAATAAACACTCCAGTTTAAAAAAAAAAAAAAGAATTTTCTGGCAATTATTTAATGGTTCAGGCTTTATAGGGTTAAAAGAGAGACAGCTGTTGCTCACATTATTGCTCTATGCAAAGAGGCAATATGTCTGTATGATCAAATCACAGTATTCCAATATAAATGTTTGTGTGCAGAGCTGCAGAGCTGTTTACAGGGGAAGGGACCTACACCTTCTTATGAGATCGAGCTCTGCTTTGGAGAGGAGTATCCAGACCCCAACGTGCCTAAAACAAAGAAGCTGATCATGGTGCAGGTGAGGAAACGTTGCCAACAATTGTTCACATTTTTTTCTCCTTTAGGTCTTCCTCTATAACACTGAATGCATAGATGCAAAGATGCAAAGATTTAATTTTTAAATGTCATATTTAAAACTTAAATTTTAAAAGTTCCATATTTATCAAGAATTCAGTGTACAAAAGGTTAATTTTCACATATTTGCCTCAAAAGGACTGCAAACTCAGTGCAATGCTTCCTTCAAAATATCTGTTTTTATCAAAATAGAAAGGGTTCAACCTTGGAGCCCAAATTCATTGGGTACACATTCCTCTGTAGTTATAACACAGTTTTTTGTATTAAGCGCCCTGAACAAAAATTGTTTTGTACATTCATATAAACTAAAAGAATATCTTTTCATTTTAGAGGTAAAAGTGCACACTACCAGTGTTAGGAGGGTCACTTTTTTCGTTTGTCTGTCTTGTATTTCGGTGCCAAAAACACAATTTGTACAATGTCTGTTGCAGCTGCACTGCATGTGCACAAAGCGTTGCACTAAATATAAAATAAAATAGAATAAACTGGAAGGACACCCAGAGACCACAGAGAGGTTAAATTCCATATCTCAAATATTGAATGAAACTTAAAAATAATTTTGTGTCTCCATCCCTGTGATTTGAATGTGCTCTGAAATTGAATGGCCTATATGCTACAGCCTTCCACCAAGTATCATAAAAATCAGGCCGGTAACTTTTTTTTAGTAATCCTGCTGACAAACAGATACAAAACAAAACCGAAAACATGAAGTCTTTGGCGTAGGTAATAAAGTAATGCCTTCAAGTAATCTATTTTTTAGACAGTAAGTGTATTCAGAATACTATACATACAATACAATACAATTAAACTGTCTCTAAAACTGTGTCTTTGTATTTTAAATATTTAATCTCAAATATATAAATATTAATGAATGTAAATATGTTTTCTGTTACTCCCCAATCCTGCTCAGTAATCACTCAAACTGGACGGAACAGTTTGTCAGTTTGATTTGTTGTACCATCAGTTTGGATTTACAGCTTCTATGTGATTTTTTTATGACATTTATACAATTCAACAGTCCAGGCAGAACCCTACAATCACTGTGTGTGTACACTTCCTGTCAGACGGAGTGCAGCGGTAGTATATTCAATCACCAGTAGAGGTCCTCATAATCCTACTGATTGTGGACTACTCTGTGTGCTGTTGGCCAGGTGGTGCCCTTGTTTGCGGTGGAGCTGCTGCAGAGGTTCAACTCGGGAGAGATTGAGGAGAAGCGGCCGATTCTCATCTCCGACACAGAGGGAGAGAAGATGTAGGAGGACAGGGAGAGCTAACCATGAACAATATACAAGTGGAAGCTTCACTCCTACCCTGTCATCGTCGTGAAAGAGAAGATCGAACAATAGAGTATCGTCGGCGAAGAAACAATTGCATTGTAAACCTTTTTTGACCTCATATTGATTTCTTTTTCTGTCCACCACACAGCGAGACTGGCAAGAGTAATCAGCTGATTAGAGCAAGCATTGTTTATTTAACCCTCTGGAGTCCATGAAAACACCTGCACATTACTTCTTCATGACGTGAAGACATAAAAAATTAAGCAACATTGACTCTTGTCATCAGCTTCCCGTTGAAGTTCTGGCTTGAAACTCCATGCCAGATTTTTTTTGATGATATTCAGCCAAGTAAAACTGGAGATAATGTGAAATATATTTAGTATAAAATATTGAACTTGATATTATCCTCATTTTACCTGTTATATGTTATATATGCAACCTGTATTCATATTTGCAATATTTAAAATTATGTGTTTTGAAACATAATTTTCAAGATCACATTTTATGTTTCCTTAGTTTCTTTTGGGTTAAAAATTTTGTTCAAGTAAGTCAAAGCTAAAAATTAATTATCTGGACATATAGTCGAGGCTGCGCTGAAAAAACTGATACCAACATGGCATGGTGAAGATTTTTTAGATTTTTTTCTTTTTAACATAATAGCCGAAGATTTCAGAGGGTTAACCCAATGCTGATAAAAAAACTTTAATTGTTATAAAAATGCTACTTTATTGTGAATGTCATATTAAGCATCTGCATTAAATGATAATTTAAGTGTATAGTACTTGCAGAGAATAAATTCACACTGTTAGTTAAATCTATAAAGCTTTTTTTCCTTTATTTCTAGCGAACATCATATAACAGATTCACAATTTTTAAAAATATACATTTTTGTAGCTATAACATTTAAAAAGAAAAATCAACAGGTAAGGTTTTTTGTTTTTGAAAATAAAATTTAAAAAAACAAACACAAAAACTAAAGTGAGAGAGTGTGCTGAATCAGAGGAGATACCCGTATCTGAGTTTAAAATACTTTCATCATTTTCCCTGCTTTCAAACAAATACAGTACGTAAAAAATGAGATGGGAACAGAAGCGTACAGTACACAGGGGTCAAGAGTATTCACAAAGCATCATGTTCCAACGTGTTATTAGCACCATTACTCTTCCGCCATACTGCACTTTTTACTCTTTCCATCATTCAGTTTTTAATGGAAAAACACCATGAGTGTCGAGGCGATGTGGCACAGACCTGTCTGTGTGGGTGGGATTGTCTGTTACGCAGTTTTCATTAGTGTTCTCCCTTTCTCAGAGATAATGTTAAGAACATATTGGAGGGTAATGCCTTGACGAACAATCAACTGTTTGAAACGACTCCCAGTGATGAGAATAAAAAAGGCGAAGAGTTGCTCATACATTCACCTTGCCTGCCCAGGCCGACATGTCGGCATCGGCTCAGAAGCAAGACAATAAAAAAAACGAAAATGCATTGCGAAATTGACAGAGAGATTGCATTAAATCTGTTTAGCATATTTACTGTATATAACATTTTTAATGTAATATATATAGTCAACTTTTGTTCATATATATCTGCACTTCTTCAATAGCGTTTACTTTTATAACACTGATTGAAAATTGATACCCTGCTGAAAACACTGTCAGTAAGTAGGTGTGTGGGACAACCATTACAAAAACAGAGTGAACACAGACAAGTGCTTGATTGTCTCACTAAATGTCTTCAGTGTGTCTGTAAGGAGCCATCCGGGGATCCTTCAGCTGCTGCTCCTTTCAGCACTGTGCTAAGTAAGGTTGAGGGAAGGAAAGGAAAGGAAGGGAAAGGAAAGGAAAGGAAAGGGAAGGAAAGGAAAGGAGGGTGCAACAAGGGCCAGACTAGGGCAGGTTAGGTTGATATTTTGGGCAGCAGTGTGGACACCCGTAAAATGCGTTTTCTATTGTTTTTTTAAATTCCTTCCCTGCAACCCTACCTTGAGGTCTCTCCATTGTTTGTCTTGGTGGGTGCAACAGAGACAAGGAGGGTGTGTATGTGCTTATGTGTGTGTGTTCAAATATGCATGTATACATATGCATTTTCCAAGTTTCTACTGCCACTTCATTAGCTTTGAGCCATGAGGTAAATCCAAGAGGCTTTCATCAGTTCCGGTGGAGGGAAGGGTATCCGGGGCAGACCAGCGCCGTTTGCGTGGACGCGGCTGCTCCTGAGCAGGAGGCTCTGCAGCCGGAGCGCGTGGAGGAGCTGGCGCAGTAGGAGGTGGATGGTGAGGAAGAGGGGGAGGAGGAGGCGGAGGTGGCATCTCCTCCCTGTGCGAGGTGCTGGACTCTCCTGCAGCCCTGGAGGGGAGGTGCGTGCGATGGGCCCTGGAGCCGATACGCGTGTGTGTCCGGTGGGTTTGGGTGGGTGTGGGGGTGAGAGCCAGGCAGACATCCCCCTCCATGAGCTGGCGGCAGGGGAGGCCATACAGCTGTGTGGTTCTCTGGGGGCAGCAAGAAGACCAGCCTCGGTCCTGCACAAAGAATGGATACTCCACCAAGACCTTCAGTAACTCCTACACAAAACCACAACAGTGTTATACACTCAACCAAGACCTCCCATGTCTTATGTCTGTCACTTACAACCACAATCTGACGTTGGTGTGTATTAACATGTGATAATATATTTCCACCTGAGAACATCCTGTGTGACTTTCTGATCTGAATTAACACTCATTGTGTCATGCAGTTATTCATTAAAGTTCCCCTCCAGACACATTTTGGTAAAAAATATTCTGCTATAATTAATATTTTGTTTAACATGGCTTTTCCCATGTAAAAGTTAAAAAAACAACTTCTACTCTTTTATCCTCATTGAGAAAGATTCTGGACCTAGCACTGCTGCTTGTGCTAGGTTGACCAGTGAAAGAGCAGTGAGTCCCAGCGGCTCGTGGCTCGTGGTCTGCAGACATCAAATTAGTGGTGTGGAGGGGGACTTTAAATCATTTCTGATCATGCTGATGCGTGTAAGCTGAAGCATATATCTGAAGAGAAGGCTGACCTGAGTGTTGCGGTCTGTGAGGTGGACCTGCAGGTGGCTGAAGCCTTGTGCACTGCTGGGGGAAATCAGCAGCACTGTGCAGGTGCTGAGGTGGAACTCTGGGGAGGTATCTGCGCTCCTCAGGAAGTCCTCGGTCCGCAGCTCCTCCACCCGTTTCAACCGCCCGCTGGCCAACTCAATCAGAGAACCCTTGGTGAAGTGAGGTAGGAGCGCAGGGGGAGATGGCTGGAGGGCCGGAGGTGAAGTGTGAATATGAGAAGGAGATAATTCTCTTCCTCTGTCTCTTTCTCTGTCCCGTCGTCTCTCGCGCTCACTGTCTCTTTCTTGGTCTTTGTCGTGTTGTAGGTGCTTCTCTTTGTCTTTAACTCGCTCCCTATCCCTTTGTAGGAGTTTTTCTCTGTCTCTGTCTCTTTCTTGGTCTCTGTCCCGGTCTCTTTGCGACCTGTCATGGCTGTTAGGCAGACCCAGGGGTGAGTGTGGTGAGTTCCTTAGATTGTGCTGCCTGGGTCCTGGCTCCCTGTGCAGGTTGTACAGAGCTGTTCCTGAGGGGCTGTAGAGTGGGTAGGCCTGGACCTGAGGGCTGGGGTGGCACACCGATCCCAAGGAGTAGTAGATCTGGGCTTCAGCTGGTGAAATCCCGAGGGGGTCCAATACTCCCCCTCTACCTGCCCTCGGGACTGGTCCGAGGGGATGGGGACTGGTGGAGAGTAAGCTGGTCTTAACCATCCCATGCGGATGTCTGTCCTGCAGTGAGGAATGTGGCTCAGGGCCCTCCTGAGCTTGAGAGTCTGACAAAAATGGCCCTCCAGAGTGGACGCGGGATGTTAGATCCTCCTGCTGTCTCCGTCCACCGTTAGTATGGGAGCTGTGTGGACTGATGTCCAGCCTGGTTCTGCTGCTATCATTCCCATATTCTCCTGTGAGCAGAGGTCTGGAGGTTGAGGCAGTCCTGCTGCCTGGACCATCCAGGCCGTTGAGCCTCTTGCCCAGGTATCTGTGTCTGGCTTCAATAAAGCTTGGGTCTTGAGGGTAGAGAGAGTGGGGACTAAACAGGTACGACGGGGAGAAGAGAGAGGAGCTGTTGTCCCGTCGGCCACTGTTAAGGTAGGACCATATCTCTCGAGAATCAGCTGGGAAGGGAGTCTTAAAGGAGGAAGAAGAGGAGGAAGATGGGGAAGGTGGCCACCTGGAGTGGTGGGACAGGGGTGAGGGGAGAGGATCATCTCTCCAGGCGGGAGACCCTGAGCCCCTCCTCTCGCTGACCTGCCCTGGGAAAAGGGGGAGAGAGGCAGAGGGAGAGTAGCTCAGGTGCCAGGGTAGAGGTAGGGGGAGGCTTGGTGCTGGAGCAGGAAGGGGTGGAGGAGTATGGAGGAGGTGGGGGTTTGGGTTAATCAGAGCTCGGTCCCTGTCTCCAGCCTCCCTGCCTCCCTCCCCTGTGCTGGACCGACTTCGGACCGGCACCGGGGGTTTAAACTCGTCCAGAGGGATGTGGTGTTCTGACGATCCTTGCCGAGTCTCCCTCTTCTTGGGAGGGAGGCACTCTTTGCCGCGGTCGGGGCTGGGATTCATGGGTGGGCTCCAGCGGCACTGGGGGCCCCCTGTGTGTGGGTGTAGGCTAGGTTACATGGGCCTCACGGGAGAACGGGGGGCGCAGACAGAGGGGCAGGCTGCTACACAGCATCACTGTCAGATCAATGTTGATTCTTTTGTACTGAAGTGCCACTCACCTAGAAGGAGGGAAAAAGAGGAAAATAGGGGATGGACAGAGACAGAAGAAAGAGAGATTAAGTATGAACATAGAGAAAGGACAGTCTGTCAGGTCCTGGCATCAGTTGTAGTTAAGAATTAGCTGTCAGTCTGGTCCGACATGCAAACAAACATTCAGCTGTGTTAGACAGATGGCTTGAAATCAGCCAGTGACTCCCTCGTATAAATTACTTTAAAAAGGTTAGAAACTCTTTGCGTTCTGATAGCTGTCACTAATTAGTCATTACCTATATGCAATGCGGTGGGACTGAAACTACCCAACTTACTCGTTTCATTCAAACACATTACTCCCACATGTGGACTAAAAATACATTTTGTAGCCAATGAAGTTCAGAGGCAGTGCAGTTTGTGTGTGTAAAAAAAAAACACGCACACACATATAGCGCTCACAGCAGGAGAGTTTTCATCTCTGACTCCCAGGGGATGATTGGAATATGTAGATATGTTTTTGTACCACTTTCATGAACCACCCCCACGACACCCCCGGGTGTTCTCAGTATTCTATATGAGCTTACTACGAGCAACCCCCCACCCCTTCTCTTTCAGACACGCACACGGACAGCAACAGACACACAAATACTCCCTCAGGCGGCTGTACTTACTCCCCCAGTGATAGGCAAAGCTGGTCACCACCCACCCAAAAGCTGACAGAAACACTGTTGATATTACCACCAGTTGTTGTGGATACAGGATATGTGTCTTTGCATATTAATTATGTGTCACAGCAGGGGTGTGGGGAAATGTGTGTGATTGTCTGTGTGTGTACATGTATGTGTGCCATGTTTGTGTGCATGTGTAATTCCTGTGAGAAACGTGTGAATGTGTTTATTTGTTTAGGTCTTTGTGTGCGTGTGTGTTTGTGTTTGAGTCCTCAAATGTGTCAGAGATTTTGCAGCCTTGTTTCATTCAGTGAGAAGTGCGGGGGAGCTCTACTAATTCTTCTCCAAACGTTTTAAACGAGCTCTTTTGAAGTGATGGTTGCCGCGCCGCCAGCCCAGCTGTTCCCTCCACCACCACCAACACCACCGCCGCCACCACCATCGCTGCTCCCGCCGCCGCCACAACACCACAGCACCCTGCTGCCACTCAGCCCCGCACTCACCCGCAAGTCTGTCTCAACAGCCTACCAACTCCCTGCCGTCTCACCATCCACCACACTGTCACCATGGCAACTGTGTCCACACACACACACACACACGCACACACGCACATACACACATCCACTTGGATAGAGAGGTTAGATGGGGATACTCCATGAAGAGGCGGGTAAACTGTTGCTCATCAAGTCACTTGGTCCAAAAACAGAATAAGTGTTAGAGTGAAGCAAGCTGTTTGTGCATCTGAGTGGAAAACTGAAAACTGAGTGGTGAGAGGAGGGGGTTTATTGTCCCAAACACTGACAGGACGGTGTGAAGGAGGAGGATGTGGGAAATGTGTGTGACGGACAACCTTAGGTTAACTGATAGGTTGCTGTTATGATATAAAACCAACTTATGTGATCTATTTTCAGGTCAGCTGAAGGATAAAACGGCTTTCTCTTGGCAGACAAACCCATTAACCTCTGGAATTCATGAAAAAGATAAAATGCCTTTAGATGGCAGCAAAATGCGGTAATAATCTTTTCCCATCTTATTCATGCACACTTTCATTTATTTATAGTTTTTTTCTATTCATATTTCTCCCAATAATCATTACATTTTCATCAAAATAATTATGATGATTTTGTATTAATTATTTATTGAATAAGACAGATATAATAAGTGTGACATAGCATCAGCAAAAACTACAAAACTACACATTTTGCTATTTAAAAGAAGCAACAGCAATACCACAAAAAGTCCCACATTGAAAAAATATTTCAAAATAAATAAATACATTATTATTATTAAATAAATATAAACAAATAAATACATTTAATGAATAAGTTAATTCATTTTAAGTTATACATAGTATATAAAATAGGGTTGTGTATTGGCAAGAATCTCATAAAACAGTGGCTACGATTCAATATATTGCGATACTGTAAACAAGGCGATATATTGTGATATTTAAAAAAATCTAATTTGAGGAAAATTTGCATATCTGTGCGCCTTTATGCGACTTCCTTTCTCAGTTTACGTTATTACACTAGAGGAAAAAATTCAAATGATTAACTACTGTTTGCCACAAATATATATGCAAATTATTAATTAAAATACAATATCACAAAAAGTTATACTGTGATGCTCAATTTCTTTTGACATTTTCAAAATGTATTTTACTGATCACAGATAGTTTCATTTAAGCACAAGAACTAGAATCAAGATATCTTACGTTTTAAAAAAAAAAAATCTGGTTTCATTACTTGTCCTCAGATGACACCCTCGTCATTTCGACAGCCCTTATGAAAAAGGTTGTCAAAATAGACCTAATATAAACTTGCCAAAAAAGTAGAAGAAAACAAAGAACACAATTGTGCATGTGGAGGAGTTTGCAGAG